>NC_064626.1:906771792-907113292 GCF_023864275.1 Schistocerca cancellata | reverse complement strand
AGCAGAATGTTTACGCAATCGGATTGAAATTTCATGAGAAGATCCCGTCGCAACGAAAAACGCCTTTGTTTTAATGATTGCCACTCCAATTCACGTATCATGTCTGTGACATTATCTCCCCTATTTCGCGATAATACAAAACGAGCTGCCCTTCTTCGTAGTTTTTCGGTGTCATCCGTCAGTCACATCTGATGCGGATCCCAAACCGCAAAGCAATACTCCAGAATAGGGCGGACAAACGTGGTGTAAGCAGTCTCTTTAGTAGACCTGTTGCACCTTCTAAGTGCTCTGCCAGTGAATCGCAGTCTTTGGTTTGCTCTACCCACAATATTATCTATGTGATCGTTCCAATTTAGGTTATTTGTAATTGTAAACCCTAGGTATTTAGCTGAATTTACAGCCTTCGGATTTGTGTGGCTTATCGCGTAATCTTTTAGTACTCGTGTGAATAATTTCACACTTTTCTTTATTCAGGATCAATTGCCACTTGTCTCACCATACATATATCTTATCTAAATAATTTTGCAAGTCGTTTTGATCCTCTCATGGCTTTACAAGACAGTAACCGACAGCATCATCTGCAAACAATCTAAGACGGTTATTCAGATTGTCTCCTATGTCGTCAATATACAGTCCTGGAAATGGAAAAAAGAACACATTGACACCGGTGTGTCAGACCCACCATACTTGCTCCGGACACTGCGAGAGGGCTGTACAAGCAATGATCACACGCACGGCACAGCGGACACACCAGGAACCGCGGTGTTGGCCGTCGAATGGCGCTAGCTGCGCAGCATTTGTGCACCGCCGCCGTCAGTGTCAGCCAGTTTGCCGTGGCATACGGAGCTCCATCGCAGTCTTTAACACTGGTAGCATGCCGCGACAGCGTGGACGCGAACCGTATGTGCAGTTGACGGACTTTGAGCGAGGGCGTATAGTGGGCATGCGGGAGGCCGGGTGGACGTACCGCCGAATTGCTCAACACGTGGGGCGTGAGGTCTCCACAGTACATCGATGTTGTCGCCAGTGGTCGGCGGAAGGTACACGTGCCCGTCGACCTGGGACCGGACCGCAGCGACGCACGGATGCACGCCAAGACCGTAGGATCCTACGCAGTGCCGTAGGGGACCGCACCGCCACTTCCCAGCAAATTAGGGACACTGTTGCTCCTGGGTATCGGCGAGGACCATTCGCAACCGTCTCCATGAAGCTGGGCTACGGTCCCGCACACCGTTAGGCCGTCTTCCGCTCACGCCCCAACATCGTGCAGCCCGCCTCCAGTGGTGTCGCGACAGGCGTGAATGGAGGGACGAATGGAGACGTGTCGTCTTCAGCGATGAGAGTCGCTTCTGCCTTGGTGCCAATGATGGTCGTATGCGTGTTTGGCGCCGTGCAGGTGAGCGCCACAATCAGGACTGCATACGACCGAGGCACACAGGGCCAACACCCGGCATCATGGTGTGGGGAGCGATCTCCTACACTGGCCGTACACCACTGGTGATCGTCGAGGGGACACTGAATAGTGCACGGTACATCCAAACCGTCATCGAACCCATCGTTCTACCATTCCTAGACCGGCAAGGGAACTTGCTGTTCCAACAGGACAATGCACGTCCGCATGTATCCCGTGCCACCCAACGTGTTCTAGAAGGTGTAAGTCAACTACCCTGGCCAGCAAGATCTCCGGATCTGTCCCCCATTGAGCATGTTTGGGACTGGATGAAGCGTCGTCTCACGCGGTCTGCACGTCCAGCACGAACGCTGGTCCAACTGAGGCGCCAGGTGGAAATGGCATGGCAAGCCGTTCCACAAGACTACATCCAGCATCTCTACGATCGTCTCCATGGGAGAATAGCAGCCTGCATTGCTGCGAAATGTGGATATACACTGTACTAGTGCCGACATTGTGCATGCTCTGTTGCCTGTGTCTATGTGTCTGTGGTTCTGTCAGTGTGATCATGTGATGTATCTGACCCCAGGAATGTGTCAATAAAGTTTCCCCTTCCTGGGACAATGAATTCACGGTGTTCTTATTTCAATTTCCAGGAGTGTAGATCAGGAACAGTAGAGGGCCTATAACACTTCCTTGGGGAACGCCGGATATTTATTCTGTTTTGCTCGATGTCTTTCTGCCTATTATTACGAACTGTGACCTTTCTGACAGGAAATCACGAATCCAGTCGCACAACTGAGGCCATACTCCGTAGGCACGCAGTTTGGTTAGAAGCCGCTTGTGAGGAACGGTGTCGAAAGCCTTCTGGAAATCTAAAAATGTGGACCTTCATTGTACTCTTTGCACTGAGTAGTGGTATCCGACTCTTAATGCTACCGCACTTGCTCACACTTTTACCGAAGGCTGTTTTGACTTGTCTATAAACTGAGTCCATCCTTTCGACAACCATTTTTTCCGTTTCTTCACATTTCTGCAACCGTTTCGCCTTGATCTCCCTGCACTTTTTAATTATTTAATTGCTAAGTGACTTCTATTTCTATATTCCTGAATTTCGCTAAAATTTTTTGTATTTCTGTCTTTCGTCCATCAACTGAAGTATTTCTTCTGTTATCCATGGCTTCTTCGCAGTTACCTTCCTTCTATCCACGTTTTTCTCTCCATCTTCCGCGATTCCCATTTTAAGAGACGTCCATTGCTCTTCAACTGAACTGTCTACTGTGATATTCATTATCGCAGTATCTACAGCGTCAGAGAACTTCAAGCGTATTTCTTTTGCATTCCACTGTTTTGTGCATTGATTCTTCCTAACTAGTCTTTTAAACTGCAGCCTACTCTTCATCACTACTAAATTGTGATCTGAGCCTATATCTGCTTCTGGGTACGCCTTAAGATCAAATATCTGAATTCAGAATCTCTGTCTGACCATAATGTAATCTAATTGGGGTCTTCCCGAATCTCCCGGCCTTTTCGATGTGTACCTCCTCCTCTTGTGAGACTTGAACAGAGTACTTCGTATCTCTTTACGTACTGGATTATTCGTTCAATATTCCCATACTCCTTCTACATAACCTCATGTTCTGCTTGCGAAGTCAGCTTGTATAACTGGATTATTGTTGTCGGTGAGAGTTTGCTCTCGATTCTAATGAGAACAACCGTATCACTGAACCGTTCACAGCAACACCCTCTCTGCCCTACCACCTGATTCATAACGAATCCTATTCCCGTTATACCATTTTCTGCTGCTGTTTATATTATCTTGTAATCGTTCGACCGGAAATGCTTGTCCTGTTTCCAGTCCACTTCACTGACCCCCACTATATCTAGATTGAGCCTCAGCATTTCGCTTTTCAGATTTTCTAGCTTCCCTACCACATTAAAACTTCTGACATTCCACGCCCCGACTCGTAGAATGCTACCCTTTTGTTAGTTATCCGATTTTTTTCTTATGGTCACCTCCCCCTTGGCAGTCCCCTCACGGATATCCAAATGAGGTCTTAGTCTGTAATCTTTTGCCAATGAGGAGACCATCCGAACACTTCTGTTTAACCGTCCACAAGATACACATTATGCGTCTTTAATGCAATGTTTTCTATTTCCTTCTGCATTCTCATGCCGTTGATCATGGATGACTCTTCCGCCCTTTTGGGGTACAGCCAATAGTGCCCTGAACCTTTGTCCAATCCTCCGCCCTCTTGGGAATGATAGCTGTTATCTTGCGTTTCTACATTAGACATTTATTTCTTGAGAAGCTCAAGGTACGAATCTTCTTTAAACGAAAATTCCGTGTTCTTATTTTATCTTTGACGCTTTTGGTTTGCCGGCAGAAAACGAGGGCGGATGCATTACAAAGGTATCACCTGCGGTTACTAGTAGGTTTGAAGAGTTGGCTTCTGATTAAGGTCTGTCGGCATCCTTAGCTGTCAACAATATGGTGCACTGTTCCGTTGAGATGGAGATACATTTCAGGAAGGAACGTTGCTTTTTTTGATGTGCGGCATCATAAGGTCGTCAGACACGGCTGGAAACCAAACAACGGCCAACTAAATCCTAATGATGATAACTCACCTGTATTTCCAGAACACCACAGAAGAGATTTTATACGCTCTAAGCAGAAGTTTTCGTGTATTTGCATTTCTTCTTCGCTATCTCGCCAGAACAGAGACACACGTAGACTATAATAGTCGACACACACAATATTATCGCATCTGACAATGAGAACACCTCGTTCAGGTTACTGTCGGTCAGCACGTAATCGGAGTTGGTAGTATTCGCACAAATGGCCTGAAAGCATTGACAGTGTGATGTTTACTTGTTTACCGCAACATCACAGCGCGTTTCTGATAACCGCCAAGTACAATAACATCGTGGTTGGGTAGTACATGTAAGTAGTGAGGCTGGATACCTTGATCACAGTCTGCGTTTTTGCCAGATTTCCGATGACACCACGTGGCACTGTTGGCAAATACCTGTAACACACGTCAAGGTCACCCCCTATTATCATACCCTCCAATTCCCTCACATCGTCTCTCTCTCCCTAAGTATGAGTCTCATCATTCATGTCATGTCCTGTTCGCTATAGTAGAAAGTTCAGTAAAATGAAGCATCATCAGAGATGAGACATCACGTCCAGGCAGAATAAAAACAATAAGAAAACTGATTGTATATATTGTCCACTCCTCTTTCTCTCATTGTGTATATGTGTACAATTTCGCTAATAATCACAACTTTTTATTCCTTTTTCAGTAGCACAACAGCCCTTCGATGTTGTTACGCTGTACGTCTGTTCACTGCGCCTGCCCCCTGGTTTCAAAAGCCATCCTAGTCCCTACAGGCAGCTGGCTGGTTTGGTTAAGGCACCTATCCTTGCACGTGGAGTACAAGCAGAGCTATAGTTTCTGCAGCATTGTTCCCAGAATCGACCATGGTCCTCTGGTTTGGGGCCAAGTGGAAGGCTTCAATCAAAGGTCCAGACTTGGATGTGGATTTCTCGACCATCGCTATCGGGTGGAGGACTGTAGGACCCCCTGCCCTCTCTTACCCCTTTAATAGCTCACATTCGCAGTACACATAGGAAGCAGCTACTAAGGAAGTGGAATATGTGTGGTAAACAGATGCCACCTTTTAGGATAAAGAAATCCCTCCATGGACTCGATAAGATGTGTTCTGATTGCCGCAGGGTAGCGGCAACATGAAGTCAAGAAGAAGATACGTGACCACGTTGAAAAATATATGCAGTCTCCATAATACTGAATAGGTCGATGAGGGAAAAGTCATTGAGAGGATGCAAGCTAACTTTATTATTCCATTATTACACGTGTAAGACGGTGCCAGCTTCAGACATCTGCAGAGAAAATGATAAAAATACATAGCCATATGTAACATGAAAATGATAATCGGACACACAAAAAATACATTACAGGTCATTAGAAGACACATTTCCTGGAAAATCATGTGGCACATACATACAAAAGTTAGACGTTGTAGTAGTAACGATCATATGCAGAGTGATAGAAGGTTGCTGATTGCCCACATACCCAGGAACATTACGTTGGACATCGATAAAAAGTTACATGTTTTAATAGAATTGATCATAAGAAAACTGATAAAATGTTGATGATCGCCATATTAAGGTACAAGTTTTCAACGGCAGATAACGCTGTTACGGCGAGAGTGACGCTATATAGTGCCAAAATACACGGAAGAGCGAAAGAAACTGGTCCATCTGTCTAATATCGTATAGGGCCCCCGCGAGCACGCAGAGTGCCATAACACGACGTGGCATGGACTCGACTAATGTCTAAAGTAGTGCTGGGGGGAGCTGACGTCATGAATCCTGCTGGGCTGTCCATAAATCCGTAAGAGTACAGGAGGGGGGGGGGGGGGGCGGAGATCTCTTCTGAACAGCACGTAGCAAGACATCCCAGATATGCTTAATAATGTTCATTTGTGGTCAGTTTAGTGGCCAGTGGAAGTGTTTAAACTCAGAAGAGTGTTTCTGGAGCCAATCTTTAGCAATTCTGGACGTGTGGAGTGTCGCATTGTCTTGCTGGAATTGCCCAAGTTTGTCGGAATGCACAATGTACATGAATGGATGGAAGTGATCAGACAGGACGCTTACGCACCTGTCCTGTCAGAGTCGTATCTCGACGTATCAGGCGTCCTGTATCACTCCAGCTGCACATGCCCCACACCATTGTAGAGCCTCCACAAGATGCCGACATGCAGGTATATTTGCAGGCATCGCCATTATTATGAATAGCACGCACGAACTGAGACGTAAAACCTAATTTCAAGTGGAATGGAGGGAGTAATATTTAGGAACGTTCCACATGTGGCTCATGTTTTACATTCATTGAGCCAGCAGACAGATCTCTGGAGTAGTCATTCTTTCGATTGCCATGTGCTCAATCCTTGTCACTCGCAGAAGAAACAAAGGTGCTTTGGGTAGTCCATTTGTAAGTCCGGTAACAGGCTGCTCATATTCGTCATCACGCAGAAGCCACTAATGGTTTTTGTTGTTAACACGCTGCAGAAAACACTAAACACTTTCATAAGTTTCTTTGATGTGAGTGGAATGGGTGACAGGAATACACCCAAAGAGATTTCCATTGTGGAGTGATACACCTTTTAAGTTTGACTGCGAGGAGTCAGTTAAAAGGCTCCACTGAGATGCCTTATAGTTTACACTAAGCCAACTCGTGCTGATTTTTGGATCAAACCCACACTCGAATGGTGATCTTTTTTCCCGGTCATTGATTAATTTTTTTATAACGTTGTTGCAAGGGTTATAACAATTATTGGAATAACAAATGAAATAAAAACAGTCCTGGTACATCACAGCAGTAAACCAAGGTCTCATGATCAGAGAAGAAAGATACGATTTCCAAGCAAATTTTTGGATTTCAGTCCTGTATAAGACATTTCTGCACTTTTGTTGGTAAGTTTTGTTCACGGATCAAATCATTAAGTTCCATCTGTGGAAATAATTATGGTGAGGTGGAACTAACAATGGGTCCAAAGTCGCCGCTCTCTGAATGCCATACAGCATCCTTATTATTGTCCGATTGAGTGCTTGTCGGTTTACGTGGGATTTGTGCGGAAGTATCGGTAGAATAATTTCATGAGGCACAGGCCTCATAGCAGGACGTAGATTGGGATCACTATACTCTTCTTGTTCCTTGTGCTATACTTATTTATTGCAAAATTTGAAAGACCTCTTACCTGATGTTTTAAAACATGTCGTACTTTTGCCGTTCTTGTTTGTTATCTTTTTTAGTTTTTTGTTTTGTTTTTATCTGCAACATTTCGCTCGGAATAAATACTTTTTTTAAATAAAAAATAATTTGAAGTTGAAATATACAGTACATAAAATTTTGTTGTTTTAAGAAAAATGTGAAAAGAAGATGATTGCGATACAAACATAAAGTTTCACTTGAGAAAAATAGTAGTCATCATACGACGGTTCCCTCCAAGCCATGGATATGATTTTTTTCCTTGTCATTCATCCACGATCTTAAACATTCGTTACATGTGCTACAAAGTACATGCGGGTCGAAAGTTTTGTCCTAGTCATCAAGCTTGATGCCAAAATCAGCAAAATACGCTTCTTTCACGAAGTCTGTGCCATTTCTTCGTTGTTTAAGAACAACGTATGTCCCACAGCTATAAAAATACGTCAGCGCTATTTAAACAACCACCTGAAGCCATGATTATTGCACAACGCGATCACAACACTTCACTGATGGTCTTCACTTCTTCTTTTTGTCGCACTACGATTTCCTGAAACAAAAATATCAAGTTGCTGTGAAACAATGTACCATACTACAGTGAAATCCTGAAACAAATTTAAGTACATCAAGAGCCTGTGCAACAAAACAACATATTATTCCGAAATTTATAAACGTATTTATGAAATTTCCATTCAATACAAATCTAACGTAATACAAAAAAACGTTTTGAGTTTTTGAATTCTACCGAAATGAAATGAAATGATGGTGTGGTATTGTTGGCCGGGAGGCCCTATATGGGGAAGTTCAGCCCTCGAGTGCGAGTCTTACTTCAGTCGACGTCACATTGGGCGACTTGTGCGCCGGTGATGAGGGTGAAATGATGATGAGGGCAACACAACACTCAGTCGACGGGCGGAGTAAATCTCCAAGCCGACTGGGGATAGATCTCGTCCCCGCTACATGGTAGGCAAGCATGTTACTACTCAGCTAACCAGGTGGACTGCTACAGAAAAAAAGCCGTTTAGAAACCATTATTCATTGTTAGACATAGAAATCCTTGCTGAGTAATGACCAAAAAATGTTCAAATGTGTGTGAAATCTTATGGTACTTAACTGCTAAGGTCATCAGTCCCTAAGCTTACACGCTCCTTAGCCTAAATTATACTAAGGACAAACACACACACCCATACCCGAGGGAGCACTCGAACCTCGGCCGGGACCAGCCGGACAGTCCATGACTACAGCGCCCTAGACCGCTCGGCTAATCCCGTGCGGCTAGTAATGATCTTTTGTAACGGAAACATAACTGAACCCTTTTGCTTTTACACCTCACAAAATTACGTTCTACCATTCTGGGTGGAACTACCTGCGTGGGAACCATTGGTGAAGATGGACTACCATACACTGTTCGGAATCATTTTCATGAATGCGTTTGTCAACACCGTAACGATGAAAGAATTGAAAACTTTCGAACGACGTTAACATATTAAGTAGTTTCACCTGTTCACTATATTAATACTTGCGAAAAAATAAGTCACATTCTCCATTAGTCGGCACATGGTATCAACAGCTGCTGTATCAACGAATTATTGGTAGTAGTAGTGCTTATGTAATTACTGGAATGTATTTCTCGTGACGATACGAGATTCATTTTAATCAGTTAACACGAAGACAATGGTACGGTTTTTTCGTCCGTATCTTGCTCACAACATAAACGTGATTTCTGCAAGCACAATTCAGCAAGACCTTCCTCTTTCTCACTGTCGACGTGCAGAAAAAGCAGAATGGGCTGTGAGACAATAAACAGAAGCTGCTGCTGGTGTGACATACTCACCGGAGGCTGGTAACGAAGACCGAAGGATGCCAAGCGTGGAGTGCAGCGAGGGAAATGGCTGTTTCCCGTTCGCGTCACACCGGCAGCCCTTCCTCTGAACTCCCTCCTCCACGATTTGCGTGGAATACCTGACCCTCGTTAATACACTGTCTAGCAAAAGAGGAGGCGCGGCAGAGTAGTAGCCAGTAAGACCAAAGGGGACTCGCGCTATTTCAATATAAAGAATTTCTTCCGAAACCACTGTATGATTAACGGCGGAGAATACTGTGTGCAGTTTTTTCCCTCTTTTTGTTATTTTGGTCCTGAGGTACATTGTAGAGGCAGTGAAGCAAATTAACAGCTTTTTTTAAGCATGAATTGTCTAAATTTGAAAACACTGCCCGAGAATATACGTCTTTAAGAAATTCAGTCGTAAGATCCCTCGTTAGCGCGTTCAGAACTGGCCGCAACACTTGAGCAGTAAGCGAGAATGTGTCGAAAAGTTATTGTGTGCAACCTCGCTTGCAGTTACACTATGCCCAACCAGAATTCCACGAGTAGATCTATCTCATTAAACTGTCGTTTCCACAACCAAGCTTCAGTTTTTCTTAAAGACCTTTCGCTAATGGCTGACAATGGACGCTACAGGCATCTTGTATAGTGCTTCTTATATGCGCGCATTTTGCTCTTATCTTGTTCCTCTGTGTGTCACCAGTATTTCTTTTACTTCTTACTGCAGAATTATCGGTTGTATTGCCACTTTAGGGATATTGATAATAAGCCAATGGCTTACTCCTGCCGGCCGGTGTGGCCGAGCGGTTTTAGGCGCTTCACTCTGGAACCGCGCGACCGCTGCGGTCGCAGGTTCGAATCCTGCCTCGGGCATGGATGTGTGTGATATCCTTAGGTTAGGTTTAAGTAGTTCTAAGTTTAAGTAGTTCTAAGTTCTAGGGGACTGATGACCTCAGAAATTGTCCTAGAGTCATTTTTGAACTATACACAAACACCGTTCCTCTCGGTCGTTAAGTGAGGCAGTCGGCCACTGCGTTGTCTGTGATGAGAGGTCATGTCTGAAATTTGGTATTCTCGGCGTACTCTTGACACTGTAGATTTCGGAATATGAAATTCCCTAACGATTCCGATATCGTATGTCCCATGCGTCTAGCACCAACTACCATTCCGCGTACGAAGCCTATTAATTCCCGCCTTGCGATTATGATCTCATCGGAAACCCTTTCACATGAATCACCTGAGTAGAAATGGCAGCTCCGTCAATGCTCAGCCATTTTATCCCTTGTATTTGCAACACTACCGCCATCTCTATATGTGGACTTTTATCGCCTCCGTGTACAATGTTCTATTTATTTTGTATGTATGTAATGTATGTTAACCGGGTACCTAGAAACGACGGAGAGGCTCCGTCCCCGCCGCAGCCGCAGTGGTCGACATCCCCACGACGATTATCGCAGTCCACTTCATCCCTCCGCCGCCCCACACCGAACCCAGGGTTATTGTGCGGTTCGTCCCCCGGTGGACCCCCCAGGGAACGTCTCTCACCATACGAGTATAACCCCTATGTTTGCGCGGTAGAGTAATGGTGTGCCGCGCGGGATTAGCCGAGCGGTCTCGGGCGATGCAGTCATGGACTGTGCGGCTGGTCCCGGCGGGGTTCGAGTCCTCCCTCGGGCATGGGTGTGTGTGTTTGTCCTTAGGATAATTTAGGTTAAGTAGTGTGTAAGCTTAGCGACTGATGACCTTAGCAGTTAAGTCCCATAAGATTTCACACACATTTGAACATTTCAGAGTAATGGTGGCGTACGCGTACGTGGAGAACTTGTTTGCACAGCAGTCGCCGACATAGTGTAACTGAGGCGGAATAAGGGGAACCAGCCCGCATTCGCCGAGGCAGATGGAAAACCGCCTAAAAACCATCCACAGACTGGCCGGTTCACCGGACCCGAACACAAATCCGCCGGGCGGATTTGTGCCGGGGACCAGGTGCTCGTCCGCAGCTCGTGGTCGTGCGGTAGCGTTCTCGCATCCCACGCCCGGGTTACCGGGTTCGATTCCCGGCGGGGTCAGGGATTTTCTCTGCCTCGTGATGACTGGATGTTGTGTGCTGTCCTTAGGTTAGATAGGTTTAAGTAGTTCTAAGTTCTAGGGGACTGATGACCACAGATGTTAAGTCCCATAGTGCTCAGAGCCATTTGAACCAAGTGCTCCTTCCCGCCAGGGAAGCCGTGCGTTAGACAGCACGGCCAACCGGGCGGGCACTCTATTTATTTTAATTTTCAAATGTTTAGTAACGTTGCGATTCCTACGTACCGATCATCTCGTTCATGCTGCGAAATGTTCCTTGATGCACTCTTATCTAACTGAAGAAAGGAAATTACACAAAAATAAAGACTACTGAGAAATTTATGTATCGAAGGTGATCAAAGTTGGCCAAAGAGTGGAATGACATGATATGACACAAATAAAACTTATTAAAACATAGGTACAACAAAACACGGAGAACATGAATGAAATATACAGGAGGGACTTCTTCTTTCATATAGCATAGAAATGCCATTAAGTCAAGCAATAATGTTTGAAAAATCTAGTTTTATTCATTGACTCTACAAGGGATTACGCAACACTTACAAACAAAATGACTCATGAATATGCACAGTGTGGCGTCATCGCCAGACACCACACTTGCTAGGTGGTAGCCTTTAAATCGGCCGCGGTCCGCTAGTATACGACGGACCCGCGTGTCGCCACTGTCAGTGATTGCAGACCGAGCGCCGCCACACGGCAGGTCTAGAGAGACGTCCTAGCACTCGCCCCAGTTGTACAGCCGACTTTGCTAGAGATGGAACTGACAAATTACGCTCTCATTTGCCGAGGCGATAGTTAGCATAGCCTTCAGCTACGTCATTTGCTACGACCTAGCAAGGCGCCATATTCAATTGCTATTCATCTTGTGATGCCTGTACTGTCAGTCCGATGTACACCTGTTATGGATTAAAGTTAAGTATTCCAGAAGATCCGTACTTTGTTACTAGACTAAACTCTTATAACTGTTCCAGACCTCACGCCAGCCTGCGTGAGCTTAGACGCGTGCCTTTCGGCTACCAGTCATAGTGGATTGGCTGTCGAGCCAGTCCACTACACACAGTATCCAGATATTTTAAAATTAAAATACTAATCAAATATCAAAGCTACCATTTGTATGGACCTGCACTGTCATGTTATCACTGGCAAAGACGTAGAAGTGTTTAAAAAAGTCATATTTAAAAAACACCAATAGTTGCTTAGCTCATTTCTTGGTGGCTCTTGAATATGAATTTCTCCAAATATTTACGACCTGTGGAGCACCACTGGCAAATACTGTCATGAAGTTTCGCACACTCCCCTGTAGAGTGAAAATCCGTTCGACAAATAATCCCCTACGCCGTGGCTAACCAATTTTTTCGCAGTATCCTTTCTACCAGGACTGCTAGGGCCGCAAGGTATGGGGACGCGACCTGTATCTTGCCTACATTGCGCAGTCGGTAGATCTCTCTGACGTTTAATTCCAAATTATGCCTCGTTTCCTTCACAGCTTCCTCAAGGTACAGTTTGAAAAACACTGTGGGCAGATTACAACCCTGTCTCATTCCATCCTCAACTATCGCTTCCGTTTCACGCCCTTCAACTTAGGTTTCCGTACAAATTGTAGATAACTTTTCACTCACGTAATTGTATCCCTGTTTCTTCAGAATTACAAAGAAAATACTCCAGTCAACAATGTTTAAAACTTTCTCTGAAACTGCTGCGCGGGGTAGCCGTGCGGTCTCTCGGTTCGCGCGGCTCCCCCCTCCCTCTGGCGTGTGTGTGTGCGTGTGTGTGTGTGTGTGTGTGTGTGTGTGTGTGTGTGTTCTTAGCGTAAGTTACTTTAAGTTAGATTAAGTAGTGTGTAAGCTTAGGGGCCGATGACCTCAGTAGTTTGTCCAATAGATCTTACCACAAATATCCAGATTTTTTGCTCTAAAACTGGTGGTTCAATTACACCTGTCAGTAACTGCCTTCTTTCTATTATATCCTTCTTGAAGTTTAAGAGTGTTTCACATGGTTCCTATACCTTACACACCAGGTGGAATAGTTGTCATGGTTGACTCTCTCAAGGATGTCAGAAAATTAAATGGATGGCGCCTATTTCTGATGTCTTGTTTCCACTTATGTCTTTCAGTTGGTAAAGGGAAAACTCGACATTGGCGACAGAAGTAGAGTGAACTGATATCCAATCTGAACGCCGAGTTCTGCCACAATAAAGGAAATTCAGTTTGCTCCCCCTCTCCATAAACAATCGCCATTAACTAAATAGCGAATGTTGGGCACCTCTGAGTGCATCTATTTTCGCTTGGTGTCTACACTTTGCACATACTAGTTTTTAGTTTTCACAATAAGGATAGTCACGGTGCATTGCAGTACTGAAATGCCTGAAGGTTATATACTGAATAAATTTATTACCCTCAATCACTGTTGATACAGGCATAATCGGTTTTTTATTGCTGATGTTTCCATTTCAATTGCATTGGTGTCCGTTTGTAAACTTCTTCATGAACTTGCTGAAATTATCAAACTGCAATACGACACTTTTCATTTACTACAACTTAACTGTATTTGAAAATGTTACAAACAGAGCCCCGAGAAAACTGCAACAATCAAATAATATTTTCACACGTCGAGTAACCACTATTTTCCACGTAAATGATATGCGTATTTGATCATTTAAGAACAGTAACATTAGAGCATCGTAGTACATCAATGTCCTATCGGTTCGAATCCTGCCTCGGGCATGGATGTGTGTGATGTCCTTAGGTTAGTTAGGTTTAAGTAGTTCTAAGTTCTAGGGGACTGATGACCTCAGATGTTAAATCCCATAGTGCTCAGAGCCATTTTTTTTTTTTTTGTTCTATCGGAATATCGTAATCAGTCATTTTAGTCATTTTAAGCCGCTGTCTCGAGCTTTTGTTATTACGTTTTTTCGACCATCCTCGACGCCGCCACCGCCACCTTGTCACGTGCCTCTTCACTCTCGACTCACGCTCCCTCCTCCGACAGTCCGTATCCACATCGATCAGTCGTCAGCAGCCAGACTTCGGAACTGCCGTTTCATGCCCTCCGCCACACACCGTTGGGTGGTTTGCGGAGTATAAATGTAGATGTAGATGTAGATTTTCGACTAGGTAGAGTCTGTCCAGTGCCAGGTGCTGCGCCCTAGTGAAAGGAAACGGAAACCGTACGGGTGCGTCCTCCAAATGTATCACTCAGTTACAAGTGCTTTTCCAAATTCTTCCAGCAGTATCATATCTGATATTATAGCTTCGTCTACTTTTTCCTCTCTTTTGAGTTCTTTTTCGTTGTACAACTTTTCATTCCTTTCGTTCCCACATTTCAGCCGTACCTTCTCTTCATACAATGAAGGCTTTCACGACCGGATGGTACTGTTGTTGATAATTCTTCCGGGTTATATGGCCGTGGTCCATGGAATTCTTCTATTCCTACCGTTTCGTCCAATACTACGTTGGAGGAAACGTTAGGAATAGAAGAATTCCATGGACCACGGCCATATAACCCGGAAGAATTATCAACAACGTACCTTCTGTGCTTAATACTGGCTTACCATCTGAGCTCTTAATATTCACACAGGCGTCTTTTCCTCAAGATTTCTTTTCTTTTACTATCGGAGTTTTCTAGAAAAAGCTGAAGCACCCAGAATACTTAGTCAGATGTCAAAGTAACTTTGTACACTTATACATAAGCGAAGATATTTAACTGACGAGACTTGCAATTCTCTGCGACACGTAGAACGTCACCAGGGAACATTACTGGTGTTATCCTTAGTGTTGTTAGCAGTCCTGGAGGGTTAAATAAGGGGCATGTGTAAGTAGGCTGTTGATGTTTTCTTATCGGCAACGTTACGTAGCGCTCGGTATGAAAATCACTGGCTGTGCTGTGTGCAGTCAGTAGCTAGTTTGCATTGTTGTCTGCCATTGTAGTGTTGGGCAGCGGCAGCTGGATGTGAACAGCGCGTAGCGTTGCGCAGTTGGAGGTGAGCCGCCAGCAGTGGTGGATGTGGGGAGAGAAATGGCGGAGTTTTGAAATTTGTAAAAAATGGATGTCATGAACTACTATATATATTATGACTGTTAAGGTAAATACATTGTTTGTTCTCTATTAACATCTTTCAATTGCTAACTATGCCTATCAGTAGTTAGTGCCTTCTGTAGTTTGAATCTTTTATTTAGCTGGCAGTAGTGGCGCTCGCTGTATTGCAGTAGTTCGAGTAACGAAGATTTTTGTGAGGTAAGTGATTTGTGAAAGGTACAGATTAATGTTAGTCAGGGCCATTCTTTTGTAGGGATTTTGGAAAGTCAGATTGCGTTGCGCTAAAAATATTGTGTGTCAGTTTAAGCACAGTCTTGTATAAATTTTTCAAAGGGGACGTTTCACATGAACAGCATCAGATGTTTAGTGATCACTGCGAAGGGCACAGACATGTCGCGTACTCTTATGAGGCAGCATTATCAGCCCTACAGAGTTTGAAAGGGGCTTCGTTATGGGTCGGCCTCCATTTGGCCGACTTATCGAATCCTGCATTATCTACATTTTTGGGACGTTCGGATGTGACGGTGGCCAGTCTCAGACTGCGTGGGAAAGTGAAGGCAGACATGCTTTTCTACAAGATTTCGGTCGACGACAACAAGGTCTGTGCAGCAAGTACATCGTAATCCCTTCTCATCTGCACCAGCCATCCGAGAACAAGAAATGGATTGCCGGCCGGAGTGGCCGTGCGGTTCTGGGCGCTACAGTCTGAAACCGAGCGGCCGCTACGGTCGCAGGTTCGAATCCTGCCTCGGGCATGGATGTGTGTGATGTCCTTAGGTTAGTTAGGTTTAATTAGTTCTAAGTTCTAGGCGACTGATGACCTCAGAAGCTAAGTCGCATAGTGCTCAGAGCCATTTGAACAAGAAATGGATTCCGGGAAACATTTTGCGTCATTTGCACCATTGGTCTGAGACTTGCAGCAGCCAGACTTCGGAACTGCCGTGTCATGCCTAGACTGCTGTTAACAGCACAACACAAAAGGCTGTGTTTGGAGTGGTGCCATGGCTGGGAAGCATGAACTGCTGATGAATGGGGTTGCATTGTGTTCAGTGATGACTCACGGTTCTGCACTACCCCAGATGACCACCTTCGGCATATGTCGGCGACCTGGCGAAAGGTTCCATTCTTCAATGGTCCAACGGTGTCGTGGTGTGGGGAGCCGGGTATTACTCACAGTCACAGCTGGTGGTGATTGACGGAACTCTGATAGCACAGTGGTATGTCACCGACATCCTGCCTCTTCATGTCTCTCACGCGACAGTGTCATGATTACATTTTTAACAGGACAATGCTCATCCACACATGACACATGCCACTAAAAACTTTCTGTGTGATCTGAAAATACTGCCACGAGCAGGAAGATTCCAGATCCGTCCCCAAAGGGAGATGTGTTGAAGTAGTTCGGACCTCAACCCCTTTCCAGTACAGTGATGTCAAGGACCAGTTACAACAGTTGTGGCCCAGCTTGCCCCAGGAGACCTGGATGACACCCTTCACAACCGAATCAGTGCAAGCATCAAGGTCAGAGGCGGTTCACGTCATATTGATAAAAGAGGTCATAGTGCGAAGTTCTTTGTAAATTAGACTCGATTATGCTATCACTGCAATAGCATCGTATACTCTTTCAACCAGTGAGTTTCATTTTTCGTTTCCTCCTCCCCTTTTCTTTGTCAGACAGTATATGACCCATAGTCACACATGCGTCTACAGTTCTATATTTCTCTTTTAACCAATCCTGCTTTGACTTTTTGCAAGTCCTGTCCCTCTCATTTTTTAGCCTTTCGTTTCTGTTTATTCTGCTTCATTTGCTGCATTTCTATGGTTTTTCCTGCCGTCATTCACGCTCAGTATCTCGTTTGCTGCGCAAGAATTTGCAGTGCATCATCACTTTTCGTTTATTTGAACCTGTGTTGGTTTCAACGTTTCATCTCTCAAAGCCGTCCGTCCATCTTCTACAGTATTTTCTTATCGTGTTTCAGTCAATTGCCCCTATAAAACTTACGGAAGTACATGGTCCATTCACTTGATACAGGTCACATCTCCTTAATTTTCCACTCTAGTCTTATATGCAGCTGATAACCAATAAATCATGAGTCTGAATCTACATCTAGAAACGTTTTTTAGTGTAAAATCTGGTTTCGAAATGTCTGTCGTTCCATTCAGTACCCTGTCTGAAACTTCCCCGTGTCTCTGCGTGTCTTCCTCCTATACTTCCGTCTTTCTTGATCCACATCACAACAGGGCCATGTTGGCTTTTTAATTGTACAATGTTATATCAGTCAATCATCCAGATTGTTAACCCTGGTAGTACAAAAATGTCTGCTGCCCCCTCTTCAGGAAACATATGTTAGGCTTCTCCACAGCTATCCCCCACTGTGGCGGTACCTATTATATAGTTATATTTATCGTGAGGCGCAACAGCCACAACAATGCACTAAGGTTTATGAGTCAACGTACGTGGCAAGACATATTAAATTCCTATGATCTGTAACTTTTGAAGTGCAACAGATGAACACTGTACGAGGTGTTATACATCCGATTTTCAAACCTTTTTTTTATCTTGTTGGTACACATATTCCTGATGTATGTTTGCATTTACAACTGTTTTGAATATTTATATTATTGTTGACAGTCAAAAAAGGCTATACGTGTTTTAGAGTGTTTAGCGAATGACTACTTTCGAAAATGACGGATTAAAAAATTTGCACTAAATTTTGCTTGAAAAATAAAGTGCAGCGACGCATTCGAAATGCTGACTGTGACTTTTGGCGAATCTAATAAGAGTAAGACAAGAGTTTACGAGAGGTGTAAACGTTTGAAAGTGGTTCGAGAAGACGTTGATGATGACGACCGCCCTGGATGCGCTCGTACACCTATTACTGACGACAATGTGAAAGAAGTAATGGTTCTGGAAAATCGCTGAATCACCATCAGAGAGGTTGCTGATTATGTCGGTACATCCTCTGACTCATGTCAAGCAATTTTTTCGGATGTTTTGGGCATGAAAAGCGTAGTAGCATAGTTTGTTCCGAAATTGTTGAATTTCCACCAAAAACGACGTCGCCCAGACATCGTGCAGGAGTTGCTGAACGAATTAGACAACGATCCAGAACTTTTAAGGGAGATTATAACAAGTGACTAAATATGGGTACATCGGTATGAAGTCGAAATCAAGGCCCAATCGTCCCAATGGAAACTACCTGAGGAGCCAAGACCGAAAAAGAATTCGTTAAATAATATCACATGTGATAGCTCTTCTCACTGTTTTCTTTGTTACAATGGGACAGTGCATCATGAGTTCCTACCTTATGGTTGTACGGTCAATAAGGAATATTACTGGAAGTAATGAGCCGTTTGCTTGAAAAATTCCGAAAAGTCCAGAATTGTGGTAAAACCACTCGTGGAAACTGCATCACGGTAATGCTCCCGATCAAACATTAATGCTTGTCTGCGATTTGCTGGCAAGAAACAATACTGTTACATTACCTCGGCCACTATATTTGCCGACCATAGTCCCCGTTCCATTCGCGAGGCTGAAGAGAACCATGAAAACACGTTGTTTTGCCACCATTGATGAATTACAAACAGAATCGTTGGAGGAGCTAAACACCATAACGAAAAGTGAGTTCCAGATGTGCTTCCAGGATACGAAAAATTTCTGGGACAAGTGTTTTACATCTGACTGGGATTACTGTGAAGGAGACAAAGTTGATGTTGATGAATAAATAAAGATTCTTTAAGAAAAACAAAAATTCCCATTACCTTTCGATCACACCTCGTACAAGTACGTCCAGCCCTCATGCTACAGCAGAAACACGCCTCAATAGCAATGTTAAATCGTATGTGGTTGAACGGTACTCGGAAAACAGAATAGTTCATCAAAGATGAAAGATGAACTGAGTAGCTATTTGATGAGAAGCTATGCGTATGTAAGGTAAGGAGCGTCGAGAACACGAGATACGTGCGACGTTAAGCGACTAGCGCAGCCTCTTTGACGGCCAGCGTGCCCACGGCAAGTGTCTCCTTTGGCGGCCGCTGGCTGGTGCTGCAACACTGCGGCCGTATCGCCGCGTGTCATCGCAGCAGCCGCAGCGCGGGCACCGGCCGGCAACACGCCTAGCGCGCGACCTGACCTTTCTCTATACTCTGCCAGAGGACCGCGCTTAGTAGTCACTGCACCTCGTTCTTCGCTTCTCGACGCTGCATCCAGCGACTGGATGTTTCAAGATTATCCTGCCATTAATGTCTACCTTATGAAAATGATACTGGTGTGCACAGGTAGCGCCGGCCACGGTGGCCGAGCGGTTCTAGGCGTTTCAATCCGGAACCGCGCGACTGTTATGATCGCAGGTTCGAATCCTGCCTCGGGCATGGATGTGTGTGATGTCCTTAAGTTAGTTAGGTTTAAGTAGTTCTAAGTTGTAGGGGACGATGACCTCAGATGTTAAGTCCCATGGTGCTCAAAGCCATTTAAACCATTTTTTGCAGAGATAGGAAAAAATAGGGTGCCCAACTCTCCCGTTTTTCCTGGGATCTCTTGTGTTACAGTAATTTTTCTTCACTCCGCTCGGTTACCTTATTGACACCTCTTTCTTCTGAACAGTTCGTCAATTATCACTGTTGTACACTGAGGTGTAGGGCACTCTTTTGCTCGGCGTGGTGCAGAAAATCGACGTGGCATGGACCCAATTGAAAGTCCCTGCAGAAATATTGAGTCATACTGCCTCTACAGCCGTCCACAGTCGCGAAAGTGTTGCTGGCGCAGGATTCTCTCCACGAACTGATTTCTCGATTGTGTCCCATAAATGTTCGATGGCTTCACGTCGGACCATCTGGGCGGCAAAATCATTCACTCGAATTATCCAGAATGTTCTTCTTACCAGTCGCCAACGATTGCGGCCAGTGACATGGCGCACTGTGAGTCATAAAAATTCCAACGATGTTTGGAAACATGAAGTCCGTGAATGGCTCTAAATGGTCTCCAAACAGCCGAATATAACCATTTCTAGTCAGTGGACCAGAGCACAGTCCATTCCACGTAAACACAGTCCACACCATTGCGGAGCCAACACAGGCTTGCATAGTGTCTTGTTGAAAACTTGCGTCCATGGTTTCATGGGGTCTGCACCACACTCGAATCCTACCATCAGCACCTACGAAATAAAATCGGGACTTACCTGACTAGGTAATTGTTTTACAGTCGTCACACAGTACTCGCTTCGGTCGCCTGTTGCCATTCCCCATTAACGCCAAATTTCGCCGCACATTCCTAAAGGATACTTACGTTGTACGTCCCACATTGATTTCTGCGGGTATTTGACGCAGTGACACTTTTCTGTTACCACTGACAGCTGTACGCAAACGCCGCTGCTCTCTGTTGTTGAGGCAAGGCCGTCGGTCACTGCGTTGTCCGTGGTGAAAGATAATGCCTGAAGTTTGGTACTTTCGGCACACTCTCGCCAATGTGTACCTCGGAATACTGAATTCTCTGACGATTACCGAAATGGAATGTTCCATTCGGCTAGCTTCAATTATCATTCCGCTTTCAAATCTGTTGATTCCCGTCGTGTGGCCGTAATCAAGTCGTAAATCTTTTCACATGAATTGCCTGAGTACAAATGCTAGCTCCGCTAATGGACTGCCCTTTTATGCCTTGTGTACGCGATACGACCGCCATTTGTATATGTGCATATTGCTATCCCGTCTTTTGTCACCTAAGTACTTTTAAAGCCCTTGCTGTACTCCAGGTAGTTCAAATTTCCTGACCGACAAATATCGAAACATTATCGTATGATAATCAATAATGTTCTCGAAATGTAGTCTTTACGTTCATGCTTCTACCATAAGGAGGTGATCAAGCGCTCAAGGAAGTGTTAGGAGCGGAGAAAAAATGACACGGAGGTGTCGTCAGAGATAAAACATTTACACGTACTTGTTTCTCCGCTAGTACTGGCAATCGACGGATTCACTAGGCTCGTAACGATCAGCAGCTGTGTTATAAACAAGGCACGGAAGCGGATTGTAGAGACATTCGTGTGTATACACACCCGTTAAATTGTTCACTTCTCTACTGACTCACACAAGCTTACTGTGAGCTATGTCAGCTTAATTTCAGCTTCGCTCATAGCGGTAATGCCGACTGCGGCCAACATTCTTGTACAGAATATCATAAGCGAAGCGAAAGAGAAGATATCCCGAATTAGTGGCAGTAAGGACATTAACAACGTTGCAGGTGAGCTAGCAATAGCTTTTTCGTGCTGTCAAACATAATATCATCTACAGAAGTACGGAGTGGGAAATAAATTATCGAAGGATGTTTCACAAGACTCAAATTTGGCTAAGGTGATGATATGTGGTAGGACTAAGGTTTAGCCAATTGTGAAAAAGATTTAGGCAGCACAAAATATTCAAAACTTCACTGATGTTTTGAAAAATCTTGCTAAATCAGTCAACTTTTTGTCTATTGCAATAGATGCCTGCAATCACAATAAAACAAAGAGATTCCCTGTATGTGTACGGTATTTTGATTTTGAGAACATAAAAAGCAGGCTTATGGACTTCATTGAACAGGCTGATGAGACAGCTAATATGCGATCACTGTGTGGTCATATGTTCACTGAAGTTTCACAATATAGCTGCAAAGAGTTTCACTGCATACCATGTAGATAACGCAAATGTAAATTATGGGCAGCATAATTTCGTGTTTAAACTGCCTCGAGAAGACAACAAGCATTTGGTGAAACCAAGCGCACAAATCATATACTGCCTTACGCAACAAACCGTGCATGGGATTCAATAGATCTTGATAGTGACATGCTTATCTTCAAAATATATGAACATTTCTCTGTATCACTCAGTCAATGAAAATGTCATGTAGCTGCGTAGTTGAAATTATTGCGACTGAATTTCCGTTGAAATAGTACACTACTGGCCATTATAATCGCTACACCACGAAGACGACGTGCTACAGATGCGAAATTTAACCGACAGGAAGAAGATGCTGTGATATGCAAATTATTGGCTTTTCAGAGCATTCACACAAGGTTGGCGTCGGTGGTGACACATACAACGTGCTGACATAAGGAAAGTTTCCAACCGATTTCTTATACACAAACAGCAGTTAACCGGCGTTGCCTCGTGAAACGTTGTTGTGATGCCTCGTGTAAGGAGGAGAAATGCGTACCATCACGTTTCCGACTTTCATAAAAGTCTGATTGTAGCCTATCGCGATTGCGTTTTATCGTATCGCGACACTGCTGCTCGCGTTGGTCGAGATCCAATGATTGTTAGCAGACTATGGTATCGGTGGGTTCAGGAGGGTAATACGGAACGCCGTGATGGATCCCAACGGCCTCGTGTCACTAGCAGTCGAGATGACAGGCATCTTATCCGCATGGCTGCAACGGATCGTGCAGCCACGTCTCGATTCCTGAGTCAACAGATGAGAACGTTTCCAAGATAATCATCTGCACGAACAGTTCGACGACGTTTGTAGCAGCATGGACTATCAGCTCGGAGACCATGGCTGCGGTTACCCTTGACGCTGCATCACAGACAGGAGCGCCTGCGATGGTGTACTCAACGACGAACCTGGGTGCACGCATGGCAAAACGTCATTTTTTCGGATGAATCCAGGTTCTGTTTACAGCATCATGATGGTCACATCCGTGTTTGGCGGCATCGCGGTGAACGCACATTGGAAGCCTGTATTCGTCATCGCCATACTGGCGTATCATCCGGCGTGATGGTATCGGGTGCCATCGGTTACACGTCTCGGTCACCTCTTGTTCGCATTGATGGCATTTTGAACAGTGGACGTTACATTTCAGATGTGTTACGACCCATGGCTCTACCCTTCATTCGATCCCTGTGAAACCCTACATTTCAGCAGGATAATGCACGACCGCATATTGCAGGTCCTGTACGGGCCTTTCTGGATACAGAAAATGTTCGACTGCTGCCCAGGCCAGCACATTCTCCAGATCTTTCACCAATTGAAAACGTCTGGTCAATTGTGGCCGAGCAACTGGCTCGTCACAATTCGCCAGTCACTACTCTGGATGAACTGTGGTATCGTGTTGATGCTGCACGGGCAGCTGTACCTGTACACGCCATCCAAGCTCTGTTCGACTCAATGCCCAGGCGTATCAAGGCCGTTATTACGGCCAGAAGTGGTTGTTCTGGGCACTTATTTCTCAAGATCTATGCACCCAAATTGCGTGAAAATGTAATCACATGTCAGTTCTAGTATGATATATTTGTCCAATGAATACCCGTTCATCATCTGCATTTCTTCTTGATGTAGCAATTTTAATGGCCAGTAGTGTATTTAGATTTTATACATCTCCCTTAAAATCAGAATCACATGTTAGTCGTCTTAGAAAAAATGGGTATTTCGCTTTCAGATACGGTACTAATTCAACAACTACGTTTTTGTATGTCAGCCATATAAACGCATTCCCATCATTAGTCTATTACAAGGAAAATCGTCTATCTTGACAACTGTACTAATCTACCTAATAAAACCGTAGACGCGCTATAAACGAGAATCACCGTATGCATTTATTATGTGCTGGTATTAAATATAGTCTTTCGTCTTAGAATTTTAGAATACCTAGTTTTCAGTCCGTTAAAGCCAATGAGAGTAAAAAATTTACTATAATTTCTGTACAGGACTGCTTCCAAATTCCCCATGAAGTTATTATAACAGTTGTAGTGCGTAATTATAAATCTGTAGGAGTCCAGCGGCAGACTGCAACACTCATCAGGAGAGAGCCAGGTGGGATGCGAACCTAGCCAAGCCCGATAGTGCCAAGAAAACGTCATTGATAACAGCACATTTATCAAGCAGTAACACAGAATCGTCTTCCAACGCGTCGCACTGCATCTGGGCCTGCACAGCAGCGACTTCGTCAGCAGAAGAGAGCCGGTATGTGCCCGACTTTTGGTTCCGCCAACGCACTGAAACGTCTGGTGACAGCTGTTACGTCATGGGGCAGCTATAAACCCGTGGACGCCTGCAGCCTCCACATCTACGTATCGATCTCCAAAGCGCTCTTGTTGGCATCGAAGATTTTCACTCAGGAGACAGGCCCAATTTCCAGCTGAGGTACTCACTGACTCTCAGCCCTCGTTAGGAAGACCGGAGCCGGCAGCATCGGTGTCGGGAGAGGGATAAGTATGAGCAGTGGCCCACTCTCTCGAAGGCGGCTGACAGTCAGCGTCCAGGTCACGCTGGTCAAGCCTCCAGGAGACCTGTAGGGCGATGGTGGCCTCTGCGCCCCATCAAAGTAGCCTCGGAAGCTGACAGTGCAGCTGCCAGCAGCAGCGTCCTCCCAGCTGGATTCATGACTCCATAGACGATCGAAGACATCCAGGCGCGCAAGGGTCGATAGCCATAGCCTCCCCTCCTTCTGGATAACTGCAACGGAAGGGCTGAGACTACGCACTACGTAGTCGGCACTCAGCAAACAGACATTTATTAAGAAGGGTATTTACGTTGGAACTTACCATGCTGTTTTCGGCGGGGGGGATGGCACTGAAATCATGTGTCGTGGTTTTCCCTTGCTGTCAGCACTCCTAGTGACTTCAGACTTCGGCAGCCTCAACTTTCGGAGGCTCTTTTCTGCTGGTTTAGCTCCTGAATACTTGTTGCTTCATTGTACCTAACCTCCTTACGACACTAGTATGACGGCATCTCTCGGCTATCATGGTGCTTCCAGATTTGAGCGCATAGTAGTTTCCTCTTGCTGGAACAGATTCTGTGTTTCCTACAACTCACACAGCATTCCCCCATCTACCGTTCATTGACACAGGAGCTTCAGTTTCCGGGAGCTGCCACAGTAGAACTTTGACGAATTTTTAGTGTCCACCAGGAATACTATCCTAGCGCATACCAAACCTCTTCTTTTGCAGGGAACACTTAACGTGTGGTCCAGTGGGGATAGAATGTGATGTTATAATTTGTCACAGGAGGTTGTTATGCTGCGCGCAACACTGACACATTGGAGAGTGCATGAAAAAGAAAAACTCGTCAGTGCGTTGATTGTGGATGATTAGTTCTTAAATTCCGTTATATATCGATGAACCAAAACTTAATTGCGAGAATGAATGCCATCTAGTGACTCTGTAGTCACACATCGTAGCAAAGGAAGTACACAGGTTGTCCCTCCTAAGAGTTTTCAGCCGCATTTGCTCTGACATTTCGGCAGATATTTGCAATTTCATTCTTGCAGTATCTAGCAGGAGTCAGCCCAGACAAATACTGCCCCTCACATATTTCATGTGATGTCTAGTCTGAACGAAAAGTGTCATTTGTTTCCTGTTATGAACAAAATGATTTGTGAAGTGGAATTTTACGTGTCCTTTCGATAAAGTCGTCCCATCTTAGTCTAGTGCGATATTCATTTGAACGACGTGTATTAACAGCGACAACGAAACAAGAAGAATAACCAGCACTTCAGTAGCGACTGAGCAGCACTGCTGCATGGCGTGCAGTCAACGTGATCCAAGGCGGCGAACGAGTCGCCGATGGAGTAATGGTTATTCTTCGTGTCTTATTGTCTCTGGAAGTACATAACAATAAAAAGAACGTGGCACTAAATAATATGGGACAGCGTTGTCGAATGAACACGTAAAATTCCGCTTTAAAAGTCATTTGCTATGTACTGGGAAACAAACCGACGCTTTCTGTTGACTCTGGGTGTCACATGACGGACATGATGACCACCTGATATTGGTTGGAGTGACTCCAGCTACACACTGCAAAAACGATATTTCAAATAACTGGCAATACACCAAAGAATACTCACCTGATGACTCTTGGGAGAGACACCCGGTATAAGTGGAGCACAGACGAGTAATTTTAGTGACGATACCGGGCACAAATAGGGAAATCGACTGATATTAATCACTTTGACAAAGGGCAGATGATGTTTGGTTTGTGGGGCGCTCAACTGCGTGGTTATCAGCGCGACAAAGGGCAGATAGGTGGGACTGACACATGGGAATGAGCATGTCTCATACGACGAAGCTAGTCGGCTGTTCGGGTGCTAAATGGACATTTACACAATTAGTTTCCGAGTGATGTGGCGCGGTGGTTAGCACACTGGACTCACATTCGGAAGGACAACGGTTCAAATCCGCGTCTGGCCATCGTGATTTAACTTTACCGTGGTTTCCCTAAATCGCTTCACGGAAGTACTGGGATTGTTCCTTTAATAGGGCACGGACGACTTCCTTCCCCATCCTTCCCTAATCCGATGGGACCGATGACTTCGCTGCTTGGTCTCCTCCCTCAGATCAACCAATGGACCACAGTTAGTTTAAATGTAGGACCTACGAGACAGAAAAAAATGTTCTGTTTAAAGAATTATGTGCTGCTGTAATGCTCTGCAAAATAACTAAATAAACCATGTTACATAACTCAGCAGAAAGATTAACGTTTCTTGAGTTTACCTATATAGAAAATATTTCTTTCAATTATCACTTTGTAAGTTAATGCTGGAGCAGAGGCGCCGTTTAACATAACACGAGCTGGGGCACAGAGCTCTTTGTACACATTTCAAGAATAGCTGTCTTCGTGTTACCAAAGAAAACATGTATGCACAAAATTACAGTTTAACCTTACTTTAGTTAAACGCTAACCAAATAAAGTAACATTGTAGGAGCTAAATCACTGTTTAATTAAACAATAACAAAAGAAACCTTTCATCGTATCGATTCATTGCCGTACACAAGTGTTACCCCACAGTAATGACTCACTCGAAGCGTTACACAGTGCAATTGCATCAGATCCCTGCCAACCGCTTACCTGATTTTTAATTATCTGGTAGATAACAGATTCACTGAAGGATTGTGTTGCTACGTCAGAATCTGGGTCATTTTCTTGCAAGGATAGTAAATTTTTCCTCATACAGCCTGCGGTTTAATTTATTTTATTGCTGCTCACTTGGACACACTACAGCACAAATTAATATTGTGTTAGTTGAAGCAATATTGAGGTACAGTCTCGCAACTGCAAAACAACAATGGAACGTACAAAACCATGTTGTCTGTAGTTGGCGCGCTTTATACACCGGTCCATCCGCTGAACGCCTTATCTCAAACAGCCTGTATATCAGAAGAAAGAATACAGAAATAATTATGGGAAAGCGTTGCACACAATGTGCCATATATGTGGAATACTGACTAAAATCAAACGCAATTTTTGGAGCATTAGTAAACAAATCCTGTCGACACCGTATCGTTAAGAGGTAAGCACTTATTGGTAGTCTAGTGTGGCGAACGAGATATTTATTTTTCTCCATCGCTCGGCCAAGATCAAGATGACAGAACCTGGGGCATGCTGTGAACAGATCGAACAAAGAAACTACGCAATAATATTGACTAAAATTAAATGTTTGAATATTGTTACAAAACTTGGTCAGGCTATGTAAAATTAAGGCAATGTCAAAGGTTTTGAGTCTCAGCATGATCCAATAATTAGTTTCTTTAAAGATACAGTATTTACGAAATTTAAAGCTGCATCATATTAAACTTACAAAGTTGTAATTTTGGAGTTAGGTTCATTTGGTTATAAAATCATTCTGTGGAGGGTTTCTGAAGCTACATTTTATACTTTTCGAATTACTCCATTTTTTTTCTAAATCTCAAAAGTGCGTAGTATTAAAGTTACAGAGTTCTTCCACCTGTGGAATTAGGTTCAGCTGACCATATAAATTTAAGGTAGCAGTTTTCATAAAGCTACCTCCTTTACTTCCTGAATTATTAAGTGAAAATCAATTTTCGCGTCAAAAAATGGGAAAATGAGTGAGATTAACTTACGTTAGTTAGTAAGATAAATTGCTAAAACGACGGCACTGTATCTGATATATGTACTTTCACTATTATATTGTAATTCAATAAAGGTACAGAAGTGACAAAGAAAGTGTCGGGAAGCCACTGTCTATCCTCGATTCCATCTGAAAGATTCTGAAGGTTAATGTTTAAAAGATATAAGCTGAGAATTTTATAAAATGCTAGCTGTACCCAGCCACACTTGTCTGTGGCTCTGTTTTAATGGAAAAGAAAGAAAAGAGAAAGCACATGTTTCTAATATGTATGGGAATTAGATATAGTCTCCTCCTCCCGTTTCTTTGTACATCTCCTCCTCCTTTCCCCTCTCTCAGTCCATCACCTCCTCCCATTTTTCTTCTCTTCCTCCTCTTTCACCATCTTCTCCTATACCCATTCTCGGTCCATCTCCCTCTTCCCATCTTCTATGTCAATTTCCTCCCACCCCCTTGTCCACCTTCTCTCTCCACACTCCCCCCCCCTCTCTGACCTTTAGCCTTGCTTAGTGTTACTGCAAGTTCAGATTTTGTAGTAGTAGTAGTAGTAGTAGTAGTAGTAGTATTCTAATCATAAACCAATAAGCAATAAATGAAATTTCTTGTTTGATAACAACGTTTCACTATTGTATATCATACATATATTTATATTTTAAAAAGTGTATAGTATTTATGTGTCTAACGTTTATTACAGTAGTGTGTAAAATTAGAATCATATCGGAAAGCTACATTTAGAGATTTTTGGTACATTTATATGTTATATGTATTACAAATATAAAAATATTAAAGAATTAGGTACCTAAGAACGCGCTCATATAAGAATTCAAAGTTGCGTTACAATATCAAAGCAATCAGTCAAGAACTTTCGGAGATTAACGATTTTGAACAGAGCAACATTTACATTTTTATAACTTTTTTTTATTTACACGTCAAATTCTGTAGGACCAAATTGAGGAGTAAATCTCCAAGGTCATGGAACATGTCAGCACATGAAATTAAAACATAAAAGTAATAACAGATAAAAATAAAATGTTTATGAACCCGAAAAAACTCAGTCCATAAGTTTAAGTAAACGCAGTCAACAGTACAACAAGAATCAGCTTAATTTTTCAAGGAACTCCTCGACAGAATAGAAGGAGTGAATCATGAGGAAATTCTTCAGTTTCAATTTGAAAGCGCGTAGATTTCTGCTAATGCACACCTTTCTGCACAAGAGTTAAGAAAGTCCGATCCAAATGCTGGTTTGATTTCTGCCGAGTATTAATTGAGTGAAATCTGATTATTCTTGGGAGTAAGTTAATATTGTTAACAAGGAATGACAGTACATATATTGAGAGGCCAATGTCAAAATACCAACACTCGTGAACAGGGCTCGACAAGAGGTGAACTTACATCACTTATTGCCCGAACCGCCCGTTTCTGAGCCAAAAATATTCTTTTTGAATAGGAAAGGTTATCCCAAAATATGTTGCCTTACGACATAAGCGAATGAAAATAAGCAAACTAGACTAATTTTCGTGTCGAACAATCACTCACTTCAGATACCGTACGGATAGTAAAAATAGCAGCAGCAAGTCTTTGAACAAGATCCTGAACGTGGGTTTTCCACTATCTATCTGAACATTTAGAAATCTGAACTGTTCAGTTTCACTAATCATATGCCCATTCTGTGAAATTAAAACATGAGGTTTTGTTGAATTGTGTGTTCCTTTTTTATTGAATATCTATTACACATATACCAGGTGATGTTCTAGCAGGTATATAAAACACTCCACTATTCAAATGCAACACTATGTCAAAATTTCAAAGCACTCAATGAAGCACTTTCACAGATTTGAGATTTTGAAGAAATGAATATCTATGTTTGTACTTATACATAAAATGTAGGTGTCCCTAAACCGCAAATATCATGAGTGTTTTTACTTACCTATATTTTAATACATTTAATATATTTTTATAAATATAATAAAAGGCAAACGTTGTTAAAAAAAATCTAAAAATGTCACACACACACACACACACACACACACACACACACACATACACACGGAAGTTATTGACAAATAAGGCACCGTTGTGTCTAAATTTCAAAGCAATTAGTCATGAACATTCGGAAACACGCGATTTTGAATAAACGAGCACTTAAATTTCTATTTATGTAGATATACAGAGTACAGATTTAACACAGTTAATTTTGTAGTCGAAAAAGGTGCTGTACGGATGCTACTGCCGACGCTGGAATCAAGATTAGAGCGAGTGTTTCCTGTGCCATCCGCACCGACTGTCATGTCTACACTTGGGAGACAATTAGATCGTCGTCAGTCATATGGAATGTGTTACTCTCCACTCTAGAATGTGCTGTAATTCCATCAGTGTCCATGTTCGCTTAAACTTCACATGGCATGAATGATGACTCACATGACTATTTTTTTCATCGAAGGAGATATCGGGTATATTTAGCGAAACAAGAACTTACTGGGATTAATAATTTAACTGGAAAGTCCGTGCTTCGTTTTGGACGTTCTGTTCCGCCGTCCATTCATCATCATCATCATCTTGGACAGTTTCCAGCCACTGGCTGGGTCTGTCGGGAACACAAGCCTCTCCATCGTGTTCTGTCTTTCCACCATTCCCCCTCTTCCACCTTCGTCCAGTTCTCTCCTCTTCTCGTCACACATTCCTTCACTCCCTTCACCCATCTATCTCTTGGTCTTCCTCTGGGCCTCTTCCCCTCCAGTTGCAGATCAAACATCCTCTTTGGAATTCTTCCCTTATCCATTCTCTTCATGTGTCCATACCACTGCAGTCTTGATTTTTCTATCCTGTCCTGTACTGGTTCCTCCTTTAGTCTTTCCCTCACATACACATTTCGCAATCTGTCTCGTCTTGTTACACCCAACCTGCTCCTCTGGAACTTCATTTCGCTAGCCTGTATTCTACTTTTGTCGCTTTTGTGCATTACCCATGTCTCACTTCCGTATACCAATATGGGGACAAAGTAGGTTCGGTATATAATTCCCTTGGATTTCTGTGGCACCTCCTTGCTCCAAATAAGCCCCCTAATGCATTTGTAGAACTGCCCTGCTTTTCTGCACCTTTCATTTATTTCCATTGCGTTTCCCCCCTTACTTTCAATCACGCTTCCCAGGTACTTGAAGTTCTCTACCACTTGTAGTTTTTCCCCTCCACAAGTTATATCCACATTTGGCCTATTCGTCTTCCTTGTTGTTACAATTATTTCACTTTTCTTTGCAGAGAAATGCATTCCATATTGTGCTGCCGTTGCCTCCCATGCATCTAACTGCTCTTGCACCTCCTTCTCGCAATTTCCCCATAACATCAGGTCATCGGCAAAAAGCACTGCTTTCATTTTATGATCTCCAATTGCATCTGACACTTGCTGTAGGATTTCATCCATAACAATAATAAACAATAAAGGCGAAAGTGCACTTCCCTGTCGCAGCCCATTTTCCAGCTTGAACCATGCAGTACATTCCCTCCCCACTTTCACACAACTCTCACTTCCCTCATACATTTTTCTGACTTTTCGTGTTATCTCTTCATCTATCCCTTTTGTGTTCAGCACATCCCAGAGCTTGTCCCTACAGATACTGTCATACGTCTTCTCAATATCTAAAAAGGCCATGATTAAGTCCTTCCCGTACTCATAGTGCCTTTCCTGCAGTTGCCTTACCGCAAGTATGAGGTCCGTTGTTGATCTTCCCGGTCTGAAACCATACTACTCCTCTTGCAGTCTACTTTCAATACTGCTTCTTATTCTCTTCTCCAGGATCTTTTCATAGATTTTTCCACAGTGGCATAGCAGGGTGATTCCTCTGTAGTTCTCACATCTCCTTTTATTCCCTTTCTTGAAGATCGGGACTATAATTCCTTTCTTCCAATCCTCAGGAATTCTGTTCTCCTTCCACACCACCCTCAGCACTCTGTATAGCCACTGGGTTCCTACTTCTCCTGCTGCTCGTATCATATCCACTGTTACTTCGTCCCAACCTGGTGCCTTGCCCCCTTTCATCCTCTTTATGGCTTCTTCCACTTCATTCCAAGTTAGATCATCAATTTCCCCACTATTATCATCGTCTGCTGCCTTAGGCTCTCCATCGCTGTTAGTTACCCGCTTGGCGGCATTCAACAGATCTTCAAAGTACTCCTTCCAAATCTTTTTGAGCTCATGCATTTCCTCCACAACTCTTCCATTATTATCCATGATCCTCAGGCACTCGCTTCTGTCCTTCCTCTTATTTCTTACCATGGTGTAAAGTACTTTTTTGTTCCCTTCACTGTCCTCTTCTAACATTCTTGTCCATTTTTCCATCCACTTCTTCTTCTCCGCCCTTACTATGGTCTGTGCCGCTTTCTTGCTTTCCTTATATTTTACCCTAGCTTCCTCTGTTCGGGTCTGGAACCATTCTCTGAAGGCTTTGTTCTTTCGAAGTACTGCCTCTTTACATATGTTGTTCCACCATGGGGTTTCCTTACTTCTCCTCTTTGTGCTAGTTCTTCCGCACACAATCTCAGCTGCCTCAACTAGGGCCCTCTTAAAATCTCCCCATTCTTCTTCCACTGTTCTCTGATCTTCCTTTGGCAGCTTCTTCCTGATCAGTGTCTGGTACTGGGTCCTCCGTTCATCCTCTTTCAGCATCCATGTCTTCAACCTTTTCTCCTGTATATCTGTTGCCCTCCTATCTTTTTTCTCTCTCAGGGTGGCTACCAACAGCCGATGGTCACTGTCTAAGGCCTCAGATGGAACGACCTTAACATCTGTGAGGCTGCTCATCATCTGCCTATCCACTAGTACATAGTCTACTACTGAAGTTTGGGACCAGTCCCCACTGTACCAAGTTATTTTGTGACTACTTCTCTTCTTGTACCAGGAATTTGCGATCGTCAGCCCATTCCTCTTGCAGAGTTCCAGCAACAATTTTCCTTCTCTATTTCGGTTCCCCCAGCCCTCTGGTCCCATTATCTCCTCGAATCCTTTCCTGTCTGTGCCAACATGTGCATTGAGGTCCCCTATTATAATCTGATTACCTCCATTTAGCTGCTTTTGCATGTCATCTTCAAATTCCTCCTTCTCCTTTTTTGTACACCCCACCTGTGGGGCATATGCTTGGATGATTTCAATGCTTTTTCCTTTCACTCGTACTCTGGCTTTTATCATTCGATCATTGATACCTTCCACCTCCTCCTGCAGACCCTCTCTGACCACTATTGCCACTCCATTTCTTCCCCTCTCATTCCCTATCCAGTACAGTTTACATCCTTTACTTAGTGGTTTTTCACCAACTCCTCTCCACCTAGTCTCAGCAAGTCCCAAGATGTCCAATTTCCTCCTTTCCATCATTTCTACAATTTCTTCTAACTTCCCAGTTAGAGTCCTTACGTTTAAGGTGCCCAGTCGTAAACCATCTCGTAATCCTTTTCTATTGCTTGGTCGGTTTCCTTTAAATCCGTTCCGTGATCCGAGGCATGTTCCCTTTTTAAAAGCAGTTGATTTATCCACTACTGGCTTGATAGGCCTATCGCAGCTTCACCAGAGCCCCGTTAGCCGTCACGTTTCAGGGTTCCCATAGAGCCTTCTCAGCTACCGTAGCGGTCCTGGGGCACACGAAGTCCCCGCTGTACATCGCCCCTATAGGCAGTCCCCTACTTTGTGCCGTTGCCCATCTCCCACGACTTGGACGAGGGGTTGGACTTATGGGAGACGTCCATTATCCATTATAATAAGAAAACCGCGTGGCAAGTATTTGTGATATTTTTTCCCATTTTTAAGTCGAGCAATTAACTGCACGTAATTAGGAACAAAAAACATAATCGGTTCTAAACTCTGTTGAGGGCTGAGTACGATAGGGCGAACTTAGTCATTTTCAGAAACAAATACTTGTGCTTGTGAAATTTTGTCAGAATAAACTGCCGAGTTAAGCTTCATTAGACTTCTATTTTTGGTCGTCGTTCCTGACTCCTCTCCTTCTTACAGTTAGAACATTTTATCTCAGTTTTGGCGAGCTGAATTGTCGACCTGTGTACTGAAGGTTAGGAACACTGGGGTCTTGACCGCCTTTTGGCTGTTCAGCCAAATAGTTTTTAGGCCTTTGTATAAGGCTGTGGTATCTAAAAATCGCACAAGACTACCAAAACACTGATAAATTTTTATCTGCCGCCCCAAAGTGTGCATGGTGTTTGTTAATAGTGTGGTTCAGTACAGTTATCTTCAGAATTGCAGTAACGAAATACACCGAAATATAAGGAAATATTACAATGTTTATCAATCCTGAACTTCAAAATATTTCTCAACACATAATTTTTCTTATTATAGTACTTGAAGATAGCTTCCACAACACGTTATTGAGAAAGACAATCCATGCAATATAGAGAGGAAACATTCATTGAAATACAATAAAAGCAAAGCTCTATTCAGACATTCCTTTCTTTTAGTGTTAAAATTCAGATTGCTTTAAATATAAATTCAAATGATATTATCCACCAATTTTGTTAGCGACGATAACAAAGTGACGTCACTTCACTTGAGAACAGCAATCGAAACAGTCCATGCACGCCGGTACCCTGCAATCGGAAAATGTTAATTTAAATGGCAATGAAATGGATTGTTTTCTCTGGATACAAAATAGTCTTGGAAAGAATGAAACAATAAGTTGTGAATACTACGTAAATTATTGGGACCATTTAGATGACAACATAGATTAGAAGGAGCTTGGATTTCGAAAGTACATAAAGGATCTGGACAATGCACCTGCCCACAAAGCTGCTTTAGTGGCGAGAAAACGAGAGAGTTAGGAAGTTCGAAATCCTCAAACGTCCATCCCATCGACTAAAATGGAACACTCTGACTTCCACCTAATACATTCATGTAAAGAAAGTTGCTGTGGAAAATCATTTTAAGATAACTGTATACGTTTTGGTAGATGTATAACTTCTTGGATGTAGCTTTAGGAAAGAATGCTGGTGCCTGACATACTTTGGAAAAATTACATGGGATAAAAAGGGGCCAAAGAGGAAAAAGACTGTATTTTTATTGCGGAGCCGAGGAATTTGCTCTCCCTCGTAACGAAACAAGAGTGCTCCCATGTCCGAAAAGTACTGGCATTTATCGATTCATACTGTCGGAAGGCAGAAGCGATAAGTAAGCGCGTTGCTACCCTGAACGAACAGCAGGTCCGGGTAGCACATTCAGAATTTCTTGCATGTGAGTCATTGCAGGTGTCATAGGTACTAACACACAAAAGCTCCCAATCTGACAATATCACATCTGTAGTCCATAGTGAGTCGTTGGTACTTACCTAAAGAGAGATTCTTTGAGAGCACCTTCATCTGAATGGAGACCCACTTAAGCTTGTAAAGTCAAGAGAGACACTTTTCCAATAAATAAGCTGTGATGTTGGCACTGAGCCGCTAAATGAAGGTAGAAACAAGAGGCTTACACCAGCTGTATGATATTTAATTCGACGGTCTGAAGTTCAGCCACAGGGATCCTGCGCCTCAAGTAGCGTTCGAGATATTCACGGAACCTCGGAAATTTTCTGCATCGTACCGAACATTATATTATACCTCTAAGGCCCATGCACAAGGTTTTTTGCTATTTACTAGTACCGAAATGTATTTTTAACAATTTCTAAGTTTCTATGTGCTCTGTGGTGAACGTGTGGGAGCTATTCTGTCATTCTGCGCAACGGATTAATCTGAGATGTACCCTTTACCCTGTGGCTCCTGCAAGATGCAATTTCCACCCCCACACTACTACAGAAGTCAGACAGACGCTCCTAACGTTCTAAAGAGAAGCACCTGAAAAACTTTCAGCAATAAATATCTTCTGGAGTCGTCCACTGTAAGGAAATGACACAAAACTTACAAAATTTCTTATGTAACTAGTGGGATACTTGGGTACTGGAGTAGTGCTAGTTAATGTAAGAAAAACATGAAACTAACGAAAATTATTATTTATTTTGCAAAAATTCTGAGAAATCACAATGGCACTTTTAGTTATGAACTGAACAAGCTATTTCCGGGATCTTTTCTGAATGTGAAGTTACCTCTTAAGAATAGGATTCGCTAATGAAATTTCTATACTAAGTTTAAGATTGTTATTGACTTGGCAGAATGGCTGAGAGCCATGCCTACTCAACTTAAATAATTATCCGTTAGAATGTTGCTAGGTACGGTCGAGACTGTCACGTGTGAAATGCAGTGAAGTGTACTGTTGTAGAGGAAATATGGGGCTCGCAAGAGCTGTAGCGCACAATACCGTAAGCTGTGACGACTGCTGTCTGCGCCGCTCGCTGCTGACAAATAAGATAACTCTTGTTCTATCTGGATTGACCTTCGCCAATCAAACTCTCCCTACACCTTGATGAAGTCAAGGACTCCTATTCGACCCTAGTGTAACTATTGGCATGGTACACCGGTCAGATAACCAGTCCACCGCGATGCCACTCAAATATTCGCTCGCTGGCGTTTAACTATAACTCTGTCCATTCACACCGCACAATAAGTGTGGCGGCCAACACAGTGAACAATGCTTAATCACAAGGACTCAGTATAGAGTCGCACTCCGATTCGCTCTCGACAAAGGTGAAGTACTGAGGAGAGACTTGTTCCTTGCTCTTTGAGTACACGTACGAGCGCACACGCTCTCGTTACGTGTTCTCGCTCCAAGAGCGACAACGGAATGGCCCCTCTCCATGCCAGACGTGAAGGGATATATCTTTCGGTCTCTTCCATTACTGCTTCAGCTCAAGGCGTCAGGAATATCGTCTGCCAATCAGCATTGCTCTTTTAAAACAGGAGAATGACGTTTCGTTTAAGGCAACTAATCCGGAAATCTGTAGCATCGGCGTTTGGCGTTTGCTCTCTCCCTGTGAAAACCTCTGAAACTGTGTGCTATGTTTGTAAAGAATTCGTAGGCTGGGGGCTCCCACATAATGTAGTGGAATTTGCTTTTAAGCCAAACATGGGGTCGTCCTCCCTTTCACTCGGGCAAACGCTGTCTGCTCTACGGGCGGTCGCCGGCCGACATAGATAGGTTGACTCGTCCTCTGAAGGGACCGGCCCCCCGGTGTGCAGTTTGCCTCTCCCAAACTAGAAGCCCCTGCGACCGTCGTGTCTTGAATGTCTGTGTGTGTACACCAGCCTTGAGTATTTCAGTCTCAGTGTGCACTTGCGATTTACTAGTTATTTGCATATCGTTTACATGAATTCATACAAAATTGACTTTATTTTATCGAGTTTGTGTTCGAATGAAGCGTCTTGATGTGCAGAATATGATTGTGAGGGCGGAATATGTAAGCAATTAAGGTCAGGAGACTGCAACATCTTATAGTTCCACATTGTTCTTAGATAAAAGAGGTGGTAAATAGCAAGAAAAATATTAGTCACAAACTAAAAAGAGGACGTAGGTTGCTTTTCAGTGTTATAAGAGGTTATACAACAGGTACCAGGAGCCGTTTCAGCCTCCAGTGCTGACGTCAGTCACGACGGTAAAGTGTTGTGATGTGCCGGTCGGCTGTATGTAATCATCACTGTACGAAGGGTCGATGTGCAAATGTGACAATATGTCAGAAAGGAGGTATCGTGTTTGGATTTGACTATGACCATATCGTGAGTGTAGTTGTCCGATTTGTTGGTGTATCAGCGCAGACTGTGCAAAGTATTTGCAAATAAACCCAAGGAGTGGCAACAGTGTCCAGCGTTGTCAAGAACGTCGTCCTCTTGCTCATCGCAATGCGAATCATTGTTTTTTACCGCGAAATGTGTGGAAATCAATGCTCCAAGGAAAGGATGGTTTCATTTACGCCATTTATGCCAGCCCCTGAACCCTTTTTATGTCGATTCTGAGTAGTGATGTGTCTGAAATGGTTTTCTTGGCCATCCACAACAAAACCGCACGATTTCAACACTGGGTGCCGCGGTTCTGACTGCATCTCCCAGGCGTCAAAAGAATGGGTGAAACGTGGGCACGAGGGGTGTGGCGACCTTCCCATCGTGTGACACATCCACGGTGGCGCTGGACAGAACTGTGATAAAATTTGGTGCCAATGTGGCGTCTCCAATCCAGATGACAGCTTATATGGACTTCTGAGCTGAGGCCTTTTCTTCGCATGCTGTCTGAAGCGTCGTCGAGCCCGAGGATGACCTCATAGGGCGCCACACTTTTAAATCATTACGGAAGGAGTTTGTCGACACTTTTAAGCCAAATTTCATACTTGTCTCAATAGGAGACAATTAAGGCGTTTCGAAAAAGTGATCCTGTAATTGTTTGATGCTGTGTATATTTAGTACCAGGAAGATTACAAGTTTGTTTGTGTGGCCATCCTCTGCAGCAAGCATATAAATACTTGTTTTGTAAATCAAACTGCCTTTTCCTGCTGCTATTTATTTTATTTAATCCATACGCGTTCGCCTATAATGATACAGTTTTGTTAGTTATAGATTATCAAATAGTTCATTTCACGATTTTTTGTAAAAATTGTAATTACTTACGATTTGCTGATCTGCGTTTCCTCACATTGTAATATTATTGGGATTTCCACAGTATGAAAGGTGTGAGTACCCTTGGAAAGGCATTCACCTATCTCTATATTAAATGATCAACTTATGAGATGAGACATATTCTTTGAAAGACATTTGTTTTATATAATTTACATAACTGTAAAGATGTGCATATAGCGCGGGCGCTAATACATCGATTGCGCAGCCAAAGAAACATTTTAACAGAAGCTGAACTGACGTTCCGCTTCGATCTAAATAAAAGATGACAGTAAAAAACTTTTGTAGATCTTCAGATTTTTAATGTACTTCTGCTGGTAATGTGAAAGCGTAAAGAAGGTCGACTTTAAGCTATAAAAGTGAGCGGTCTTGCCAGCGTACAGACAACATTATTAATTAATAAAATTCGAGTTATTTATGTTCGATTCTGTAAACCGGCGAGTTATTGTTATGAAGGTGTTGAACGGTGCAAGAATTGTCTTGAAGGAAGGAGAAAAGTAATGACTGTAATTTGTGACAAAAACGTGAACCAAGGATACAGCACAGGGCAGGCAGAAATCTGATCGCACCACACAGTTAGAAAATTACTTATGTAAGTTATACTGTTTATAAAGAAGCTCTAATTGCTTGTGAGAATTATTAGAATATATTTAGTGTTTACCAGATTTCTTATTCTATTCTTTTTCTTTATTTTTTTATCTCCATGTCATATAATTTTTATAAATGTCAAACAGCCTTTATTACAGCAGAGAATACTGCGGCATCCTGGTCGTAGACAGAAGGCCGCTCCTTGTCTTCTATACAACTCATAGCTGGCCCATTTATTAATGATTTCATTTGCAAATGCATTTTTTTATTGTTCATTGTTAAAGGTCCTTTAGGCAATTATAAAATTCATACAGATTACGTAAAGAAATCCGGGTTGTTCTTTTCCAAATAACAGAAGCCTTTGCGTAATCAAAAACTAGCCTCCTTCTGACAACGATCAGGAGCCGACCAGAAGACGGACGTCTTCGCCCGCTTTCGTGTCTCCTGTGGCAAAGCTGTGCCAAACTGGGAACACGACATTCTAGTATGAAACACAGTTTTAAATTGAAAGAATTGAAATATATTTAACGTAATTTTTTTTATCATACTAGAACATATGGTCTGGAGGTCGCACTACCACTTCTATCACTGTTCTATATTCACCGTGTGTGTGCGTATGAGTGAGAGAGAGATAGGGGGGGATAGAGCCCCTCCCCAGAATATTGAAACGAAAAGTCAAAACAGCTGTCATCAAAGTTTCAGCCACTCGCTAACAGCTAGTACAACCGCCAACCCCCCTCCCCCCCCCAAAAAAAATGCCACTATCCCCCCTCTCTCCCTCCTCTCTCTCTCACTCATGCGCACACACACGGTATAAACAGCATAAACAGAAGTTAGTAACGAACATATACTTCGTTAGCTGGCGACACATAGGTAAACATACCAAAGACGATGAAGCACGGAGTCGCAATATTTACGCTGTGAAAAGAAGTGTACGACGAAATAGTTGTATCGAGTGACAGAAGAACGATAGTCCACCACAAAAAAGAGTGAGAAACATGCTGAACAGTGTGTGGATGGCGAAAACACAAAGATGTGATTATATGGCAGTGATAAAAGTGGTAGTGCGACCTCCAGACCAGATGTGAGGAAACGCAAATCAGCAAATCGTAAGTAATTACATTTTTTACAACAAACGTGAAGTGAACTGTTTAGGAATCTATAACTAACAAAACTGTATCATTATAGATCCCACTGATGATGCCTTAAAACAGCAGAAAGCGAAACGCGTATGGGGTAAATTAAATAAATTGCAGCAAGAAAAGGCAGTCTGATTTGCGAAACAAGTATCCAGAAGATTGCGTTTATATAATTATCTCGATCGTGGTTTTTACATATTTGAGCAAAGGTATGGGGCTAGTACTGTGTACTCCTATGAGAACAATTTTATTGCTTCTAGTGCATAGTAAAATTAATTTCATTCTATTGACTCAGAATTCAATATGTGGAATTAATCACTGTTAACTAACACGTAACAGTTGATCACTTGATTATACGGTCATTTCTCTATTTAGGTTTAGATGAACTTTCCCATTGCGTTCTATCGTCTTCTGGAACGCCGGAAATGCTTATGAACAGCCCTATGCAGTGCTCATTTTACATTAATTTCCGGTGTACCACTGTAGATGTAAGTGAAGTCAAATATGAATTAATAAACTTAAATTAAAAATTGAAAAAATCTCCGACACACAAAAATCTAAAGAGTAAAATGTAGTATGTATTGGCCTTTAAGTTTAATATAAGTAGTGATATTTTGATCTAAACGTCGTCGCATCGGGAAACCGCTAAGTAAATAAAACAGACTCGTGCTCACTATTTAATGAAGCGTGACCTAGTACGCTATTATTAAACCACTGCAGGACATAGGCCTCGTAAGACACGTTTATGTATGAAACTAAGTTCGTACGGTATTATGTAAGATCGCATATAAAATGAATAGGTAACTCTATTCTTTAACGATGTTAGGCTAATTAAAGACGAATTGGTTTTCATATTTCAAATAATATGGTATTATAACTTGGTTGTAAATAGGTTCTCGGGGAAGACGTCGGATGTCGATGTGAAAACTCCACAAAATTTCGTCGGCACGACTGACCGACATCTTCAGGTGGGGCACTTAACTAACTTGTTTAGTCTTTAGAGATTTTGTGTGTTTGTATGTTTTCTTTTTAGATTTTGATTTGTTTTATTCTGCTTTGTAGCTGGTGAAACGGGCGACTTCAAAAGACAAAAAATTATCATTCTTGGTCTACTGCACTCTTATTCGGATCTTTCTGAGCTTTACATTATGGTGCTACATAAGTTGATGGATTACGTAGCGTATATCAAGAGAGCCCGCTGGCTGCAAACATTTTTAATTAACTTAGGTGGTGGAATACAAATTGCTGAATAGACTTCTATGAAATACAGCTAAGAGCCATCCCCGATTATACCAACTTTGAAATAAAAAAAACTGCAATAAAATCGAATATTTCATTTGGGAGCTACGATGCAACAGACAGATACACAGCCGGCCGGAGTGGCCGAGCGGTTCTAGGCACTACAGTGTGGAACTGGGCCACCGCTACAGTCGCAGGTTCGAATGCTGCCTCGGGCATGGATGTGTGTGATGTCCTTAGGTTAGTTAGGTTTAAGTAGTTCTAAGTTCAACAAGACTGATGACCTCAGAAGGTAAGTCCCATAGTGCTCGGAGCCATTTGAACCATTTTTGAACAGATACACATATACACACGTTAAACTTGTTACACCCCTCTCTTTCCGCCGGTGACTAAAAACATTGGCATTTTAAGCGAGAAAGCTAAAATCATCAAAATATAAAACGTAACATAACAATAGCAAGAATTAAAAAAAAACGGCTCTGAGCACTATGGGACTTAACTTCTGAGGTCATCAGTCCCGTAGAACTTAGAACTACTTAAACCTAACTAACCTAAGGACATCACATACATCCATGCCCGAGGCAGGATTGGAACCTGCGACCGTAGCGGTCGCGCGGTTCCATACTGAAACGCCTAGAACCGCTCGGCCACTCTGGCCGGCTCAAGAATTAAACAATAATGAAAAATAATATTAGCAAAATTATAGAGACTAAACAAGACTAATAATGAAGGCAATCTAGCAAATAAAGAAAAAAAATAGAAACCCGCCTCGATTGCGAAAAAAGCACCTAGTGTTAACCTACGTTTTGGCGTAGATAACTACACCTTCTTCAGAACAATAAAACCCACATTCAAGTAACTTCCCTAGTCTTGCGCATGTGCATAGGTAGCGGGTCGGGCGTGTAAGTGAGCGACCATTTGTAGCTGCAGTTTATGGCGGATCATGGCCCATCGAACATAGGCCGGTGTGACGTGGAGGTTATACCATTACGTTAAGTAGTGGTTTAGACTTTGTACATATGTACTGTTTGTGTTTTCCTTTTTTTCGTTTATAAATGTATAGCTATGGTGTTCTTTTAGTCATTGACAAAGGTCTTCTTAGGCACTTGCGGGTTTTATTGTTCTGATGAAAGTGTAGTTATCTACGCCGAAACTAGGTTAACACTAGGTGCTTTTTTCGCAATCGAGGCGGGTTTTTAGTTTTTTTAATATCTTTAGGAATAAATGATGAAACGTCTCCAGCCGCCTGTAATACATAACGTAAAGACAGGAGGAAATTTTACGCTGATGAAAATCTGCTCCCGAGGAGTTTAAGAACTATGTACTGTCACTGTAACTGGACATGCGATATTCAGCAAATTTGTGCTGTACATAAGCTAGCAAACAGGCAGGCTGTAAAACGGGGACGAACGTTTGGCACCCTAGCTGACACCTGGCAGATAATGAGTAATAGTGTAGTTTGTGCACAGCACGGTGCATTGCGCAGTTGGCGCCAGCTCTGGACAGAGAAAGCTGTCGGCAGAGACGCCACGAGCTGACTGGCGCCAGCAGCGGCCCGGCGCCGGCGCCGGCGCCCTCGTCGGCGGCTCCATTAGGCCGGGGCGGCGCGGCGCTGTGCTGCGCTGGCTGGCCACGGCGGCGGCGGCGGCGGCGGCCGCGGCTGTGCGGAATTAATAAGGTGAGCACGCGATACGTGGCGCGATAGCCGCCCCGCCCACTTCGCGCCTGCACTGCTGCCACGGCCGCCGCCGCAAATAAATCCCATTTATTTCGCCTCAAAGCGCAGCCGGGCGTCTGCCGCACTATCTGATGCTGGATCTGCGTGTCGTCTATTCTGTTGCGCTGCGTCGAAGATTAAAGCCGGCTTGTTGGCTCTATCTATCTATCTGTGATTCAGATGCACTTCTCCCGCGGTATCTGCTGCCGCATCAGTAAAGCTTATTGCGCTGGATCTCGCCCTCGTTGACTCACTCGAACATCGGACAGTTTAATGCTGAAGATCTGAAGATTATAATCCGGTTGCGAATCGGAAGAGACTGCAGAAGGAGCATAGCGGAGACTTAGAAAAACGCAAGATGTTCAGTCAGAGCAAATGAGCGTAGGCTTCGCTTCCGGGGTGCAGCTCAATAAAATTCTTCTAAAGTAAGACATCTGATGTTGCGGCTACTATTTTAAGCAATTTTCTTCAGTGTGACTCAGGCTGAATCAGTCTGAAGAAAGCTTTATGGAATAGTAAGTATCGACATCTACATAAATAGTCTGTAAACCACTGTCTACAACTACATCTACATCTGCATCTACATCTACATCGATACTCTGCACATCACATTTAAGTGCTTGGCAGAGCGTTCATCGAACCACCTTCACAACTCTCTATCATTACAATCTCGTATAGCGCGTGGAAAGAATGAACACCTATCTCTTTCCGTACGAGCTCTGATTTCCCTTATTTTATTTGAGTCATCGTTCCTCCCTATCTAAGTCGGTTTCAACAAAATATTTACGCATTCAGACGAGAAAGTTGGTGATTGGAATTTCGTGAGAAGATTACGCCGCAACGAAAAACGCCTTTCTTTTAATGATGTCCAGCCCAAATCCTGTATCATTTCTGTGACACTCTCTCGCATATTTCGCGATAATACAAAACGTACTGCCTTTCTTTGAACCTTTTCGATGTACTCCGTCAGTCCTATCTGGTAAGGATCCCACACCGCGCAGCAGTATCCTAAAAGAGTACGGACAAGCATAGTGTAGGCAGTCTCTTTAGTATGGCTCTTACATTTTCTAAGTGTCCTGCCAATAAAACGCAGTCTTTGGTTAGCCTTCCCCACAACATTTTCTATGTGTTCCTTCCAGTTTAAGTTGTTCGTAATTGTAATACCTAGGTACTTTGTTGAATTTACGGCGTTTAGATTAGACTGATTTATCGTGTAACCGAAGTTTGACGAGTCCTTTTAGCACTCATGTGGATGACTTCACACTTTTCGTTATTTAGGGTCAACTTCCACTTTTCACACCATTCCGATATTTCTTCTAAATCGTTTTGCAGTTTGTTTTGATCTTCTGATGACTTAATTAGTCGATAAACAACAGCGTCATCTGCAAACAACCGAAGACGGCTGCTCAGATTGTCTCCCAAATGGTTTCTATAGATAAGGAACAGCAAATGGCCTATACTACTACCTTAGGGAATGCCAGAAATCACTTCTGTTTCACTCGATCGCTTTCTGTCAGTTACTACGAACTGTGACCTCTCTGACAGGAAATCACAGATCCAGTCACATAACTGAGACGATATTCCGTAAGCACGAAATTTCACTACGAGCCGTTTGTGTGGTACAGTGTCAAAAGCCTTCCGGAAATCCGGGAATACGGAATAGATCTGAAATCCCTTGTCAATAGCACTCAGCACTTCATATGAATAAAGAGCTAGTTGTGTTTCACAAGAACGATGTTTTCTAAACCCATGTTGACTGTGTGTCAATAGACAGTTTCCTTCGAGGTAATTCATAATGTTCGAACAAGGTATATGTTGTAAAATCCTGCTGCATATCGACGTTAACGATATGGGTCTGTAATTTAGTGGATTACTCCTACCACCTTTCTTGAATATTGGTGTGACCTGTGCAACTTTCCAGTCTTTGGGTACGGATCTTTCGTCGAGCGAACGGTTGTATATGATTGTTAAGTATGGAGCTAATGCAACAGCATACTCCGAAAGGAATCTAAGTGATATAGAGTCTGGGCCGCACACTTGTTTTAATTAAGTGATTTGAGTTGCTACACTACTCCGAGGATATTTACTTCTACGTTACTCATGTTGGCAGCTGTTCTCGATTCGAATTCTGAAATAGTTACTTCGTCTTCTTTTGTGAAGGCATTTCGGAAGGCTGAGTTTAGTAACTCTGCTTTGGCAACACTGTCTTTGATATTATCTCCATTGCTATCGTGTAGAGAAGGCATTGATTGTTTCTTGCCTCCAACATACTTCACATACGACCAGAATCTCTGTGAAATTAATGACAGAGGATACTTATCGTTTTGCAGCTTGTAATGGTTTCTACTCGTTCCAGTCTAGTATGGAATGCGTGAGGAATGACTGTTTTAGCTTATCATGATTCGGTCTCACTTTCAGAAGAATTTTATCGAAAATTAGATCAAACTTATAACCATTGAAGGGAACTGTATGTTTTGTGCTCTGCTTAAATGTTGGTCTTCTGTCTTGAACTTACTGCAGTTTAATTAAAGAGAACTACAGCAGACGCATTTCACTTTTATTTACAAAGCATCTTACGTGGTTATTAGTGTTTTTAAAATGGTTCAAATAGCTCTAAGAACTAATGGACTTCACATCTGAGGTCATCAGTCCCCTAGACTTAGAATTACTTAAACGTAACTAACCTAAGGACAGCACACACATCCATACCCGAGGCTGGATTCGAACCTGCGACCGTAGCAGTAGCGCGGTTCCCGGCTGAAGCGCCTAGAACCACTCGGCCACACGGCGGTTAATAAACACAGATAACTACGTATAGTGTCCCTTTTGAAATATTCAAGCCGATGTATTTGAGGTAAATATTAAAAGGACTCTGAATAATATTATATGGACATAAACGACAAATTAATTATGAAAATGTAATAAATTAGCTTCAGAAAGACTATATCGAATGCTATGTTATAAAAAGACATTATTTATATTAGATGAGATCGTAGTGCATAGCGTTCTCGAAACTAACATTATTATATTTGTTATTATATGTAAGAGAAAAAACATATTTTAAATCACTTCTGCTACTATATGTAAGGTACGCTTGCGGTAGCTTTTGTCCTTTTTGTTCTCGTACGTAGCGAATAATTCAAGTGTGTATTCTGTGCTTTGTGGAAATATATTTACAAAAAGTGAGGGCATTATGTTACTTAAAGAACTCATGCAAACAGTTCTTTCTGAATTCATAATTGCAAAATGTTACGTAGCATGTTTTCAGTCTCTGCGAACCGAGCAGCGGTGATCTTCGACTGGCAACAATTGGCCCCTATTACGCGGCGTATTTAAATTTATTTTTCTGTGGAACATATCACCACAGCCGGAGCAGAAAGAATCATTTCAAGTTATTCAATTAACTGAAGTGCAAAGATTCACTAATTTTATTTCGTCAAAAAATGGATACTTTCTAAGACGCAATTTATTCTAGGTCAGTGAACTTAGCCTGAATTACATTTCGACGAAAGCATTTGAAATAATTTGCAGGGAGCCTGGCGCTCATTTGAAACATAATTTAATAATTATCTTTGGCCACCTGCAAATCAATATATTATCCCTTTCTTGTGTTTCACTTAATAATAGTAATTATTATTAATAACCACAGAAAGGAAGGGATTATATAAATGCCGCCCGGTAACGTGGGGCTCGATAAAAAAATATAATAGGACCACGTCATAATAAATAAATCCCAGTAATATTGTGGCAAGACATACTGATTTATATATATATATATATATATATATATATATAATATGTATGTGTGTGTGAGTTTATTAATGTGTATAGTATGTATTCTAATACTAAACAAGTTTCATTTCATGTATAAATTTGACGAACGAGAGTACCAGAGAAGAAAAGGAAGGGATAATATCGGCGGTGTTTTTAATAAACACGATAACCACGGGAGATGCTTTATAGTTAACACCAATAACCAAGGAAGATGCTTTATAAATAAAAGCGAAACGCGTATGGTGTAATTCTCTTTAATTGAATTTCAGTAACCTCAGGACGGAAAACCAAAATAATTGATTTTAAAAGCTGCTGCGGGTGACGACCATGTAAACTTTTCTTTGAATATCACAAATATCTCTAACTATCTAGCAGGGTGTCTCTCCTAAGAGTCGCCAGGTGCATCTTCTCTGATGTTTCGACAGATATTTGCAACTCCGTTTTTGCACTGTGTAGCTGGAGTCAGCCTCACCGTGTCAACCATGCGACGTCCAGTATGACGGAGCGCGTCTGTTTCTTTTCCGTTACTAAATAAGTTTTAATGCGGAATTTTCCTCGCCCGCTCGATTTAGCGGTCCTTGATTAGTGTACTCCGATATTCGTTTTATCGATAGTTATTAAGAGGAACAGTAAGGCACGAAGAATAAACAACAACCCAGCAGTGACTCAGTAGTGCTTCAGGATGGCGGTAGCAGTCAGCGCGGAACAGCGCTATGCTGCCGCTGCTAGAGTTCTGGTTATTCACCGTATTTTACTGTCCCTCTTAATACTTACTGATAAAACCAGTAAAGGATAAGACTAATGGGGTAGAGCTCTGTCCAATAGGCAGGTAAAATTCCTCTTTAAAAATTATCTCCTTTGTAATGGGAAACAACGACGCTTTTCGTCGGTACTGGGCGTCGCATGAAAGACGCCATGAGCAGTGTTTGTTTGGGCTGACTCCATATGCACAATACAAAAACGAAATTGCAAATATTTGTTGAAACACCATGGATAACGCGCTTGACGACTCTTAGAAGACACATGCTGTACAAGTCTGCTGTAATGAGCCATATCTTGGATAAAAACCAAAACTTAAATTTTACCTCATATTTTACGCTCTTTTAGCAGCTCTTTTTACTCTTTTCAGAAAGTGAAGTTCATCCATTAGCTCACACTCATATCCTATAATTTACCGAAGGGAAGGTTGGATGGAGGAGAGGGGTTTCAATTTCGAAGCACCACTGACCTCTGCCTGTCTGCGTTCGAAATTTTAGGGGTTTTCCTGAAAATGGAAGTTGGGGAAAAGATGTTTGTGTATTTACTGTAAATGTCTGTTTTTGTGTCTGAGTGTGTTACTGATCCCTAAAGTGGCGTGTAAGTATTAATTTAGGGCGTTTGTGAGAAGTTTCAGGTAGTTCTTGGCCTAAACGTTTCATGAGGAAGCGGTGCTAAGTTCGTGTTTTTTCGTAAGAAATTGACAGAATTATCCTGTGTAAGTGTGTAAATTTTGGGTTGGTATGTGGGTATGTGTGTGCTAGGGACGTTTTTACCAGCACCAGAAGCGACGCAGAAAGTTTTGTTTTGGAGACATTGTAAGCTAGAGTTGTGTCTGGGGCCACAGACCATGCTTTCCAGCCATCAGAGGAGGCTGTAACTATGAGCTGGTGCCAGAGGTAGTCCTTCACCTTTCAAGAAAGGGTACAATCGAGCCAAGAGAGCGCAACCTTTATTCACAGTTCCTCGTAATGTGTTTCTGGCATGGGACATGTCTGTCAGTCTCTAAGACTAAGTACGTGACAGTCACACCAAGGCGAGTTCCGCCCGTCTATGTTCAGGCTGCGGTCAGGGAGTTTCAACTTAGTTGTAACATATATCGCTTGACATTTAGTAGGATTTATTTAAATTTTCCTTTTCAGCATTGCGTAGCTTTGTCAAGGTGTTGTTGCAGTTTTTTATGTATGAATAAAAGGTAACGAATGTTCTTGTAGGTAGCAGTACCATCGGTATAGAGTGCAATCGGCCGTGTCTGGCTGGATCTTATTCCGTTTCTTACGAAAAACTGACGTCCTAAAAGAAAAAAATCAATGATCCAGATTATGTGCTCTGGGCAGCCTAATTGATCTAGTTTGTAGAGAAGGATATCGTGCCAGACGCGGTGTAAATCTTTGTTCATGTCCAGAAATACTGTTCCTACTAATTCTCTCTGTGCCCTGACCACACAAATATGCTAAACCGAGCGCAGGGATTGATGGATGGTGAAGTGCTCAACGTGGAAACCGAACTGTTCAGGCATGAGAATATTGTTCTCGGTGAGGAGTTGGAGGAAGGTTGCGTACCCGAAATGTTCCGATCCTGCAACTACAGGATGGCCCACGGGAAACAGTACGTTTTCATTTTGTTATTACGAGGTTTATCTTATATTTAAATCAGTATAACTAGTAGATAACTGTTCTATACATATCTCCATTACTGAAAAGCCAGGCAGAAGCTTATTTCGTAAAAGGTACATCATACCAATGACTTTCATTATTGACGATGCATTGCTGAAGATGTTCCCTTAAGCTACTGATTAGGGTCTCAGTTATTTCTTGAGAAATGGTCTACCTCCCTTCCCGGATTGCGACCTTCTACTTACCAGTATTGTGGGGAAAAACTTTGTTCTTGAGATGAACCCACATAAAGCACTGAGGGGCTGAAAGATCAGGCGACCTAGCTGGCCCTGGTCGGACGTTCCTTTTGTTGACAAGCGCATTCACATGACATTTTACATCTTCAGGCATCACTAGATTTCTCTGAAATGCATCATCCTGGTCAATTCTGTCCAGTAACGTTGTGCAGAAATTGATTATGCTCGGTTCATCTTCTGGTCCTGATTGTTGAGCCATTTGCATCTTATGAGGATGAAATTCTAAATCCTCGATCACAATCCTCTGCAAAGATTTGCGAGTAATTTGTAATATTATGGAATGGAGACTAAGACATTACAATGGGATTCGTTGCAGAGTAATACGAACTCGTCGGATATTTTCCTGCTTTCGATTTCATGTCTCTTACACTACACATTGGTTACAGAACCCATCTCTCTCCATGGTTTTATCAACCTGGATACTGTCGTTCTTTCTGAAACACGGAAATGGCGGTCTATTCCAAGGGGCTTTGTGCGTTGCACGTCTCCAATGCTCTGCACAACACAGAACTCCTCCACTGCCTTAATATGCAACTGCGTTGGCCAAGTTCGATACTGAACTTAATGACTTACTACGTGGGTCCGATTAGAGGTGGTAGATGGAGCGAGCACATCTACATGTTAGCATGGTGGCCAAGTGAAAATGTGTTATTCCCGTGAGCCACGTTGTATGAAACACAAAATTTTGCTTGAAATACCATAACTAAGAATATTTTCAACGGCAAAGACATGGCCAAATTGCTAGAAAATACAGGATATGAAAATTTGAAATAGTCAACTTTATCGCTCTCGATTCCGCTCCCTTACTTTTTGACGATAGCTTCTGTATTTTCTTCATTCACATTTCTCCCACTTTCAGGCCGCGATGCACCCATGAAAGGGTCAACTAGCTCTAACAGACTGCATGAGTCGTTACTTCTGGTTGACTGTTTCCAACAGGCAGTTGTGCAGGGCATTTACGATCACAATTTTTCCTCAAGTGTTCAACTGAACTGCACATAAAGCATGTACGAAATTGTTTCCATACACAGTATAGGATCACTGCATACGGTCACATACGAGGATACATGCTTTCGCAATTGTAGTTTGGTTATTCGAGTGTCTTTGAACTTGACATGCCAAAAGTTTTGAGACCACCATTGTTTAATGATACTTGCCCGTAAAAATTCTCGGAACTTTTCGAACGACACTTCGAACGATAAATTAAAACCTTGCACAGATCTCAGCTAAGAGCTGCGAATATGATTAACATTGAGCTGAATGAGCCATCGTTATGTTTAAATCGCAAGCCACCATCAATATTGCTATTCTCTGGTAAACGTCTTTCTTTACGCATTTATTATACACACAATACATAGCGTTGTTAATCTGAATACCTGTCACTTCCTCATCCAGCAAGTGTGTATCATTAGTCAGCCATTTCCTCTAGCGAGAGGATGGGCTTTTCTGTGTTTCTTTTCAAACTAAATTTCAAGGTTTCTCTCCTGGCGAAATATATATTACTTACATATGCTCAGAAAAGAAATTACTATCTCTGTCGCATCCGGACAATGAAATAATTTATTGACGACAAATGAAAATGCGTACGAAGGACGGGATTCGAGCCAGCGTTTTCCGATTGCTAGGCAGATGCATTAACTATGTACGCCACCATGGCACAGCACTTAGAGATTTGCACTGACCACCAAAGCACGGCTCTCCCCTCAAGCTATATTCCCATTTCCGCACACTAACAAAGTAGCGTCGCCCGGCCCTTTTACCTCAGGTTTGCTCGTCGCATCACACGAAGTCCCGCTCTGCGCTGCATGATTGGTGACAGTCCTTCCGAATTTGTGCGAAAGAACAGACACCGCTCATATAGATCCATGTGGGCCGTGAAGGCTCATATGATCGTTCAATGCAGAGCAATCTTCGGCCGACCTCGTGCGGGTCTTGGCGTGATGCGGCAATCAAAAATGATGGAAAAGGGGTAGGGGACGCTACTTCGGTAGTGTGCGGCAAATGGGAATTTGGACTAAGGAGGGCAGGGGTCAAATGGTTCAAATGACTCTGAGCACTATGGGACTTAACATCTGAGGTCATCAGTCCCTAGAACTTAGAACTACTTAAACCTAACTAACCTAACGACATCACACACATCCATGCCCGAGGCAGGATTCGAACCTGCGACCGGAGCGGTCGCGAGATTCCAGGCTGAAGCGCCTAGAACCGCTCGGCTACACCGGCTGGCGCGGGGAGGCGTCCTTGGATATCCCGCGCAGTTATGTCAAACTACTGTGCCAAGATGACGTACACGATTAACGCGTCTACTTGGTAAGAGAAACCCTGTTTTGAATCGCGGCCTTGGTCAAAACTATCATTTATGGCCACTGCATTCTTTCATTGTCCGAATGCGGCAGACATCGGAATTTCTCTTTGTGAACATGTTCTATTTCCGGCCGCGGGATGAAAGCAATGGTGTCAGCGCTTTCGGATATGTCTGAAAGACGAGACTCCACACATGTAGTTGGATATGTTACTTCCAGTTCTGTTGACACTTCCCTTCAGCACAAACGGCACCCTGCGGTAAACAAACGTTTCGCCGCACACAGTCGTAGCGCCACGGTGTCCAAATTCGAACTATGGCTCAGCCCTACCGGCTGCCCCCAAAAAGGCGGCTCGTTGTGTAACCTCCGCACCATATTTGTATCTGTTTGAAATTTAGCCCAAATTTACCTCCACACCATAAAAGTCTACGTATTACCAAATCTATGTATCGATAACCAACTGTTATCCAACTTAAACTCATAGGCTAATCTTTGACTAAACAAAACCTAATTCGAATTTAACTGTAACAGGTCTTAATACAACTTGTCTTTATGTTAAATTTCACAACATTGTTGCAGATTTCTCGAAATGACAACATAAAACAGCAAACAGGTAGCGGCTAAGCTAGATTTATATTTCTAAATAAAATTTCCAAACTATATTTGAACCGTTGCAAAAATGGTTCAAATGGCTCTGAGCACTATGGGGACATAACTGCTGAGGTCATCAGCCCCCTAGAACTTAGAACTACTTAAACCTAACTAACCTAAGGACATCACACACATCCATGCCCGAGGCAGGATTCGAACCTGAGACCGTAGCAGTCGCTCGGTTCCAGACTGTAGCGCCTAGAACCACTTGGCCACTCCGGCCGGCGAACCGTTGCATGCCACATGGCGAAATGTGGTAATGCGTGATGTTAAACAGTGGGATGGGGAGCGTAATTATTCCTATAAAATGATATTTCATGACAACGATTTTAGAATGAAGTACGCATTCAAAAAGACAGAATAAAACTTCTCATGAACTTCACACATAACATTGGTCTGAACAATACTATGCCAATCAAGGTGAACAATGACTTAAAAAGGGTACAATGTTAACAGAGAATTTCTGTACAAACCAAACAGCTTAGTCGGTTAATATGTTAGTAGATGAACCATGGAAGTGGAGTCGTCTTTCTTTCAGCTCTGAGTAAGTGAACAAAGTTAACTAGCTGCCAAAAATCGTTTCTACAAATTAGGTGCACAGTGTTGCAGACTTACCTCAAACTTCTTCCTGTCGATAAATAATGACATTATTCAAAATTGATATTCTCTCCTTTTTCTAATATACATGGTTGTCCATTGACAGTGACCGGGCCAAATATCTCACGAAATAAGCATCAAACGAAAAAACTACAAAGAACGAAACTCGTCTAGCTTGAAGGGGGAAACCAGATGGCGCTATGGTTGGCCCGCTAGATGGCGGTGCCATAGGTCAAACGGATATCAACTGAGTTTTTTTTTCAATAAGAACCCCCATTTTTATTACATATTCGTGTAGTACGTTTTAGTTGGACCACTTTATTCGCTTTGTAATGGCGCTGTAATACTCACAAACGTACAAGTACGTGGTATCACGTAACATTTCGCCAGTGCGAACGGTATTTTCTTCGTGATACATTACCCGAGTGAAAATAAACCGTTTACCAATTGCGGAAAAGGTCGATATAGTGTTGATGTATGGCTATTGGGATCAAATTGCCTAATGGGCGTGTGCTATGTATGCTACTCGGTATCCTGGACGACATCATCCAACTGTCCGGACTGTTCGCCGGATAGTTACGTTATTTAAGGAAACAGGAACTGTTCAGCCACATGTGAAAGGTCAACCACGACCTGCAACAAATGATGATGCCCAAGTAGGTGTTTTAGCTGCTGTCGTGGCTAATCCGCACATCAGTAGCAGACAAATTGCGCGAGAATCGGGAATCTCAAAAACGTCGGTGTTGAGAATGCTACATCAACATCGATTGCACCCGTACCATATTTCTATGCATCAGAAATTGCATGGCGACGACTCTGAACGTCGTGTGCAGTTTTGCCACTGGGCACAAGAGAAATTACGGGACGATGACAGATTTTTTGCACGCGTTCTATTTAGCGACGAAGCGTCATTCACCAACAGCGGTAACGTAAACCGGCATAATATGCACTATAGGGCAACAGAAAATCCACGATGGCTCCGACAAGCGGAACATCAGCGACCTTGGCGGGTTAATGTATGGTGCGGCATTATGGTAGGAAGGATAATTGGCCCCCATTTTATCGATGGCAATCTAAATGGTGCAATGTATGCTGATTTCCCACGTAATGTTGTACCGATGTTACTAGAAGATGTTTCACTGCACGACAGAATGGCGATGTACTTCCAACATGATGGATGTCCGGCACATAGCTCGCGTGCGGTTGAAACGGTACTGAATAGCATATTTCATGACAGGTGGATTGGTCATCGAAGCACCATACCATGGCCCGCACGTTCACCGGATCTGACGACCCCGGATTTCTTTCTGTGGGGAAAGTTGAAGGATATTTGCTATCGCGATCCACCGACAACGCCTGACAACATTGTCAATGCATGTGCGAACATTACGGAAGGCGAACTACTCGCTGTTGAGAGAAATGTCGTTACACGCATTGGCAAATGCATTGAGGTTGACGGATATAATTTTGAGCATTTATTGCATTAATGTGGTATTTACAGGTAATCACGCTGTAACAGCATGCGTTCTCAGAGATGATAAGTTCACAAAGATACATGTATCACATTGTAAGAACCGAAATAAAATGTTCAAACGTACCTACGTTGTGTGGGCTCAAAATGGCTCTGAGCACTATGGGACTTAGCTTCTGAGGTCATCAGTCCCCTAGGACTTAGAACTACTTAAACCTAACTAACCTAGGGACATCACACACATCCATGCCCGAAGCAGGATTCGAACCTGCGACCGCAGCGGTCGCGCGGTTCCATACTGTAGCGCCTAGAACCGCTCGGCCACACCGGCGGGCACCTACGTTCTGTATTTTGTTTTAAAAAACCTACCTGTTACCAACTGTTCGTCTAAAATTGTGAGCCATATGTTTGTGACTATTACAGCGCCATCTGTCACAAAGCGAAAAAAGTGGTCCAATATTTCTTTACGTACTACACGAATATGTAATAAAAAATGGGTGTTCCTATTTTAAAAAACGCAGTTTATATCCGTTTGACCTATGGCAGCGCCATCTAGCGGGCCAACCATAACGCCATCAGGTTTCCCCTTTCGAGCTAGACAAGTTTCGTTCTTTGTAGTTTTTTCGTTTGACGCTTATTTTGAGAGATATTTGGCCCAGTCACGATCAATGGACCACCCTGTATACATCTTATTCATCCTTACTGTCCTTTACAGTCAATCTTTCTTCATCTAACAGATACAATCGCAAACCCACACAGCACTACTAAATTCGTCCATCACCCACGACACTTCAACTAAGAATGTATCAGAGCCGCGCGGAGTGGCCGCGTGGTTGAAGGCGCCATGTCACGGACTGTGTGGCGTCTCCCACCGGAGGTTAGCTTCCTTCCTCGGGCTTGGGTGTGTATGTGTGTGTTTTATTCTTAGCACAAGGTAGTTCAGGTTAGTTTACTAGGGACCGTGACCTCAGCAGTTTGGTCCCTTAGGAATTCACACACATTAGAAGATTTTCGAATGCATCAGACAGCGCAGAGACAAAGACCAAAGATTGTTTAACGGTGACGTACTTGCTTTCTCTCTCTCTGATGCGAACATCGATAACGTACAAGAATCAAAACGACATGGCCACCATACAGTAGTTCTGTTGAATTCTCCTCGCGGTACCTAGTTTGTTAATGGTAGTCATCAGCTGTTGGCTTGAGGCAACTAGTAGAAAATAGGTCTGAAATGTTTTGTGTCTTACGACAGCGATTGTATGGTCGAATGAAGTACGGCATTTCGACGGCCAAGCCCCAGTGCTGACAAGTCTTCTTACATTAAAGCGACTACTTGCGCCTTGGGCAAAATTAAAATAACCCTTAGAGGCACGTTGACAGACCAAATAGTACACGTAAGCCACGTTGATCCGTTCACGTTTGCAGACACAGCGTTCTCTACTGAACAATAATGGGAAATTGGATTTACTTACATCGCTTAGTAGGCTGGATGTAGCGATTTCTTGTGGTTAAAAAGAGTGTTAAGAAGGAGGTTTCCGATAAAATAAAACACATACTATACAGTATTAAAAAGGAAAACATTTTCTAATATTACTGTCATGTTCTGCCAAGTATGGACGGAAAATTTTATTAGTCACATACTATACAAGTCATGAGAGCACTGCGACAAGTTTGTTGCGGGAAGTCTAGTTTAAAGATGTCTTACATTGGAAGACAGTTCAAACAGAATGATAAAAATGAATAAATATCCAATTTTTATTCACAAATCATATTTTCTCCCCAACGTTTACCTTTCTCCGAGACACCGATCAAAAATCGGATAGGGGTGCGGTGGAACAACAGCAATGTGGAAACTTTGGTGACTATGTTCACACCAGGTTCACATAGTACTCTGTGACAAGCGTCATTCAGAGTTCATAATGTCGCATAAGGTGTGTAACGTGCACAACAAAATCTTACTTTTAAATGGAGGAGAATATTTATAAGTCTAGTTAATGTAACAAAATGGGTAGTGTTTCCAATCAAGATATACCGAAAACAGTGATGAAAAAATAAATAAGTAAATACAATGAAGCTTATATTAACATTTTATACTACTGGCCATTAAAATTGCTACACCACGAAGATGACGTGCTACAGACGCGAAATTTAACCGACAGGAAGAAGATGCTGTGAGATGCAAATGATTAGCTTTTGAGAGCATTCACACAAGGATGGCGCCGGTGGCGACACCTACAACGTGCTGACATGAGGAAAGTTTCCAACCGATTTCTCATACACAAACAGCAGTTGACCGGCGTTGCCTGGTGAAACGTTGTTGTGATGCCTCGTGTAAGGAGGATAAATGCGTACCACCATGTTTCCGACTTTGATAAAGGTCGGATTGTAGCCTATCGCGATTGCGGTTTATCGTATCACGACATTGCTGCTCGCGTTGGTCAAGATCCAATGACTATTAGCAGAATATGGAATCGGTGGGTTCAAGAGGGTAATACGGAACGCCGTGCTGGATCCCAACGGCCTCGTATCGCTAGCAGTTGAGATGACAGGCATCTTATCCGCATGGCTGTAACGGATCGTGCAGCCATATCTTGATCCCTGAGTCAACAGATGAGGACGTTTGCAAGACAACAACCATCTGCACGAACAGTTCGACGACGTTTGCAGCAGCATGGACTATCAGCTCGGAGACCATGGCTGCGGTTACCCTTGACGCTGCATCACAGACAGGAGCACCTGCGATGGTGTACTCAACGACGAACCTGGGTGCACGAATGGCAAAACGTCATTTTTTCGGATGAATCCAGGTTCTGTTTACAGCATCATGATGGTCGCATCCTTGTTTGGCGACATCGCGGTGAACGTACATTGGAAGCGTGTATTCGTCATCGCCATACTGGCGTATCACCCGGCGTGATGCTATGGGGTGCCATTGGTTATACATCTCGGTCACCTCTTGTTCGCATTGACGACACTTTGAACAGTGGACGTTACATTTCAGATGTGTTACGACCCGTGGCTCTACCCATCATTCGATCCCTGCGAAACCCTACATTTCAGCAGGATAATACACGATGGCATGTTGCAGGTCCTGTACGGGCCTTTCTGGATACAGAAAATGTTCGACTGCTGCCCTGGCCAGCACATTCTCCAGATCTCTCACCAATTGAAAACGTCTGGTCAATGGTGGCCGAGCAACTGGCTCGTCACAATACGCTAGTCACTTCTCTTGATGAACTGTGGTATCGTGTTGATGTTGCATAGGCAGCTGTACCTGTACGTGTCATGCAAACTCTGCTTGACTCAATGCCAAGGCGTATCAAGGCCGTTATTACGGCCAGAGGTGGTTGTTCTGGGTACTGATTTCTCAGGATCTATGCACCCAAATTGCGTGAAAATGTAATCGCATGTCAGTTCTAGTATAATATATTTACCGAATGAATACCCGTCTATCATCTGCATTTCTTCTTGGTGTAGCAATTTTAATGGCCAGTAGTGTAATACTGAATACACTAAGCAGATTCAGAAGGATGTAGGGTGCAGCAGGTACTGGGAGATGAAGAAGCTTGCACAGGATAGAGTAGCATGGAGAGCTGCATCAAACTAGTCTCAGGACTGAAGACCACAACAAACAAATAGTGTAACTACAGGCAACGTCATATTCACTGGTATAGTTAAGTAGCAAATAAGAATTAAATGTGAGTAAAGTCTCATGTACTGAATACTGTCCTCATGACTGGTAATATATTATGTTTAATGATACGACGATGCAAAAAGTACGCATAGAGCCCCCAGAAGCTGACAATCGACGTAGCACACTGAAGACGTGCGCCCCTCTGCCCGCAGCTTTCGCCGTAGTTCGCTGACGGCTGCGACATGCGTCCAGCTCTGTTTTGGAGCGGCGCGATGGCATTCTGTTTGTGTACCGTACGTTACGCCGTCAGACCTGCAAGTGTACGAGATAATTAGCTGTAGCCGGCTGGCCCGCAGACACTTGAATACATTACTAACTGCTGCACGGTTTCTGACGGCGACTGCGCCGTTTAAAGGTCGCTACACACGTCTGCAGTACTGAAAGGTTAACAAGCCCAGGCAAGCTTCTGCAGTCAAATAGGAAAGTGCGGATGAGGAAACTACGTACCTACGCAGGCGGCGGACCACCATTCGATATACCAGGAGGTGACATGCAAATACGAACATGACCACTAAATGCTCATTTTCACAATTAACGTATAAAGTATTTCATGAATGCATACGAATGAAAATAACATACTGAAATGCAATAACGTTTACTTTTGTGCCAAAAGGCAGCTCATGTCAATCAAAACTACACTGAAAATATTCCTTTAAAAAGTACATTTAAACGAGGGCCCGATCTCATTTGCAAAAAAATGGTTCAAATGGCTCTGAGCACTATGGGACTTAACTTCTGAGGTCATCAATCCCCTAGAACTTAGAACTACTTAAACCTAACTAACCTAAGGACATCACACACATCCACGCCCGAGGCAGGATTCGAAACTGCGACCGTAGCGGTCGCGCGCTTCCAGACTGTAGCGCCTAGAACCACTCGGCCACTCTGGGCGGCGATCTCATTTGCATGAACCATTTGGACATATTCGGCTTCGAATTATTTACAAAGACATATTTTTTTCCAAAATAACATATTTCATTGTACAATGCGTGCTATGCTATATCATATTATGTATTTGCTGCAAATTGGTATGTATATCACGGAAAAAATTATAGCTGCGCTGGGTAGCCCTGCGGTCTAGGGCGTCTTGTCCCGGTCCGCGCGGCTTCCCCTGTCGGAGGTTGGAGTCCTCGCTCGGGCATGGTTGTGTGTGTTGTCCTTAGCGTAAGTTAGTTGCAGTTAGATTACGTAGTGAGTAAGTTTTGGGGACCGATGACCTCAGCAGTTTGGTCCCATAAAACCTTACCACAAACTAAAAAAAAAAATTGATAACTGTAACACATTTCTTTTCAGAGTTTTACCAGAAGTTCTGATTTTATTGCTTCTTCACAATAATATAAAGCATTTCATATCAACACTACCGAATATAGTGCTGTAACAATGTCATTACCTATGATTAGAAGCCCGCATCTCGTGGTCGTGCGGTAGCGTTCTCGCTTCACACGCCCGGGTTCCCGGGTTCGATTCCCGGCGGGGTCAGGGATTTTCTCTGCCTCGTGATGGCTGGGTGTTGTGTGGTGTCCTTAGGTTAGTTAGGTTTAAGTAGTTCTAAGTTCTAGGGGACTTATGACCACAGCAGTTGAGTCCCATAGTGCTCAGAGCCATTTGAACCATCTATGATTAGAATGGTTTTCTGAGGTAACAGTTACACTGTAGAACAGAATCATCTTCTGAACAGTTGCAAGCATTATCCGCTTCCTGTATGTTGAACAACATGATTATATCACCAGTGATAGATGTAAACCAGCTTAACTCCTCTTGATTTCGCCAGTATTTTCCCAAAATAGTTTTCGGTAAACCGTCAACATTTTTCTTCTCGTCATCTGAGATTGGATGGCTTAGAAGTATTTCAGCTTTTGATTCAGAAAAGAGTTTCGCGACGGTCCTTTCAAAAGGGACTTCCTCTCTTGTACATCTTGCTTGGCCATGCAGAATACAGCGGCCATCACAAATATGAATGTTTTCCATAGCTTCGTACCTGTAATTCGTTTCATTTCACTTATGTTATCTAAATTTCTTAGGCCTTAGATACAGATTTCATGGTTATCACTGTCCGCAGCTCGTGGTATAATGGCTAGCGTTGCTGTCTCTGGATCATGGGGTCCTAGGTTGGATTCCTGGAGGGGTTGGGGATTTTCTCCGCCCGGGGACTGGGTGTTTGTGTTGTCCTCATCATTTCGTCATTATCATCATCAATCATCATCATTATCATCATCATCGTCCTCATTCGTGACAGTGGCTAGACTGGACTGCGAAAAAAAATTGGACTGTGTAAAAATTGGGAATTTGTACGGGTGCTGATGACCGCGCAGTTGAGCACCACCAAACCAAACCGTTATAATGGTTATCACGGTCCAGTCTTCACAGAGGTTTTCTTACGTCACCCACTGACTGATAGACCTCATTATATTCATCTTTTGTTCTACTGTTCGCCTTTTTTGAAGACGTTCCTCTATTCCCTCTAAAACGCGGTCAGTAGGTAAGTAACTGAGTCCTACAACTGGAAAAGTGAAACAAATTTCTTCAACAGGACACCCATGTATTTCAAGAACGTATATGAGGGTATGAAGCACAATGTTGTTCTAGTGTTTCATCTCACACCCATGCAGAAAAGTTTTACCACAGTCTTCTCATCAAAATTAACAGATTTTTTCCAAAAATGCAACAGCGCTAAAGCCACCTCTGCAACATCGTTCTCAGGCTATTCATCTGCAAACGTATAAAATACAGGGCCTGGTAATTTCACACTGACATTTTACAAGCAATAAACACCCTCTGCCTTGAGTAAAATTTTTCATTAACTGGACATTGGGGCAATAGTCGCAGATCAAAACAGAATGTCACTGCTCATTCTGTTCCCGCAACGGTACTTGCTCTTTTCCTATGAATCCTTCTCTGTGTGATAAGTTCCGCCTTCTCCTTTTTTGAAACCACCTTCATTTTGCTATCAATTCTTGCGCAGAGACTCAAATGTCAGAAGCTGAGCTTCTACACCTTATGCTATAATCATTCATGAATATTCTGTTATAGAAATACAGACATTCTGTCGTCATCAGTCACAGCTTTGTCGTACTCTGTGGTTTGCAACACGTGCCACTTCGCTGCACCTTGCTCAAGTTTCGGGTTTTAAGAGAAATAATTTTCAGTTTTTATCTTCAGGATTATACTGCGCAAGCGATCGGCAGCATACTGCAATGTGCTTCATATCGAGAAGTATCGTGTGTATGGTACGATATTCTGGCAGACCATGTGAAAATACATGTGTTCTTGTAATTCCTGAGTCTTGATATGGGTGTAGAAAGCAAGCAAGCAGGTCGGAGCCAGAAAGAATAACATCTTTGTGGTGAGGGGAACCGGCCCAGCCTTTGTACAAAAATTCGGATAGTGTCCGTGGCCCACAGTGAGCCCTCTGGTCACGCTTCGGGCCAGCTTGTGTGCTGCAGCAGATGACTCGCGACAACCGCGTTGGATGACCTACCAAGCTCACGGGAAATATCTAGTGCTGCGAGGAGTATATACGGTGCATGTCCTTATGCTATCTGTCTTCACAGTATATATACAAGTGTCTGGTGATCAGTAACTACATGCAGGATGCAGAAGTGGTGATTCTGTATGGTGCAGGATATGAATTGTGTGTTTACTACATCATATGGTATGTGGTGATACAACCCCAATGGAAAACTTTTTCACAATTTCCCCGACAGTAGCAGAGCAGTGAAACTGAGGAATTGTCCTTCCGTATTTCACGATCTGTAGACCACTTTCGCAGGGTTGAACTGTCAGTGCAATATGGCAATCTGTACAAAATAGTTTTGCCGCTGAAAGACTCGCCTGCAGAAAATGGCGGACAGTGCTCCCACACCAGCAGCAGAAGCAGTTTGGTGTGTAAATTCAGTAAGAGCCAATCAGAGCGCTCCATTCATTCTCAAGATGTCTTTGTGTGGGTCATAGTGGCCTCTACAGATAGGAAAAGGTATCTACAGAAAGTTCTGAGAGTAACGTGATGGCTTCTTTGTTTGAGTCTTGAGAGACAAGTTCAAGAAGACCATATATCTCAGGCGGGATGCTGTCCTTCATCCGCCATTGTGACTTTCGAGCATCTCCAAACTAGCAGCTGGAGAACACCGAAAGTTGCAATCATTTTTCTCATCTGTAGGACAGGGCTTCGCACTCTGTTTGAGTAATTGTTTTGAGTTTCCCTTCTGTGCTTAGACACCAGTGTGTGCCTCGGGAACAGAGGGAAAAACAACATTCCTTGCACCAACAGCGGCAAATATAAACTAAGCCCACTCACCGTTTCAGAAAATTGATGTACTCCAAAGTAGAAAGTTCTCTCTCTCTCTCTGGCAATGCCTTCAAGCAAGCTGCTAAAATTCGAAAAGTGGTGGGCGTCCTGTTTTGAGATACAGAGATATTTATTTCGACTTCCGAATATCATCGTTTTGGTGTGTGAAATCAGATGATATCGGTTTCAAGATCTGTTTCCCGCAAAAACATGTGAAGTGTCTCAGGAAGGTTTCACAAGTGTACAGCGAACTGTTTTTAGAGTCTGTGTTCAGGTGTGGCGATATACATCGCAAAACTGAAGAAAACTACTGAGCATCGATCTTTTTGAAAGTGCGTTTAGAGACACATTCAGTTGGATTTAGTAACTCCTGAAGCATCTCACATTCGAAGACAAGGGCATTTCCTACAAAAGCCCACGAAGTGTTTCTAGAATGGTATCACAACTGAGTCACGATCTTGTTCTAATGTGTAATTGTTTAAATATTCTCAAGTCACCTGTAAAGCGCTCTCTCTCTCTCTCTCACCCTCTCTCTTTGTGCAGTGGTATATTCAGTTCCTGTGATACCTTCAAGTTATGTATGTGACAATATTCCACAACACCAGATGTAATAACTCCTGAAGCAGTTAGTGTTCAATGGAAAAGGGCATCCATGCGACGGAGATGGGAGGGAAGGAAGGCCTCGGGTCTTTCCAGCACAACAGGAAATGCTTTGCGGCTGCCGCATGACCGTGCTGTAAGCCGGGGTGGAGACTTGGGGTAGAGAGCTCGGTGTGTTGCCTCTCTTCCAGCGGGGCGCAGGGACTCTGGGGGTGGCGTTCTGTGTGGCCAGTGGACAGCGGCACAGGGCGCTGCGTACTCCATGATCGAAATAATTTTAACAGGGTAATTACCTGTGATGGGTGTTTCATGGCGATATTCCTTGCCTGATTAGAATAAAAGAAAAAGCAGTCGATGTAATTGCTTCTTACAAACCTGCATCTTCCCAAACAGCAGAGAATGATGGGCAAGAGAAATCCAACCTCTACAAACTGAATTTTTTATAAATATACCCTTGAATTTTCTCTCATGAGATTCTTCCTCTCCACCACAGAGTCGCCAATTTACAGGTAGGTGAGGGGAGGTTGACAGGTGAGGAACAGGGTTTGGAGGGTTTGCCAGATGAGGAGGGGTTAATTAATTGATCAGTAGGTAATCAAATTGATAAGAGTGAGAGGGGGCTATTCGAATAACACTGACCTGAAAGTGTACCTGTATCAGCGAGGGGGAGGGGAGTGGGTTGGATGTTTCCTGAGGGGTTGGGGGAGGAGGGAGAGGGGGGAGTGGTGAGGGAGTGGTAGGTTGAGGATCTGTCAATCAAAAGGAAGGGTTATCCTACAGGGGTCGTTACCTGTCAATCAAGAGAGAGCAATAGGCTTGCCTCTAAGGGAACACTTGTCCCTGGTGTAGGCAACCCTCACCGACAAAACCCCATGATGTCCTTGTTGCCCCATTACTCACGATCTTCCGCCCGTAAAAGGCATTGACCACATTTACGTAAATGGTAAGGAGAGGAAAAGATTCCCATATCGCAGCAAGCATAAATTTTTAAAATTCAGCAATGATAATTATTATTTAACAGCAGTTCAGCTTACATAAATAGGCAGCAAGCCTCTAAGCATCGAATGGCATACAGAGCCGCGAGCGCAAAAAAGACATGAGCTAAGCAACAAGATCAAAAAGACAAGAGATAAGAAGAAAATAAAGTGTTATGTGTCCTTTATATAGTAGTTCATGGACTCTTTATATCACCGAGAAATTTAAAGTTTAAATACACTGCTTGTGATAAATATTCCTTGTTAAGCATTTTACCGCTAATTAGAGGCGTCACACAGCCCCCTGGAAAGCTGAAGGCATGTGTGAAGTGATCCTGCCTTCAGACGTCCAGTAGCAACAGTCTTTCTGTAATTCAGAATGTGAAAAGTCTCATCTTTTCCAAAGGAATTCAGCCCACTGAAACTTAAAACAAATATAATTTTCTGTACAGAACAGTATTTATTTCGTCAACCGTATACGACAGTTTTTCAAATAACTTTTGCATATCGTAAGAACAAGTTCTTAAGTATCAGTACACTGTTGTCAAGTCTTTGCACTTTAGTTCATTTCTTTCTTATAACATATTCATGCTAAGTTAATTTAATTTAGTTATTATCTGTTTAAGTATTCACTATTTAGAATTACTTTGACTAATACATGAAAAGTCTGACAAAGCATTAAGTTACAAGCTACTTGCGTGATTTGTAATGCTACCGCGCTGGAAGGACAATGTAAAAAAATTGTTAACTATGCCCAGGAAATTCAGTCTTCAACTCACCTGTATGCGTTACGTCCACGGAAGTCTGAGCAAAAACGCAAACAGAGCTGTCGATATTATCCTTCACATTTACTTTCAATGATTTCCATACAGTTTTGTTTCCTAACGTAACTCTGTTCATTAATAAATTAATTTTGCATTCACTTCTTAGTTTTTACATTAAACGGGATTGCATATATATTGAATGCAGTTAAGTGACTGCATAGATAAGAGTTCATGAACGTTCTCACATAAATCGGTTATGTATAGTTGTCGGTTGAAATTGTAGTATTTACAGTTTATGAATTTTGAATGAAATTTGACTCTAAACAATGCAAAATCTTCTCCGTCGGATCGGTGGCGCTGGTCGTTGAACTGGGATGGCATCGTGACGTCACTAGAGCCTGTGATGACGTTGCTATGAGCGATCAGCTGATGCCGACGGTGGGTTCCCTCTCTTCTGCAGTTGGCTAAAAGTTCTGTGCATGACCACATGTCCAATGACCAGTCAGCATAGAAGTGACATCAGACTCGTTCCCAGTGCGAAAGTGTCAGCAAGCACTATTCCAGTCCACATATTACAACAAAGTTATTCACAAAAAAATTTTGATGTCATGATGAAATAACTACGTTATTGTATTTGATCTTTTTATCCGTGTATGGTGCTTTTATTGTATTCGTGTTTCATGTGTATAAACAATGAAAAATAACTTTTTCGTTAATGTTATTGATTTGTGTGTGGTGCATTTTACCCTTTCGTCTACAGGTTTAAGTTTCATACATTTCCATTTAAGTTATATGCACGTTTTAGTGTCCTTGTACCATATGGTCTTTTCCACAACAGTTTACATTAAGCTTTCGTCCCTTAGGTACTACGTGCTGCATGGCGAAGTAACAGTTGATTCGGTGTCATTTGCATTGTTGCGCCGGAACGCTTGGTGTGCGATATTTACCGCGTGTAGCCAATACAAAATTCTAAAAACACTACTGTTTCGTGCGCTGTTCACGAGGCTTACTCCAGAGTTTTCAAGTTCTCAATGGATTACTCTTTTTTTGCTAAATAGTTCAGTCGCACTTTTAAACAGACAGTAAGTTTGTTTCTATGAACTAATCTCACATCGTCCTTCGCGGTGAATATACCGTTCGCACTCATCGGAGTGTCTATAAAACTTTACACTCGAGCGAGCGTCCGCTAGTTTAAATTAATAAATCGGAAGCACTAATATTGTTCTTTGGTCCGTTAGTCACTTCACTGTTATATCATACACTTCTGTCACTTAAGCACTATTCGTATGAATAATTTTGTCAAAATCTGAATTAATCTAGTGACAAGTACAGCGTTAATGCCCCACACAGATAGTACAAACAGTGGTTTTATACATAATTGCAGCTTTTCTTTTGATCCTGTGGCCACGTTTTTATTTAGTAAGGTTGGCTTGAACTTACTGACTTCTCAGTAATTAAGCTTCATTAATTTCGCATGTTTGTTTTCTGTGGTACACCAACTATGAACGGAGATCGATGCTCGAATCTCGAATCTTCATATCTGTCTGCTATTATGTAAATTAGACTTTAATTAGTTAGAGAAATACATGTCTCTCTTTGATGTTACACTTTTATACATATTGTCCTCTTCTAGTAGACAACGAAAACTGCTTCTCTGGAACCAAGGTACCATAGGGTAACTTAGCCAGTAGTCCTGTACTGTCTGTTATACTCCAAGTCTTCCAGGCTAGTATATTAGCATCAGGAAAAGCTCTAAGGCCACCATAATCTGCATGACTGTCCCATTACTGCATTACAACAGATTTCTCCTCGATCTGAGGTTGACTTCACAAAATAAAAATATAAAAATTAGCCCCCTTAGAAGCATACAATTGATTACCATTAGGTACTTCACAATCTGTCTCAATATTTCCAAGTGACCAGGTATAGTTCTTTACATTAGAATCGAAAGATTTCTTAGGTTTAAAATATCTGGTAAATCTAAATCGTGTTTTACTAGTGTCTCCTCCATTTAACATTCTTTGTAACGTATCTAAATACTGGAATATCACAATCAGGCACAGCTGGTCTATCAAGAACTGAAATATATACGCCAGCCGCTGTGGCCGAGCGATTATAGGCGCTTTAGTCCGGAACCGCGCAGCTGCTGCGGTCGCAAGTTCGAATCCTGCCTCGGGCATGGATGTGTGTGATGTCCTTAGGTTAGTTAGGTTCAAGTAGTTCTAAGTCTAGGGGACTGATGACTTCAGATGTTAAGTCCCATAGTGCTTGGCCCCATTTGAATTTGAAATATATACATTCCCTATGGTACCTTGGTTCCAGACAAGCAGCTTTTTGTCTCCTAGAAGAAAGAAGCTCATCAACTCTGACGAGTATTTGTTTATTCGGGCCAAACAGGCAATAACAATTGTAAGATTAAGATTGTAGGTGACTGTATGCTGCACAATAGGCAATAAATGGCGCTGAATGTATAAACTGTTTTATTTACGACCTTGAACCCAATAAAATACTACACATCGATCTTGCCAAAAGCCGAGAAGCGATTCTTCTTAGTGTTGTAGCTCCCCGGGCACTCTGGGAGTACCGCTGCAACGCCTGTTCGACATTGTCACCGTCGTCGCCTTCGGCCGTATATTACTGTGTATGGGTCATTGAAAGCAATAAACATTAACTTTACTGGGCAGTTCAATAAACAGCGGTTTGATGGTGGTTCAAGTGCTTTTCGTGGACTCAGATTACCTATGATGTTTCAGTTGTCTTTGGAGGCAGTGCATGGTTGACCTTGGCTGTTTTATTGGGACAGTCATGCAGATTATGGTGGCATTGAAGCTTTCACTTATGCTAATATACTAGCTTGTAACACGTAGAGTATAACCCTGCAAAACTTCTTTCATGTCTGTCTGATATTATGTAGATTAGACTTTAATGAATTACAGAAATACATGTCTACATTTGATGTTATTCTTTCATACATATCGTCCTATTGTTACTAGTGCCTGTCATATTGGCTGACCCTAAATAAAGAAATATAGAAAAAATGGAAGGAAATACCTACATTTAGAATTCATATTTTAAATTATAAAAATTACTTTACAGATTATTTTAAAATCAAAATTATTGCTCTCAGTGGCCACAGTGGCAGGTAGTTCCCTATTCAGAAATTGGTTGTCACAGCTGATCTGTGGTGGGTTCTACTACTAAGAATTACTTATTTTTAAAACTGAAGGCTACAAATACTTTGCTACTAATCGTCTATACAGGGTGGTCCATTGATAGTGACCGGGCCAAATATCTCACGAAATAAGTATCAAACGAAAAAACTACAAAGAACGAAACTCGTTTAGCTTGAAGGGGGAAACCAGATGGTGCTATGGTTGGCCCGCTAGATGGCGCTGCCATGGGTCAAACGGATGTCAACTGCGTTTTTTTTTAAATAGGAACGACCATTTTTTACATATTTGTGTAGTACGTAAAGAAATATGAATGTTTTAGTTGGACCACTTTTTTCGCTTTGTGATACATGGCGCTGTAATAGTCACAAACATATACCTGGTATCACGTAACATTCCGCCAGTGCGGACGGTATTTGCTTCGTGATACATTACCCGTGTTAAAATGGACCGTTTACCAATTGCGGGAAAGGTCGATATCGTGTTGATGTATGGCTATTGTGATCAAAATGCCAAACGGGCGTGTGTTATGTATGCTGCTCGGTATCCTGCACGACATATCCAAGTGTCCGGACCGTTCGCCGGATTGTTACGTTATTTAAGGAAACAGGAAGTGTTCAGCCACATGTGAAAGGTCAACCACGACTTGCAAGAAATGATGATGCCCAAGCAGGTGTTTTACCTGCTGTCGCGACTAATTCGCACATCAATAGCAGACGTCCCCGATTTCTTTCTGTGGGGAAAGTTGAAGGATATTTGCTATTGTGATCCACCGACAAGGCCTGACAACATGCGTCAACGCATTGTCAATGGATGTGCGAACATTACGGAAGGCGAACTACTCACTGTTGAGAGGAATGTCGTGACATGTATTGCCAAATGTATTGAGGTTGACGGACATCATTTGAGTATGTATTGCATTAATGTGGTATTTACAGGTAATCACGCTGTAACAGCATGCGTTTACAGAAATGATAGGTTCACAAAGATACATGTATCACCTTGGAACAACCGAAATAAAATGTTCAAACGTACCTACGTTCTGTATTTTAATTTAAAAAATCTACTTGTTACCAACAGTTCGTCTAAAATAGTGAGCAATACGATTGTGACTATTACAGAGCCATCTGTCACAAGGAAAAAAAAAGTGGTCCAACTAAAACATTCATATTTCTTTACGTACTACACGAATATGTAATAAAAATGGGCGTTCCTATTGTTAAAAAAGCAGTTGATATCCGTTTGATCTATGGCAGCGCCATCTAGCGGGCCAACCATAACGCCATCTGGTTTCCCCCTTCAAACTAGAGAAGTTTCATTCTTTTTAGTTTTTTCGTTTGCCGTTTATTTCGTGAGATATTTGGCCCGGTCACGATCAATGGACCACCCTGTATACATACATTCACACATAATTTTACTCAGGATATATTCTTGGTTTGTCCTTCTATCATTAATTTCTTTCGTAGCTAAGCTGAGGAATTGATATTGATATATGTACATTTTTGCTTTCCACTATGAAATATTTGTATTTTCTCATCGAGATTTTCTGCTCCCGTAAGTAGGGGAGTGGTGTATGATGACAAAGATGATTTACGTTCCACTCTAACATTCTGTCTATCTCTCGCCTCACGGCATCCCTCTTGATCTCCGGAACTGCATAGTTCGAGTGACAGTAAGTTTGATGAGGAACCACATCCAGGCGGTAAATATATCCTGTGATTATTCCTGACTTTTTTGAAAACACATTTACATATTGTGCAAGAAGTTCGAAAAGCTGCGCCCGTCGCTGTGTATCTAGACACTGAGTTTGTCAACCTTATCCTGAGTACCAGTTTGGTACATTTTGCACCATTTTTCGTGTGACATTCACTGGTTTGGTATTAATGAAACAGGTCATTAAACTGGAATATGTTAGGTTTCACTTGTTTAGTTTTCTGTTCATTTCTGTACTTACCATGGACTGACTGCTTTTATTAAATCGATAGCCTCTTCATTACCCTTCTCCGTCAAAATACATTTCCGTAACGACTTGCGACCTGGCACCTACGGCGCCCGTTACTTTACAATTTCGCACGGGTAGGGTTTGAATATGGTTTCCGGTTTTCAATCTATGTACAAATTCCTTATTTATTACTTTAGTACTTTCACTAGTATCAAGAGTTGCCATAATATCTTTCAATGCAGCTTGGAATGTTTCTTTCTGAGTTGGTTTACATTACTTTACTTCAGTGCACAATTGTTCCTTAATGCCTTTTTCGTCATTCGTATATCTAAACAGTTTAATCGCTTCCGATCGGTTTACATGGACCTTTGATCTGCATACTGTCGCTACTGATCTTTGCCTCATCTCTAAAAATCTCTTTTTCCTGAAGTGATTTGTTTCCCTGATTACTGATCTCACACTTTCGTTTCACAAAGGTATTTCCTTCTCTCTTATCATCATATTTGTCTTTCCACAAACTTCGGTGGCTTCCTTTACTAATGTGTACCTTAGTCTGATCCATTCTGCCTCTCCATTTTTCCTTTCTTCTCTTGGTAGTAGGGATTTTATCCGGTTCTGATATTCAGCTCTCTTCTCTGTTTTCTGGAGTTCCCATACTTTGAATTTTGGTATTTTCTTGTTCTGTACGTTTGGCACATGAAAGTTTCTCAGGTCCGCTGCTAATAGAGGGCGATCACTGTCAAGGCTCTCGCTAGGGATTACTCTGACATCGGTTACCGTTCTACTCCTCTCTTCATCTGTGATGTCGTAATCAATTACAGTCTTTTGTAAACCATCTCAACTGTATCGTGTTATCTTATGGCTCTGTCTCTTCTCAAACCAACTGTTGATCATCACCAACCCATTCTCCATACAGACGTCAAGGAGATGCTCACCTTCTATATTTCTTCTACCATATCCATGGGTCCCATTACATTCTCATATCCTGTTCTATCTGTCCCAATCTGTGCATTTACGTCTCCTATAATGATCACTCTCTCTTTACTAATGAATTTTTCCGAATCTTCAAGAAACTGGTTCTTATCCTCTCAACAACAGCCAGTTTGAGGTGCATACACATGTACTGAAGTTAGTTTTTCTTTTTCTAAATGTACAGTCATATTTATTATTCTCTCACTAATGTACTGAATGTCAGTGACTCCATCTAGATCTTTATTCATGATGAAACCGACATCACCCTTCATCTCTTTGTTATTTCCATGCCAATACAGTGTGTACTGTTTCCTTAATTCCTTCATCTCTTTCCCTTTCCATTTTGTCTCACTCATCTCCAATATCATTAATTTTCTCCTTTCCATAAGGTTCACTAGTTCTTCACATGTTTCTGTGAGGCAGAGTAAGTTGATGGTCCCAATCCGTGCTAGTCTTCTGCGGGATTTTTGCATTTTTGCAAGACCCTGTGTGTCATCTGGCCGTAAACCATCATCCCTAACATGAGTGTGCTCATGCTGGTATCTTAATCGGCTTGATGGCGTTCCAAGGCTCTTGTGTGTCTTGAAAGCAACTACAAATAAGCTCTTTTACTGGCTTGCTAAGCCTAACGTAACTGAGGATTTTCTTTCAGGGTTAACTTCCTCAGACTTTGATAAGCCAATATCATACTATAAGGCAGCAGCTGCACGTTTTGGTCCACCCCTGGTATTTTATTTCCCCAGTACCCGCCATACCCAGTGAGCATTCCCCTATCCGCCACCTGGGGAGGTGTCCGATGGAAGACCAGCAAACTTCACACGGACAAAGATCAGAAACCTCGAACAAATGTACCGAATCAAGAAGCTGAAAGTTAAAAGAACAGTTGCAGAAGATAAGACCAAGGCATGCAAGATATGCACTCATAAACTGGAGGAGGACAGTAGAGGCAATAAGAAACTGTTGTATATGGTTATCAGAGGTAAAAGGAAATCAATGAATACTATAAAAGCACTTGAAGATGAAAATGGAAATCTGGTTAGGACAGAAAGTGACATAAGTCCTGAAAAACCATTTTGATCACCTATTAAATAGATCAGTTGAAGAACCAAATACAGGACTGGAAATCCACACTTAAAATGAAGAACCTTCCATCACCTGGATAGAAACAGTTGAAGAACCAAATACAGAACTGGAAATCTACATTTACAATGTGGACGGAAACAGAGACAGCCTTAAAAATCTATACCTAAAGGAAAATCTTCCGGTGCATATGAAGTGAACGCAGCAGGTATCCAAGGCATACAATGGCGGCACCGAGTACTCAATGCCATATAGGGAGATAACAAAATACCTGCGGATTGGAGCAAGGGTGTAATAATTCCCCTGTTTAAGAAAGGTAGCAGGCGGAAACCCACCAACTATAGAGGAATAACTCTATTGTCTGATGGGCTGAAAATACTTGAGAAGATCATAGAAAAGAAACTGAGAACTATCATAGAACCACAGCTGGAGGAGGAACAATACGGTTTCGGAGGTAACATATTAACAAAAAGATCTGACTTTTAGCACCCACATGTTGATGGAAAAGTATTGGGAGAAAGGCAAGAACTGGTCATTGTATTCCTGGATATAGAAAAAGCCTATGGTAGTGTTATAAGAGATAAGATCAGGGAATGCCTGAGGAAAAAGAGTGTTCCTGAAGGACTAATAAGAAAAATTCAGATCTTGTACAAAGTCTCTATTAGCTGTGTATAAATTGGGGAAGGACGATCATCATGGTTTGAGACCAAGAGTGGAGTTCAGCAAGGAAGTGCACTGTCCCACCAATATACATCACTGTTATGGATACCTTAATGAAGAACGTCAAGGAGAAGTCAGATGAACTGAATGCATTGCCTTTGCTGATGACATTATGATATGCGGTGAAACTGAAGAGGAAGTACAGATCAGACTCAATGAACGGAAATCTCAACTCCAGAAACGTAACCTCAACATCAGCAAGACCAAGACAGTGGTGATGGCAGTCAACAGAGATGGACAACGAACAAGTTTAAACTAGGAGACCACCAACTAGAGTGTGTGGACAGTTTTCATTACCTTGGAAGTGTAATCTCCAGTGGTAATTTGGTCAGAAATTAAATCACTAACACAGTGAAAAAAGGATCTGGATGCTACCAAAAAGTAAGATCACTTTTATGGGATGATTTGACTCCAAAGCAGGCCAAACTAATGATGTTTTAATAGCTATTTCATACCAATATTGACCTATGGTACTGGAAAATGTACCCTCACAAAAAGAGAACAATCAAGGCTGCAAGCATCAGAGATGAAATTTCTTAGATCCACCATCCAGAAGACCAAGATGGACAAGTTAAGGAATGAGGAGGTGAAGAAAGAAGCCAGAATAAAGATATCCCTGTTAGTCGAATTGGCGCATCTAGACTTTGATGGTACACGCATGTGATGAGAGTGGAGCCAACTAGAACAGCCAAAATAAATTTAGAAAGACAGGTGGGTGGGAGAAGGCCTCAAGGAAGGCCTCGAACCCAATGGATGGACTTGATTAAGGCTGATCTAGTGACCGGAGGATGGACAGTGGATGCTGTTCTCCATGAACAGGTGTATTTGGACAGGACGAAGTGGACGAGGCTCTTTACTAGTACCCAGGAAACTGGATCCGTTTAATGATGATGATGATGACTGTAACTACTGTTATAATTATTGTTGTTAGTATAATTAACTATATCAGTATTTTCTTGTGTTGGTTTATTTGTGTGGCCCCTATTCTGCTCCGCGACCAACACCTGAGGACATAATGAGGTCGCTTTTAGTTTGTTTGTGGTTGCGTGTTGGTATGTGCTTCCTGTTGTACCTCCACTATTCGGACATCATGTGTCTGCTGGCGTCTCCAGCCAGTGTGGTTGGATTCCGCTTCATTACTTCGCACATCACTGAGATTTCGTTTTATTGCAGGAGGTGATCCATCGTTTTGTTGCCAGCGATGTGGTTGGTTATTATGCCAGTAATTTCTATTGAAATTACGGTAACAGTTCGCATTCTGTTTTGTATTTCGATTGTATCCCTGCTGGAAGCTACTCTCACTCCTAAGCCTCTTATTATCGTTGTAGGACTGATTACAATTATAGTTAAACTTTAAAAAATATCCATTAGCACTTACCCGTTGTTATTGTACGGCGAATGACCATTACCGTTATAATGTTTCTCTTGTGAGTTTACTCCGCTGTTCTGCTTGTCATGATTCCTTTCCCATTATGAATATTAGTATTCGTGCAGAGCGAATCGTGTATGTGTTGGTTACAATTCGTTTTGATGCCTTCCTGCACCAGATCAATTGAATCTATTAATGATATTTTTCTAGGTCAGTATCTGGTATACTGATCAGTTTATATCGAATACTCAAAGGGAGTTTCGGTTTTAAAATTCTTATTACATTTTTATGTGACATGGGCTCATCACAGTATTTTGTTTTATTTACGTACTTTTCGAAGTTCTTTTGAGAAAACCTTTTTTGCAATTATGTGGTTCGGGGTTGCACACTTCTTTCCAAAGTCTTTCTTGCACACCAGTTAATCAGTATTTGTCTATAAAGGCTTTTAGAGCGGCATCTCCTTGTATGAATGCAACCTTTTGCTGTTCATTGCACGATCTCGGAAGCACACCTCTAAGTGATTTTATACGTACCCTCGGATGAGGTGTCTTTGTCTCTTGAATGAAGATTGGCAGTTATCTGTGCTTAATTCAGCTTTCCTCTGCCGATGTATTCGTAGTCTGCTGCATTATGTTATTCACGCCCATCGAAATACTGCTCGGTGTGTTTTGTTGTTGTGCATATTCTCTGTTCTGCGAACCCATCTGGTTATTGCCGCAAAACGTATATCTTTCCTGAGAAGCTGGAAGGTTACCCTGGTTTGAACTTTTAATCTTCTGCACCTCCTTCTTTAATTCTTTTACTTTATCTGACATTTGTTGAAATTTACGATTAAAATTCTCTACTTTATCAATAGAATCACATGCTAATTGAGCACCTGCCTGTTGTATTACCAATGGTAATTCATTATTTAATTTTTACACGATCTGTGCATCCTTTTCTGCTAACCATTGATTAAATTCCGTAACTATTTTCTCTTTTTGGCTAAAGAAATGCCTCTGAATCTGTTCTGCACTACGTAGTGACAAGTTCTGAATTTGTTCTGAAATTTGACTAACTGTTTTCTCTACCAGTCTGTGTTACCTCTCCAAGTAACTTTTGTAGTCTTCTTTCAATTGACGTAATTGTTGCCTAAGCTCATCGAGCTGAGATTTGAACTGTTCAGAAAATTTATCGACTGTCTTCACGATCTAATCTGGCTATTGTTCTGCGAACGATTTTAACATGGCTTCGATTCGCTCATCATGGGCTGTAGCCTGTTCTACCGCTTTTCAGAAAATGTTTTCAATGTTCTATCAATTCATTCGGCCAGCTTCTCAAAAAATATTTTCAAAGTATAATCAGATCGTGCAAACTGCTGCTTCGCATGCTTACTCAATGTTCCTGAATTTAAGAAATAATACTTCAAAGAGATATACTACAGGTAGGCTTACTGCCCTGTCCTGAGTGCCCATTTCGGAAATTAAATCTGGCTTCTCCCTAATGTGAATGCAACATCTAAACAGCTGATAGATTCTGAACAGATCACAGTTCTGCTTCTAAATTTAAATCTGAACGCAGAAGTTTCATCAACAGGCTACTCATCACTCAAGAGGGAGGTAGGCTGCACGACGTCCAACAAGTTTGTGTCGCAAACACTTGCATGCCATGAATGCTATAGTGAACTTTGAATGCAACAGAAGCAGTAAAAGGGTTGTCCTTGATGCTGTCGATGATACATGGTTAATTAATGTAGTAGGTTACACACTGGATCAACAAATGTCGAACGAAACTGTTCAGAGCCCAAAGTTCGTCGTTTCTTTTGACTGGTTACCTACGATGAAACACCGTGAAGTATAAAACAGACACACTGGAAAACACAAATCTGTGAATATTCTTCTGCACATTCTTCTGCTGTCCGTAAATAAACATTAAATTCTACTGCCAAGCTCAAGGGACGAGCCAGTAACATGAATCATCTTAGGGCGTTGTGTGCTTGAAATTTAATTGCTGATTAGATGCGTAGGAATAGGAAACCAGGGTTTTGAAACCAGCTTCAAGTTGACCGCAAATAACTCGTTGTCCAAAGCAGACAGATTTACAGTCAGCAAGCTGTTTTATGAACGTGTAGTCTCAAGGAACTACTAGTGAAGAACCACTCTTACCTGTAGTTACATGCTCCAAGTTAATTAGATTTGCAATGAGGTGACCGCGACCACACGAACAACCAGTTAATAAAACATCGGCAGTTCACACCACGTCACAAGGACGCAACTCGACCAGTATTTCCGCATGTCGTTGTCATGTCGAACGGCTTCGTACACGTTTCCAGTCTTCCATTTTCTGAAGAGGAGATTCACGAAGAAGGATCGAGACATAGTAGAGGAGAGACACTAATCCCTCTGTTTGGCCGTTGAAGCGTAGTACGGGTATGTAGCTTGTCAGTGTTGCTATCGGTCCGAAGACTTGTATGATGCAACTCTTCGCGCTGGCCTATCTGATGTAAGTCTTTTAATATCTCTATAACAGCTGCGAACTATATCCGTTTGAACCTTGCTATATCTACACTACTTTTCCAACTGACACGTCCCTCCATTATCGAATTAACTATTTCATTATGCTGCGGCGCTTCTCTCACTAAACTATCCCTTCTTCTTGTGAAGCTGTGCGATGAAGTTCTCTCCCCCCTCGCCCAGTCTGATTCAGTCCCACTTCATTGCTTAATCAATCTACCTAGCTAATTCCAGCATTACCTTCAAGTCCGTATTAGTTATCGTCCACGCTTTACCGCTGAAGAAATATTTTCAGGTCTGCGGCGAGGCGGGGTCGGTCGGTCGTTCTCTCGTCTCCTTACTCTCTCGCAGTCATTTTCATCACCTACCTCTATGTATTTCCTTCCGACGTCCCTTCACTCTGGGGTGGTATATACTCTAAATATGGTTCAAATGGCTCTGCCCACTATGGGACTTAACCTCTGATATCATCAGTCCTCTAGAACTTAGAACTACTTAAACCCAACTAACCTAAGGACAACACACACATCCATGCCAGAGGCAGGATTCGAACCTGCGACCGTAGCGGTCGCGCGGTTCCAGACTGTAGCTCATAGAACCGCTCGGCCACTACGGCTGGCAGCAGATACACGCTAGGCAGTGTAAAGCAGCATTGATGAAACCACTACCTAATACCTACCACACAGAGGCTGCGTAACTCAAGTTGCAAATCAGTTCCTGGAAGTTCATTTTCACAAATTTCGGACAGTAGGAGAACGCAGTTTAATTGCAGTAAGAATTTGATAATTCCATTAACGTCTTTTTATTCAGAAGAAAGCACATGAAATGGCTATCCAGTCCGTAGTTAATGATGCAAATTCTTTATCAATCCAAGTTCACTGTTTATCCAACATATTTCACCCGTTAAAATGCAGCCAGAATTTCAGCAAAGCCGACCCGATTAATTTTGCGATCTAACAGTCACTGACTCACCAGTATTAGCGAGTTTAACTTTAGGTGGTTTCAATGGTCTTCTATGTCAGAAGAGCTCGCCAAAGTATTCACAAAAGGACGCGTAATATGCCACGCGGAATTGTCTCTACGACCCAAAGATCACACGCTTATAAAACTTCAACTAATTAATTCCGAATCATCACACTTTCCTCACAATGTTCGTAACTTAAACCGCTTTAGTCACGACACGTTCTAACGTTCTATCTTAAATGATTTCACTAGCTCTTCGTTTTACATACTATTTTCGCGGAGACATCTAGCATGGTGTTACTCTGAAGCAGGTTAGCGAGCGACTCTCTCGATGCTCCTCTCCTCTCTGTCTATCTGTCTGCGCGCGGGAACTGCTTCATTCTGATTGGCTATTGATCTGAATGACCACTCAGAATAATCCTTCCAGATCATTCTCGCGGCAAAACTTTCCTTAGCCAACCACTAATCAGATTACGTCATTACAATTTCAACTTCTAATACATTGTTTAATAAAATAGAACGAAATGCAAAATATTCTTGAAATTAATATAGAAACTTTTTCCACTTCATACTTTTATTCTGGCTCTCTTACAAAAGCAAGCACACATCGATATACGTCATCTGCATCGTGGTTGCAACACAATTTTCCCACGGTTCAGTTTTATAAGGTTTTACATAAAATGACATTAAGGTTTAACGTATGTCCCTGTATACACTCTCTCATTCATCTCCATGTATTCACACAAAAAATAATAAGCAAATAATAATTTTGAATGATTTTTATACTACATAACGTTGAGTAATTAAAGTTTTGAAAAGAACATTCCAATTAAGTGATTTTACTATATTGTCAGCTGTGTTATGACTTCAGATGGTAATAAAAGACATTTGGTTATTGTTCCCAACTGAGTTTTGAAACATAACTGTCGGTTTTAGGACATTTAAGTAATTTTCTCAATCTCTGTAACTATATTAGAAAAAAATCTGAAATTTTGACAGGATCACTTCCTTAATAACAAAAGATTGCTTAGCAGGTTTGGTAAAAATCGGATGATAATTACTATGGTTTATTTAGATTCGTAGGGGGTATGAATTTGCATACCGACTGAATGTTACTTGCGACCTTTCTCACGGCTGGTAACGTCAGCTGCGCTGTGAGTCAGAGTGAAGAAAAAACGTAGCCATCCTGAAGCCACCTTGCTACACGGTTGCTTGCCTTACTGCATCTAATGTTATCTCGTAATAACTTGCTACGTTACAGGTGAAATACCTCAACCGTTAAAAACAGAACCGTTATCGGGTCACTTTGTTGTCAGTTGTCCGTGCGATTGTTAAAACAACTTTTCTTAGGGACAGGTAGACGGTATCAGATTGAATTTTACGTCGCATACTAAGGAGTAAGGTCCCTTGGCGGTGTACAAAATTTAGTTCTTGTAAGTCAATGCAGTAAAAACATACGGCCATTCATGTCAGATAGCTGGCGGGATGGCTGAGCGGTTCTAGGCGCTACAGTCTGGAATCGCGAGGCCGCTACGGTCGCAGGTTCGAATCCTGCCTCGGGCACGGTTGTGTGTGATGTCCTTAGGTTAGTTAGCTTTAAGTAGTTCTAAGTTCTAGGGGACTGATGACCTCAGAAATTAAGTCCCATAGTGCTCAGAGCCATTTGACACATTTTTGAACCATGTCACATACTTTGATCCTCACAAACTCACTCATGAAAATTTTCCGTTGACCAAGATACGTGAAATTTGGAATGTTTCACAAAACAAATAAAGAAAAAAGTGAGAAAATTGTTAATTTGTAGTTATACCACACGAAAAAATATTTCTTTTGTCATTTGTTATCCGACTTGAAACAAAAATTAAAACATTCTCAAAAGTCTTGAAATTCGCGGGAGCGATATCTTGCCAGTATGAATGTCGATAACAGGCAAAAATCGCCGATATTCTCGATTCCCAGGACGGATGAACTCACTATATATATAATTAAGTTTGTACGGAACCCTCTGAGCTCAAGTCCTCGCAAATTTTATTATTTGTCTCATGTGTCTTCTACCTAATTTGATGCAATTCACCACAAGTACTTCCGTGGCACAACCAGATTTAACTCAGAGTAGCACGTACATTCAAAGTCCTCGACTATTTGTTGGATATATTTCTGTCTCTGTCTTCTCCTACAGGTTTTGTCCTTTACAGCTCCCTTTAGCGCCATTGAAGTTATGCCCTTATGTCTGAAACCTGCCGTATCATCCGGTCTCTTCTTCCAATCAGTATTTTACACATATTCTATTCCTGACCATTCTGCAGAAGACCTCAATTCTTATATTATCAGTCTGTAACACATCTCGAACGCTTCGATTTTCTTCTTTGCCGTCTTTCCGAGAATCCATGATTCACTTCCACAGAATGCTCTTGTTCAGATTGTATTCACAACAAATCTTCGTCAAAATTAAGGCCTACGTTGACTACTGTCAGACTTCCTTTAATGAGGAATGCCCTTCCTGCCGCCGGCCTAAGTGGCCGAGCGGTTCTAGGCGCTTCAGTCTGGAACCGCGCGACCGCTACGGTCCCAGGTTCGAATCCTGCCTCGGGCATGGATGTGTGTGATGTCCTTAGGTTAGTTAGGTTTAAGTAGTTCTAAGTTCTAGGGGACTCATGACCTCAGAAGTTAAGTCCCATAGTGCTCAGAGCCATTTGAACCAACCCTTCCTGCTTGTCCTAGTCTGCGTTCTATATCCTCCAAACTTCATCCGTCAAATTTTGTATTGCTTCCAAGGAAGCAGAATTCATTCAGTTGATCTAGTATGTGTTCCCCAACTTTAATTGTCAAGTTTATTGCTAACCTCATTTCTGCTACTCCTCATTACTTTCGTCCTTCTTCCGTTTACACCCAGTCTATATTCTGTATTGAGTAGTGTGTTCATTACATTTAGCAGGTTCTACGATTATTTCTCGCTTTCACTGATGAAAGGCACATCATCAGCGAATTTATTATTTATATGTTTTCACACTGAACTTTAATCTCACTCCAGAACCTCTTTTTTATATCCGTCAACTTTTACTCGTTGTACAGGTTGACTAGCGGGGGACAAAGACTGCATCGTGCTTTACACCTCTTATATCTCACAAGGTCTCTGTAGCTCTTCCACTTTTTTATTCTCTCTTCGTTGTTGTACATATCAAATATGTTGTGTTGGCAGAAGAGCCAACACCGTGTTACGAGAGGAGGCCGAAATGCACGCGTTTTAGCTCACGCAGGCTGGCGTGAAGAGGGAAGGACTATACTGACGTGAGGTCTGGAACATGACAAGGAATTAGAATTCAGAAAGCGGACGAAATTAGTTTGATACTTAACTTTAATCCATTAATGATGAACGTCGCTCTTGACTGAATATGGCGCCTTGCTAGGTCGTAGCAAATGACATAGCTGAAGGCTATGCTAAACTGTCGTCTCTGCAAATGAGAGCGTATGTAGTCAGCTAGCAAAAGTCGCCTGTCCAACTAGGGCGAGTGCTAGGAAATCTCTCTAGACTAGACCTGCCGTGTGGCGGCGCTCGGTCTGCAATCACTGATAGTGGCGACACGCGGGTCCGACGTGTACTAACGGACCGCGGCCGATTTAAATGCTACCACCTAGCAAGTGTGGTGTCTGGCGGCGACACCACAAAATATCGCCCGTATTTCGCTATGATGTATACATCTTCTTATGATAGCTGAACACTAAATAAGACAACTATTCTCGTACACACCTAAAACACCGATTACAAAGGACTTTCCACTGCTGCACAGTAGTTGTGACTGCGTTAAGACTGCAAATCAAAGACCACCACTTTTCAGAGGCAGGTTAGGTTAGGTTAGTGTTTAACGTCCCGTCGACAACGAGGTCATTAGAGACGGAGCGCAAGCTCGGGTTAGGGAAGGATTGGGAAGGAAATCGGCCGTGCCCTTTCAAAGGAACCATCCCGGCATTTGCCTGAAACGATTTAGGGAAATTACGGAAAACCTAAATCAGGATGGCTGGAGACGGGATTGAACCGTCGTCCTCCGGAATGCGAGTCCAGTGTGTTTCAGAGGCAGGAATGACGAGAATTCCGGCAACTTCTGCTACCGGGCCAGCAATATTGCATACCCTTGAGTTCTCGATAGTAATTCCGAAATAGCAATAATAATAAATTAAGTCCGACACAGCCAAGTGGATGTAGATTATAAACAGTTTATTATTCAATCTACACAGCACAACTATTGCGAACACTGAGTTTCAACGGCCTTCATATGATGTAATGAGAGTGACACTACTAGGGAAGAAAGCCGTTGTGTTCATACGAGGAGCGTTTGAAAAGTCCGTGCAAAATCCGAGAGATGGCACCACCGACACGTATGGAGGTCATGTTTAGTTGGTAGCATCTTTGGAAAGAACGCACACCAAGTGTCAGCCACATTGGTCTATTTCTTTGTGTTTGGCATTCGTGTGAATCAAGGAAGTTGAGTGATTGTCGAAAAATGGACGAAAAAGAATTCCTTGTGGTGATTAAACGTTACTTTATGAACGTCAGAACGCCTCAGGAGACTAAAGAGACGCTTGATAAACATTACGGTGACTCTGCACTTTCGATTAGAACAGACCGCTCGGCTAATCCCGCGCGGCTCAAAAATGTGTCAAATGACTCTGAGCACTATGGAACTTAACTTCTGAGGTCATCAATCCCCTAGAACTTAGAACTACTTAAACCTAACTAACCTAAGGACATCACACACATCCACGCCCGAGGCAGGATTCGAAACTGCGACCGTAGCGGTCGCGCGGTTCCAGACTGTAGCGCCTAGAACCACTCGGCCACTCTGGCCGGCGATCTCATTTGCATGAACCATTTGGACATATTCGGCTTCGAATTATTTTCAAAGACATATTTTTTTCCAAAATAACATATTTCATTGTACAATGCGTGCTATGCTATATCATATTATGTATTTGCTGCAAATTGGTATGTATATCATGGAAAAAATTATAGCTGCGCTGGGTAGCCCTGTGGTCTAGGGCGTCTTGTCCCGGTCCGCGCGGCTTCCCCTGACGGAGGTTGGAGTCCTCGCTCGGGCATGGTTGTGTGTGTTGTCCTTAGCGTAAGTTAGTTGCAGTTAGATTATGTAGTGAGTAAGTTTTGGGGACCGATGACCTCAGCAGTTTGGTCCCATAAGACCTTACCACAAACTAAAAAAAAAAATTGATAACTGTAACACATTTCTTTTCAGAGTTTTACCAGAAGTTCTGATTTTATTGCTTCTTCACAATAATATAAAGCATTTCATATCAACACTACCGAATATAGTGCTGTAACAATGTCATTACCTATGATTAGAAGCCCGCATCTCGTGGTCGTGCGGTAGCGTTCTCGCTTCACACGCCCGGGTTCCCGGGTTCGATTCCCGGCGGGGTCAGGGATTTTCTCTGCCTCGTGATGGCTGGGTGTTGTGTGGTGTCCTTAGGTTAGTTAGGTTTAAGTAGCTCTAAGTTCTAGGGGACTTATGACCACAGCAGTTGAGTCCCATAGTGCTCAGGGCCATTTGAACCATCTATGATTAGAATGGTTTTCTGAGGTAACAGTTACACTGTAGAACAGAATCATCTTCTGAACAGTTGCAAGCATTATCCGCTTCCTGTATGTTGAACAACATGATTATATCACCAGTGATAGATGTAAACCAGCTTAACTCCTCTTGATTTCACCAGTATTTTCCCAAAATAGTTTTCGGTAAACCGTCAACATTTTTCTTCTCGTCATCTGAGATTGGATGGCTTAGAAGTATTTCAGCTTTTGATTCAGAAAAGAGTTTCGTGACGGTCCTTTCAAAACGGACTTCCTCTCTTGTACATCTTGCTTGGCCATGCAGAATGCAGCGGCCATCACAAATATGAATGTTTTCCATAGCTTCGTGACTGTAATTCGTTTCATTTCACTTATGTTATCTAAATTTCTTAGGCCTTAGATACGGATTTCATGGTTATCACTGTCCGCAGCTCGTGGTCTAATGGCTAGCGTTGCTGTCTCTGGATCATGGGGTCCTAGGTTGGATTCCTGGAGGGGTTGGGGATTTTCTCTGCCCGGGGACTGGGTGTTTGTGTTGTCCTCATCATTTCGTCATTATCATCATCAATCATCATCATCATCATCCTCATTCGTGACAGTGGCTAGACTGGACTGCGAAAAAAAAATTGGACTGTGTAAAAATTGGGAATTTGTATGGGTGCTGATGACCGTGCAGTTGAGCACCACCAAACCAAACCGTTATAATGGTTATCACGGTCCAGTCTTCACAGAGGTTTTTGTACGTCACCCACTGACTGATAGACCTCATTATATTCATCTTTTGTTCAACTGTTCGCCTTTTTTGAAGAAGTTCCTCTATTCCCTCTAAAACGCGGTCAGTAGGTAAGTAACTGAGTCCTACAACTGGAAAAGTGAAACAAATTTCTTCAACAGGACGCCCATGTATTTCAAGAACGTACATGAGGGTATGAAGAACAATGTTGTTCTAGTGTTTCACCTCACACCCATGCAGAAAAGTTTTACCACAGTCTTCTCATCAAAATTAACAGATTTTTTCCAAAAATGCAACAGCGCTAAAGCCACCTCCGCAACATCGTGCTCAGGCTATTCATCTGCAAACGTATAAAATACAGGGTCTGGTAATTTCACACTGACATTGTACAAGCAATAAACACCCATCTGCCTTGAGTAAAATTTTTCCTTAACTGGACATTGGGGCAATAGTCGCAGGTCAAAACAGAATGTCACTGCTCATTCTGTTCCCGCAAAGTACTTGCTCTTTTCCTATGAACCCTTCTCTGTGTGATAAGTTCCGCCTTCTCCTTTGTTGAAACCACCTTCATTTTGCTATCAATTCTTGCGCGGAGACTCAAATATCAGAAGCTGAGCTTCTACACCCTATGCTATAATCATTCATGAATATTCTGTTATAGAAATACAGACATTCTGTCGTCATCAGCCACAGCTTTGTCGTGCTCTGTGGTTTGCAACACGTTCCACTTCGCTGCACCTCGCTCAAGTTTCGTGTTTCTAGAGAAATAATTTTCAGTTTTTATCTTCAGGATTATACTGCGCAAGCGATCGGCAGCATACTGCAATGTGCTTCATGTCGAGAAGTATCGTGTGTATGATACGATATTCTGGCAGACCATGTGAAAATACATGTGTTCTTGTAATTCCTGAGTCTTGATATGGGTGTAGAAAGCAAGCAAGCAGGTCGGAGCCAGAAAGAATAACATCTTTGTGGTGAGGGGAACCGGCCCAGCCTTTGTACAAAAATTCGGATAGTGTCCGTGGCCCACAGTGAGCCCTCTGGTCACGCTTCGGGCCAGCTTGTGTGCTGCAGCAGATGACTCGCGACAACCGCGTTGGATGACCTACCAAGCTCACGGGAAATATCTAGTGCTGCGAGGAGTATATACGGTGCATGTCCTTATGCTATCTGTCTTCACAGTATATATACAAGTGTCTGGTGATCAGTAACTACATGCAGGATGCAGAAGTGGTGATTCTGTATGGTGCAGGATATGAATTGTGTGTTTACTACATCATATGGTATGTGGTGATACAACCCCAATGGAAAACGTTTTCACAATTTCCCCGACAGTAGCAGAGCAGTGAAACTGAGGAGTTATCCTTCCGTATTTCACGATCTGTAGACCACTTTCGCAGGGTTGAACTGTCAGTGCAATATGGCAATCTGTACAAAATAGTTTTGCCGCTGAAAGACTCGCCTGCAGAAAATGGCGGACAGTGCTCCCACACCAGCAGCAGAAGCAGTTTGGTGTGCAAATTCAGTAAGAGCCAATCAGAGCGCTCCATTCATTCTCAAGATGTCTTTGTGTGGGTCATAGTGGCCTCTACAGATAGGAAAAGGTATCTACAGAAAGTTCTGAGAGTAACGTGATGGCTTCTTTGTTTGAGTCCTCAGAGACAAATTCAAGAAGACCATATATCTCAAGCGGGATGCTGTCCTTCATCCACCATTGTGACTTTCGAGCATCTCCAAACTAGCAGCTGGAGAACACCGAAAGTTGCAGTCATTTTTCTCATCTGTAGGACAGGGCTTCGCACTCTGTTTTTGTAATTAATTTTGAGTTTCCCGTCTGTGCTTGGACACCAGTGTGTGCCTCGGGAACTGAGGAAAAAATAACATTCCTGACATCAACAGCGGCAAATATAAACTAAGCCCACTCACCGTTTCAGAAAATTGATGAACTCCAAAGTAGAAAGTTTTCTCTCTCTCTGGCAATGCCTTCAAACAAGCTGCGAAAATTCGAAAAGTGGTGAGCGTCCTGTTTTGAGATACAGAGATATTTATTTCGACTTCCAAATATCATCATTTTGGTGTGTGAAATCAGCTGATCTCGGTTTCAAGATCTGTTTCCCACAAAAACATGTGAAGTGTCTCAGGAAGGTTTCACAAGTGTACAGCGATCTGTTTTTAGAGTCTGTGTTTAAGTGTGGCGATATACATCGCAAAACTGAAGCAAACTACTGAGCATCGATCTTTTTGAAAGTGCGTTTAGAGACACATTCAGTTGGATTTAGTAACTCCTGAAGCATCTCACATTCGAAGACAAGGGCATTTCCTACAAAAGCCCGCGAAGTGTTTCTAGGATGGTATCACAACTGAGTCACGATCTTGTTCTAATGTTTGGTGATGACGTTATTCCTCAGAATAAAACGTGTAATTGTTTAAATATTCTCAAGTCACCTGTAAAGCGCTCTCTCTCTCTCTCTCTCTCTCTCTCTCTCTCTCTCTTTGTGCAGTGGTATATTTAGTTCCTGTGATACCTTCAAGTTATGTATGTGACAATATTCCACAACACCAGATATAATAACTCCTGAAGCAGTTCGTGTTCAATGGAAAAGGGCATCCATGCTACGGAGATGGGAGGGGAGGAAGGCCTCGGGTCTTTCCAGCACAACAGGAAATGCTTTGCGGCTGCCGCATGATCGTGCTGTAAACCGGCGTGGAGACTTGGGGTAGAGAGCTCGGTGTGTTGCCTCTCTTCCAGCGGGGCGCAGGGACTCTGGGGGTGGCGTTCTGTGTGGTCCAGTGGACAGCGGGCACAGGGCGCTGCGTACTTCATGATCGAAATAATTTTAACAGGGTAATTACGTGTGATGGGTGTTTCATGGGGATATTCCTTGCCTGATTAGAATAAAAGAAAAAGCAGTGGATGTAATTACTTCTTACAGAACCTGCATCTTCCCAAACAGCAGAGAATGATGAGCAAGAGAAATCCAACCTCTACAAACTGAATTTTTTATAAATATACCCTTGAATTTCCTGTCATGAGATTCTTCCTTTCCACCACAGAGTCGCCAATTTACAGGTAGGGGAGGGGAGGTTGAGAGGTGAGGGACAGGGTTGGGAGGGTTTGCCAGATGGGGAGGGGTTAATTAATTGATCAGTAGTCAATCAAATTGATAAGAGTGAGAGGGGGCTATTCGAATAACACTGACCTGAAACTGTACCTGTATCAGCGAGGGGGAGGGGAGTGGGTTGGATGTTTCCTGAGGGGTTAGGGGAGGAGGGAGAGGGGGGAGTGGTGAGGGAGTGGTAGGTTGAGGATCTGTCAATCAAAAGGAAGGGTTATCCCACAGGGATCGTTACCTGTCAATCAAAAGAGAGCAACAGGCTTGCGTCTAAGGGAACACTTGTCCCTGGTGTAGGCAACCCTCACCGACAAAACCCCATGATGTCCTTGTTGCCCCATTACTCACGATCTTCCGCCCGTAAAAGGCATTGACCACATTTACGTAAATGGTAAGGAGAGGAAAAGATTCCCATATCACAACAAGCATAAATTTTTAAAATTCAGCAATGATAATTATTATTTAACAGCAGTTCAGCTTACATGAATAGGCAGCAACCCTCTAAGCATCGAATGGCATACAGAGCCGCGAGCGCAAAAAAAGACATGAGCTAAGCAACAAGATCAAAAAGACAAGAGATAAGAAAAAAATAAAGTGTTATGTGTCCTTTATATAGTAGTTCATGGACTCTTTATATCACCGAGAAATTTAAAGTTTAAATACACTGCTTGTGATAAATATTCCTTGTTAAGCATTTTACCGCTAATTAGAGGCGTCACACAGCCCCCTGGAAAGCTGAAGGCATGTGTGAAGTGATCCTGCCTTCAGACATCCAGTAGCAACAGTCTTTCTGTAATTCAGAATGTGAAAAGTCTCATCTTTTCCAAAAGAATTCAGCCCATTGAAACTTAAAACAAACATAATTTTCTGTATAGAACAGTATTTATTTCGTCAACCGTATACGACAGTTTTTCAAATCACTTTTACATATCGTAAGAACAAGTTCCTAAGTATCAGTACACTGTTGTCAAGTCTTTGCGCTTTAGTTCATTCCTTTCTTATTACATATTCATGCTAAGTTCATTTAATTTAGTTATTATCTGTTTAAGTATTCACTATTTAGAATTACTTTGACTAATACGTGAAAAGTCTGACAAAGCATTAAGTCACATGCTACTTGCGTGACTTGTAATGCTACCGCGCTGGAAGGACAATGTAAAAAAATTGTTAACTATGCCCAGGAAATTCAGTCTTCAACTCACCTGTCTGCGTTACGTCCACGGAGGTCTGAGCAAAAACGCAAACAGAGCTGTCGATATTATCCTTCACATTTACTTTCAATGATTTCCATACAGTTTTGTTTCCTAACGTAACTCTGTTCAGTAATAAATTAAGTTTGCATTCACTTCTTAGTTTTTACATTAAACGAGATTGCATACATATTGAATGCAGTTAAGTGACTGCATAGATAAGAGTTCATGAACGTTCTCAGATAAATCGGTTATGTATAGTTGTCGGTTGAAATTGTAGTATTTACAGTTTATGAGTTTTGAATGAAATTTGACTCTAAACAATGCAAAATCTTCTCCGTCGGATCGGTGGCTCTGGTCGTTGAACTGAGATGGCATCGTGACGTCACCGGAGCCTGTGATGACGTTGCTATGAGCGATCAGCTGATGCCGACGGTGGGTTCCCTCTCTTCTGCAGTTGCCTAAAAGTTCTGTGCATGACCACATGTCCACATGTCCACATGTCCACTAGTCAGCATAGAAGTGACATCAGACTCGTTCCCAGTGCGAAAGTGTCAGCAAGCACTATTCCAGTCCACATATTACAACATAGTTATTCACAAAAAATTTTGATGTCATGATGAAATAACTACTTTATTGTATTTGATCTTTTTATCCGCGTATGGTGCTTTTGTTGTATTCGTGTTTCATGTGTATAAACAATGAAAAATAATTTTTTCGTTAATGTTATTGATTTGTGTGTGGTGCATTTTACCCTATCGTCTACAGGTTTAAGTTTCATACATTTCCATTTAAGTTATATGCACGTTTTAGTGTCCTTGTACCATATGGTCCTTTCCACAACAGTTTATATTAAGCTTTCGTCCCTTAGGTACTGCGTGCTGCATGCCGAAGTAACAGTTGATTCGGTGTCATTTGCATTGTTGCGCCGGAACGCTTGGTGTGCGATATTTACCGGGTGTAGCCAATATAAAATTCTACAAACACTACCGTTTCGTGCGCTGTTCACGAGGCTTACTCCAGAGTTTTCAAGTTCTCAATGGATTACTTTTTTTTTGCTAAATAGTTCAGTCGCACTTTTAAACAGACAGTAAGTTTGTTTCTATGAACTAATCTCACATCGTCCTTCGCGGTGAATATACCGTTCGCACTCATCGGAGTGTCTATAAAACTTTACACTCGAGCGAGCGTCCGCTAGTTTAAATTAATAAATCGGAAGCACTAGCATTGTTCTTTGGTCCATTAGTCACTTCACTGTTATATCATACACTTCTGTCACATAAGCACTATTCGTATGAATAATTTTGTCAAAATCTGAATTAATCTAGTGACAAGTACGGCGTTAATGCCCCACACAGATAGTACAAACAGTGGTTTTATACATAATTGCAGCTTTTCTTTTGATCCTGTGGCCACGTTTTTATTTAGTAAGGTTTGCTTGAACTTCTCAGTAGTTAAGCTTCATTAATTTCGCATGTTTGTTTTCTGTGGTACACCAACTATGAACGGAGATCGATGCTCGAATCTCGAATCTTCATATCTGTCTGCTATTATGTAAATTAGACTGTAATTAGTTACAGAAATACATGTCTCTCTTTGATGTTACACTTTTATACATATTGTCCTCTTCTAGTAGACAACTAAAACTGCTTCTCTGGAACCAAGGTACCATAGGGAATCTTAGCCAGTAGTCCTGTACTGTCTGTTATACTCAAAGTCTTCCAGGCTAGTATATTAGCATCAGGAAAAGCTCTAAGGCCACCATAATCTGCATGACTGCCCCATTACTGCATTACAACAGATTTCTCCTCGATCTGAGGTTCAAATTGACTTAACAAAATACCTATATAAAAATTAGCCCCCTTAGAAGCATACAGTTGATTACCATCAGGTACTTCACAATCTCTCTCTATATTTCCCAATGACCAGGTATAGTTCTTTACATTAGAATCGGAAGATACCTTAAGTTTAAAATATCTGGTAAATCTAAATCGTGTTTTACTAGTGTCTCCTCCATTTAACATTCTTTGTAACGTATCTAAATACTGTAATATCACCATCAGGCACAGCTGGTCTATCAAGAACTGAAATATATACGCCGGCCGCTGTGACCGAGCGATTCTAGGCGCTTTAGTCCGGAACCGCGCAGCTGCTGCGGTCGCAGGTTCGAATCCTGCCTCGGGCATGGATGTGTGTGATATTCTTAGGTTAGTTAGGTTTAAGTAGTTCTAAGTCTAGGGGCTGATGACTTCAGATGTTAAGTCCCATAGTGCTTGGAGCCATTTGAATTTGAAATATATACATTCCCTATGGTACCTTGGTTCCAGACAAGCAGCTTTTTGTCTCCTAGAAGAAAGAAGCTCCTCAACTCTGACGAGTATTTGTTTATTTGGGCTAAAGCAGGAAATAACAATTGTAAGATTAAGATTGTAGGTGACTGTATGCTGCACAATAGGCAATAAATGGCGCTGAATGTATAAACTGTTTTGTTTACGACCTTGAACTCAATAAAATACTGCACATTGATCTTGCCAAAAGCCGAGAAGCGATTCTTCTTAGTGTTGTAGCTCTCTGGGCACTCTGGGAGTACCGCTGCAATGCCTGTTCGACATTATCACCGTCGTCGCCTTCGGCGGTATATTCCTGTGTATGGGTCATTGAAAGCATTAAACATTAATTTTACTGGGCAGTTCAATAAACAGCAGTTTGATGGTGGTTCAAGTGCTTTTCGTGGACTCAAAATGCAGATTACCTATGATGTTTCAGTTGTCTTTGGAGGCAGTGCATGGTTGACCTTGGCTGCTGTATGGGACAGTCATGCAGATTATGGTGGCCTTGAAGCTTTCACTGATGCTAATATACTAGCTTGTAACACGTAGAGTATAAACCTGCAAAACTTCTTTAATATCTGTCTGCTATTATGTAAATTAGACTTTAATGAATTACAGAAATACATGTCTACATTTGATGTTATTCTTTCATACATATTGTCCTATTGTTACTAGTGCCTGTCATATTGGCTGACCCTAACTAAGGAAATACAGAAAAATTGTAAGGAAATACCTACATTTAGAATTCATATTTTAAATTATAAAAATTACTTTACAGATTATTTTAAAATCAAAATTATTGCTCTCAGTGGCCACAGTGGCAGGTAGTTCCCTATTCAGAAATTGGTTGTCACAGCTGATCTGTGGTGGGTTCTACTACTAAGAATTACTTATTTTTAAAACTGAAGGCTACAAATACTTTGCTACTAATCGTCTATACAGGGTGGTCCATTGATAGTGACCGGGCCAAATATATCACGAAATAAGCATCAAACGAAAAAACTACAAAGAACGAAACTCGTCTCGCTTGAAGGGGGAAACCAGATGGCGCGATGGTTGGCCCGCTAGATGGCGCTGCCATAGGTCAAACGGATATCAACTGCGTTTTTTTTAAAAAATAGGAACGACCATTTTTTTACATATTCGTTTAGTAAGTAAAGAAATATGAATGTTTTAGTTGGACCACTTTTTTCGCTTTGTGATAGATGGCGCTGTAATAGTCACAAACGTATAAGTACGTGGTATCACGTAACATTCCGCCAGTGCGGACGGTATTTGCTTCGTGATACATTACCCGTGTTAAAATGGACCGTTTACCAATTGCGGGAAAGGTCGATATCGTGTTGAAGTATGGCTATTGTGATCAAAATGCCCAACGGGCGTGTGTTATGTATGCTGCTCGGTATCCTGCACGACATATCCAAGTGTCCAGACCGTTCGCCGGATTGTTACGTTATTTAAGGAAACAGGAAGTGTTCAGCCACATGTGAAACGTCAACCACGACCTCCAACAAATGATGATGCCCAAGTAGGTGTTTTACCTGCTGTCGCGGCTAATTCGCACATCAATAGCAGACGTCCCCGATTTCTTTCTGTGGGAAAAGTTGAAGGATATTTGCTATTGTGATCCACCGACAGCACCTGACAACATGCGTCAGCGCATTGTCAATGGATGTGCGAACATTACGGAAGGCGAACTACTCACTGTTGAGAGGAATGTCGTGACATGTATTGCCAAATGTATTGAGGTTGACGGACATCATTTAGAGCATTTATTGCATTAATGTGGTATTTACAGGTAATCACGCTGTAACAGCATGCGTTTACAGAAATGATAAGTTCACAAAGATACATGTATCACACTGGAACAACCGAAATAAAATGTTCAAACGTACCTACGTTCTGTATTTTAATTTAAAAGACCTACTTGTTACCAACAGTTCGTCTAAAATAGTGAGCCATATGTTTGTGACTATTACAGAGCCATCTATCACAAGGGAAAAAAAGTGGTCCAACTAAAACATTCATATTTCCTTACTTACTACACGAACATGTAATAAAAATGGGGGTTCCTATTTTTAAAAAAGCAGTTGATATCCGTTTGATCTATGGCAGCGCCATCTAGCGGGCCAACCATAGCGCCATCTGGTTTCCCCCTTCAAGCTAGACAAGTTTCATTCTTTGTAGTGTTTTCGTTTGCCGCTTATTTCGTGAGATATTTGGCCCGGTCACGATCAATGGACCACATACATTCACACATAATTTTACTCAGGATATATTCTTGGTTTGTCCTTCTATCATTAATTTCTTTCGTAGCTAAGCTGAGGAACTGATATTGATGTATGTACATTTTTACTTTCCACTATGAAATATTTGTATTTTCTCATCGAGATTTTCTGCTCCCGTAAGTAGGGGAGTGTTGTATGATGACAAAGATGATTTACGTTCCACTCTAACATTCTGTCTATCTCTCGCCTCACGGCATCCCTCTTCATCTCCGGAACTGCATAGTTCGAGTGACAGTAAGTTTGATGAGGAACCACATCCAGGCGGTAAATATATCCTGTGATTATTCGTGACTTTTTTGAAAACACATTTACATATTGTGCAAGAAGCTCAAAAAGCTGCGCCCGTCGCTGTGTATCTAGACACTCAGTTTGTCAACCTTATCCTGAGTACCAGTTTGGTACATTTTGCACCATTTTTTGTGTGACATTCACTGGTTTGGTATTCAAGAAACAGGTCATTAAACTGGAATATGTTAGGTTTCACTTGTTTAGTTTTCTGTTCATTTCTGTATTTACCGTGGACTGACTGTTTTTATTAAATCGATAGCCTCTTCATTATCCTTCTCCGTCAAAATACATTTCCGTAACGACTTGCGACCTGGCACCTATGGCGCCCGTTACTTTACAATTTCGCACGGGTAGGGTTTGAATATGGTTTCCGGTTTTCAATCTATGTACAAATTCCTTATTTATTACTTTAGTACTTTCACTAGTATCAAGACTTACCGTAATAGATTTCAATGCAGCTTGGAATGTTTCTTTTTGAGTTGGTTTACATTACTTTACTTCAGTGCACAATTGTTCCTTAATGTCTTTTTCGTCATTCGCATATCTAAACAGTTTAATCGCTTCCGATCGGTTTACATGGACCTTTGATCTGCATACTGTCGCTACTGATCTTTGCCTCATCTCTAATAATCTCTTTTTCCTGAAGTGATTTGTTTCCCTGATTACTGATCTCACACTTTCGTTTCACCAAGGTGTTTCCTTCTCTCTTGTCATCATATTTGTCTTTCCACAAACTTCGGTGGCTTCCTTTACCAATGTGTAAATTAGTCTGATCCATTCTGCCTCTTCATTTTTCCTTTCTTCTCTTGATAGTAGGGATTTTATCTGGTTCTGATATTCAGCTCTCTTCTCTGTTTTCTGGAGTTCACATACTTTGAATTTTGGTATTTTCTTGTTCTGTACGTTTGGCACATGAAAGTTTCTCAGGTCCGCTGCTAATAGAGGGCGATCACTGTCAAGGCTCTCGCTAGGGATTACTCTGACATCGGTTACCGTTCAACTCCTCTCTTCATCTGTAATGACATAATCAATTACAGTCTTTTGTAAACCATCTCAACTGTATCGTGTTATCTTGTGGCTCTGTCTCTTCTCAAACCAACTGTTGATCATCACCAACCCATTCTCCATACAGAAGTCAAGGAGATGCTCACCTTCTATATTTCTTCTACCATATCCATGGGGTCCCATTACATTCTCATATCCTGTTCTATCTGTCCTAATCTGTGCATTTACGTCTCCTATAATAATCACTCTCTCTTTACTAATGACTTTTTCCGAATCTTCAAGAAACTGGTTCTTATCCTCTCGACAACAGCCAGTTTGAGGTGCATACACATGTACTGAAGTTAGTTTCTCTTTCTCTAAATGTACAGTCATATTTATTATTCTCTCACTAATGTACTGAATGTCAGCGACTGCATCTAGATCTTTATTCATGATGAAACCGACATCACCCTTCATCTCTTTGTAATTTCCATGCCAATACAGTGTGTACTGTTTCCTTAATTCCTTCATCTCTTTCCCTTTCCATTTTGTCTCACTCATCTACAATATCATTAATATTCTCCTTTCCATAAAGTCCACTAGTTCTTCACATGTTTCTGTGAGGCTGAGTAAGTTGATGGTCCCAATCCGTGCTAGTCTTCTGCGGGATTTTTGCATTTTTGCAAGACCCTGTGTGTCATCTGGCCGTAAACCATCATCCCTAACATGAGTGTGCTCATGCTGGTATCTTAATCGACTTGATGGCGTTCCAAGGCTCTTATGTGTCTTGAAAGCAACTACAAATAAGCTCTTTTACTGGCTTGCTAGGCCTAACGTAATTGAGGATTTTCTTTCAGGGTTAACTTCCTCAGACTTTGATAAGCAAATATCATACTATAAGGCAGCAGCTGCACGTTTTGGTCCACCCCTGGTATTTTATTTCCCCAGTACCCGCCATACCCAGTGAGCATTCCCCTATCCGCCACCTGGGGAGGTGTCCGATGGGAGACCAGCAAACTTCACACGGACAAAGATCACAAACCTCGAACATATGTACCGAATCAAGAAGCTGGAAGTTAAAAGAACAGTTGCAGAAGGAAAGACCAAGGCATGGAAGATATTCACTCATAAACTAGAGGAGGACAGTAGAGGCAATAAGAAACTGTTGTATAGGGTTATCAGAGGTAAAAGGAAACCAATGAATACTATAAAAGGACTTGAAGATGAAAATGTAAATCTGGTTAGGACAGAAAGTGACATGAGATGAGTCCTGAAAAACCATTTTCATCACCTATTAAATAGATCAGTTGAAGAACCAAATACAGGACTGGAAATCCACACTTAAAATGAAGAACCTTCCATCAACTGGACAGAAACAGTTGAAGAACCAAATACAGAACTGGAAATCCACATTTACAATGTGGAAACTCCCATCACCTGGACGGAAACAGAGACAGCCTTAAAATCTATACCTAAAGGAAAATCTTCTGGTGCATATGAAGTGAACGCAGCAGGTATCCAAGGCATACAATGGCGGCACCGGGTACTCAATGCCATATAGGTAGATAACAAAATACCTGCGGATTGGAGCAAGGGTGTAATAATTCCCCTGTTTAAGAAAGGTAGCAGGCGGAAACCCACCAACTATAGTGGAATAACTCTATTGTCTCATGGGCTGAAAATACTGGAGAAGATCATAGAAAAGAAACTGAGAACTATCATAGAACCACAGCTGGAGGAGGAAAAATACGGTTTCGGAAGTAACATATTAACAAAAAGATCTGATTTTTAGCACCCACAGGTTGATGGAAAAGTATTGGGAGAAAGGCAAGAACTGGTCATTGTATTCCTGGATATAGAAAAAGCCTATGGTAGTGTTATAAGAGATAAGATCAGGGAATGCCTGAGGAAAAAGAGTGTTCCTGAAGGACTAATAAGAAAAATTCAGATCTTGTACAAAGTCTCTATTAGCTGTGTATAAATTGGGGAAGGACGATCATAATGGTTGAGACCAAGAGTGGAGTTCGGCAAGGAAGTGCACTGTCCCACCAATATACATCACTGTTATGGATACTATAATGAAGAACGTCCAGGAGAAGTCAGATGAACTGAATGCATTGCCTTTGCTGATGACATTATGATATGCGGTGAAACCGAAGAGGAAGTACAGATCAGATTCAATGAACGGAAATCTCAACTCCAGAAACATAACCTCAACATCAGCAAGACCAAGACAGTGGTGATGGCAGTCAACAGAGATGGACAACGAACAAGTTTAAACTAGGAGACCACCAACTAGAGTGTGTGGACAGTTTTCATAGCCTTGGAAGTGTGATCTCCAGTGGTAATTTGGTCAGAAATGAAATCACTAACAGAGTGAAAAACGGATCTGGATGCTACCAAAAAGTAAGATCACTTTTATGAGATGATTTCATTCCAAAAAAGGCCAAACTTATGATGTTTTAGTAGCTATTTCATACCAATATTGACCTATGGTACTGGAAAATGTACCCTCACAAAAAGAGAATAATCAAGGCTGCAAGCATCAGAGATGAAATTTCTTAGATCCACCATCCAGAAGACCAAGATGGACAAGTTAAGGAATGAGGAGGTGAAGAAAGAAGCCAGAATAAAGATATCCCTATTAGATCGAATTGGCGCATCTGGACTTTGATGGTACACGCATGTGATGAGAATGGAGCCAACTAGAACAGCCAAAATAAATTTGGAAAGACAGGTGTGTGGGAAAAGGCCTCAAGGAAGGCCTCGAACCCGATGGATGGACTTGATTAAGGCTGATCTAGTGACCGGAGGATGGACAGTGGATGCTGTTCTCCGTGAACAGGTGTATTTGGACAGGACGTAGTGGACGAGGCTCTGTACTAGTACCCAGGAAACTGGAACCGTTTAATGATGATGATGATGACTGTAACTACTGTTATAATTATTGTTATTAGTATAATTAACAATATCAGTATTTTCTTGTGTTGGTTTATTTGTGTGTTTTGTGTGGCCCCTATTCTGCTCCGCGACCAACACCTGAGGACATAATGAGGTCGCTTTTAGTTTGTTTGTGGTTGCGTGTTGGTATGTGCTTCCTGTTGTACCTCCACTATTCGGACATCATGTGTCTGCTGGCGTCTCCAGCCAGTGTGGTTGTGATGCGCTTCATTACTTCGCACATTACTGTGATTTCGTTTTATTGCAGGAGGTGATCCATCGTTTTGTTGCCAGCGACGTGGTTAGTTATTATGCCAGTAATTTCTATTGAAATTACGGTAACAGTTCGCATTCTGTTTTGTATTTCGATTGTATCCCTGCTGGAAGCTACTCTCACTCCTACGCCTCTTACTATCGTTGTAGGACTGATTACAATAATAGTTAAACTTTAAAAAATATCCATTAGCACTTATCCCATTGTTATTGTACGGCGAATGAACATTACCGTTATAATGTTTCTCTTGTGAGTTTACTCCGCTGTTCTGCTTGTCATGATTCCTTTTTCCGTTCCCATTATGAATATTAGTATTCGTGCAGTGCGAATCGTGTATGTGTTGGTTACAACAATTCGTTTTGATGCCTTCCTGCACCAGATCAATTGAATCTATTATTGATATTTTTCTAGGTTAGTATCTGGTATACTGATCAGTTTATATCGAATACTCAAAGGGAGTTTCGGTTTTAAAATTCTTATTGCATTTTTATGTGATACGGGCTCATCACAGTATTTTGTTTTATTTACGTACTTTTCGAAGTACTTTTGAGAAAACCTTTTTTGCAATTATGTGGTTCGGGGTTACACACTTCTTTCCAAAGTCTTTCTTGCATACCAGTTGATCAGTATTTGTCTATAAAGGCTTTTAGAGCGGCATTTCCTTGTATGAATGCAACCTTTTGCTGTTCATTTCACGATCTCGGAAGCACACCTCTAAGTGATTTTATACGTACCATCGGATAAGGTGTCTTTGTCTCTTGAATGAACATTGGCAGTTATCTGTGCTTAATTAAGCTTTCCTCTACCGATTGATTTGTAGTCTGCTGCATTATGTTATTCACGCCCATCGAAATACTGCTCGGTGTGTTTTGTTGTTGTGCATATTCTCTGTTCTGCGAACCCATCTGGTTATTGCCGCAAAACGTATATCTTTCCTGAGAAGCTGGAAGGTTACCCTGGTTTGAACTTTTAGTCTTCTGCACCTCCTTCTTTAATTCTTTTACTTTATCTGACATTTGTTGAAATTTACAATTAAAATTCTCTACTTTATCAATAGAATCACATGCTAATTGAGCACCTGCCTGTTGTATTACCAATGGTAAGTCATTATTTTATTTTTACACGATCTGTGCATCCTCTTCTGCTAACCATTGATTAAATTCCGTAACTATTTTCTCTTTTTGGCTAAAGAAATGCCTCTGAATCTGTTCTGCACTACGTAGTGACAAGTTCTGAATTTGTTCTGAAATTTGACTAACTGTTTTCTCTACCAGTCTGTGTTACCTCTCCAAGTAACTTTTGTAGTCTTCTTTCAATTGACGTAATTGTTGCCTAAGCTCATCGAGCTGAGATTTGAACTGTTCAGAAAATTTATCGACTGTCTTCACGATCTAATCTGGCTATTGTTCTGCGAACGATTTTAACATGGCTTCGATTCGCTCATCATGGGCTTTAGCCTGTTCTATCTGCTTTTCAGAAAATGTTTTCAATGTTCTATCAATTCATTCTGCCTGCTTCTCAAAAAATATTTTCAAAGTATAATCAGATCGTGCAAACTGCTGCTTCGCATGCTTACTCAATGTTCCAGAATTTAAGAAATAATACTTCAAAGAGATATACTACAGGTAGGCTTACTGCCCTGTCCTGAGTGCCCATTTCGGAAATTAAATCTGGCTTCTCCCTAATGTGAATGCAACATCTAAACCGCTGATAGATTCTGAATAGATCACAGTTCTGCTTCTAAATTTAAATCTGAACGCAGAAGTTTCATCAACAGGCTACTCATCACTCAAGAGGGAGGTAGGCTGCACGACGTCCAACAAGTTTCAGTCGCAAGCACTTGCATACCAAGAATGCTATAGAGAACTTTGAATGAACAGAAGCAATAAAAGGGTTGTGTATCTTGAAGTTTTCCCGGCGTATTGATTGGTCCATCATATTTCGGGCTTGCAGCCGGATCACGTTGACATCTTGGCACGATATTTCGGCTAACAAACGCACACCAGTAATCTTCAGTCTCGTACTCACCTGAAGATGGCTGCACGTTTGTTAGCCGAAATATCGTGCCAAGATGTCAACGTGATCCGGCTGCAAGCCCGAAATATGATGGACCAATAAAAGGGTTGTCGATGTTGTCGATGATACATGGTTAATTAACGTAGTAGGTTACACACTGGCTCAACAAATGTCGAACGAATGGTATTAAAAGCGAAACTGTTCAGAGTCCAAAGTTCGTCGTTTCTTTTGACTGGTTACCTACGATGAAACTCCGTGAAGTATAAAACAGACACACTGGAATACACAAATCTGTGAATATTCTTCTGCACATTCTTCTGCTGTCCGTAAATAAACATTAAATTCTACTGCCAAGCTCAAGGGACGAGCCAGTAACATGAATCATCTTAGGGCGTTGTGTGCTTGAAACTTAATTGCTGATTAGATGCGTAGGAATAGGAAACCAGGGTTTTGAAACCAGCTTCAAGCTGACCGCAAATAACTCGTTGTCCAAAACAGACAGATTTACAGTCAGCAAGCTGTTTTATGAACGTGTAGTCTCAAGGAACTACTAGTGAAGAACCACTCTTACCTGTAGTTACATGCTCCAAGTTAATTAGATTTGCAATGAGGTGACCGCGACCACACGAACAACCAGTTAATAAAACATCGGCAGTTCACACCACGTCACAAGGACGCAACTCGACCAGTATTTCCGCATGTCGTTGTCATGTCGAACGGCTTCGTACACGTTTCCAGTCTTCCATTTTCTGAAGAGGAGATTCACGAAGAAGGATAGAGACATAGTAGAGGAGAGACACTAATCCCACAGTTTGGCCGTTGAAGCGTAGTACGGGTATGTAGCTTGTCAGTGTTGCTATCGGTCCGAAGACTTGTTTGATGCAACTCTTCACGCTGGCCTATCTGATGTAAGTCTTTTAATATCTCTATAACAGCTGCGAACTATGTCCGTTTGAAGCTTGTTATATCTACACTACTTTTCCAACTGACACGTCCCTCCATTATCGAATTAACTATTTCATGATGCCGCAGCGCTTCTCTCACTAAACTATCCCTTCTTCTTGTGAAGCTGTGCAATGAAGTTCTCTCCCCCCCCCCTCCCCCTCGCCCAGTCTGATTCAGTTCCACTTCATTGCTTAATCAATCTACCTAGCTAATTCCAGCATTATCTTCAAGTCCGTATTAGTTATCGTCCACACTTTACCGCTAAAGAAATATTTTCAGGTCTGCGGCGTGGCGGGGTCGGTCGGTCGTTCTCACGTCTCCTTACTCTCTCGCAGTCATTTTCATCGAATGTTCATCGAATAGTTCCCCTACCTCTATGTTTTTCCTTCCGACGTCCCTTCGCTCTGCGGTGGTATATACACAAAAAATGGTTCAAATGGCTCTGAGCACTATGGGACTGCGGCCGGCAGTAGAGACACGCTAGGCAGTGTAAATCAGCATTGATGAAACCATTACCTAATACCTACCAGACAGAGGCTGCGTAACTCAAGTTGCAAATCAGTTCTTGTAAGTTCATTTTCACAAATTTCGGACAGTAGGAGAACGCAGTTTAATTGCAGTAAGCATTTGAAAATTCTATTAACGTCTTTTTATTCAGAAGAAAGCACATGAAATGGCTATCCAGTCCGTAGTTAATGATGCAAATGCTTTATCAATCCAAGTTCACTGTTTATCCAACATATTTCACCTGTTAAAATGCAGCCAGAATTTCAGCAAGGCCGACCCGATTAATTTTGCGATCTAACAGTCACTGACCCACCAGTATTAGCGAGTTTAACTTTAGGTGGTTTCAATGGTCTTCTATGTCAGAAGAACTCGCCAAAGTATTCCCAAAAGGACGCGTAATATGCCACGCGGAATTGTCTCTACGACCCAAAGATCACACGCTTATAAAACTTCAACTAATTAATTCCGAATCATCACACTTTCCTCACAATGTTCGTAACTTAAACCGCTTTAGTCACGACACGTTCTAACGTTCTATCTTAAATGATTTCACGAGCTCTTCGTTTTACATACTATTTTCGCGGAGACATCTAGCATGGTGTTACTCTGAAGCAGGTTAGCGAGCGACTCTCTCGATGCTCCTCTCCTCTCTGCCTATCTAACTGTCTGCGCGTGGGAACTGCTTAATTCTGATTGGCTATTGATCTGAATGACCAATCAGAATAATCCTTCCAGATCATTCTCTCAGCAAAACTTTCCTTAGCCAACCACTAATCAGATAGTCATTAACGTCATTACAATTTCAACTTCTAATACATTGTTTAATAAAATAGAGCGAAATGCAAAATATTCTTGAAATTAATATAGAAACTTTTTCCACTTCAGACTTTTATTCTGGCTCTCTTACAAAAGCAAGCACACATCGATATACGTCATCTGCATCGTGGTTGCAACACAATTTTCCCACGGTTCAGTTTTATAAGGTTTTACATAAAATGACATTAAGGTTTAACGTATGTCCCTGTATACACTCTCTCATTCATCTCCATGTATTCACACAAAAAATAATAAGCAAATAATAATTTTGAATGATTTTTATACTACATAACGTTGAGTAATTAAAGTTTTGAAAAGAACATTCCAATTAAGTGATTTTACTATATTGTCAGCTGTGTTATGACTTCAGATGGTAATAAAAGACATTTGGTTATTGTTCCCAACTGAGTTTTGAAACATAACTGTCGGTTTTAGGACATTTAAGTAATTTTCTCAATCTCTGTAACTATATTAGAAAAAAATCTGAAATTTTGACAGGATCACTTCCTTAATAACAAAAGATTGCTTAGCAGGTTTGGTAAAAATCGGATGATAATTACTATGGTTTATTTAGATTCGTAGGGGGTATGAATTTGCATACCGACTGAATGTTACTTGCGACCTTTCTCACGGCTGGTAACGTCAGCTGCGCTGTGAGTCAGAGTGAAGAAAAAACGTAGCCATCCTGAAGCCACCTTGCTACACGGTTGCTTGCCTTACTGCATCTAATGTTATCTCGTAATAACTTGCTACGTTACAGGTGAAATACCTCAACCGTTAAAAACAGAACCGTTATCGGGTCACTTTGTTGTCAGTTGTCCGTGCGATTGTTAAAACAACTTTTCTTAGGGACAGGTAGACGGTATCAGATTGAATTTTACGTCGCATACTAAGGAGTAAGGTCCCTTGGCGGTGTACAAAATTTAGTTCTTGTAAGTCAATGCAGTAAAAACATACGGCCATTCATGTCAGATAGCTGGCGGGATGGCTGAGCGGTTCTAGGCGCTACAGTCTGGAATCGCGAGGCCGCTACGGTCGCAGGTTCGAATCCTGCCTCGGGCACGGTTGTGTGTGATGTCCTTAGGTTAGTTAGCTTTAAGTAGTTCTAAGTTCTAGGGGACTGATGACCTCAGAAATTAAGTCCCATAGTGCTCAGAGCCATTTGACACATTTTTGAACCATGTCACATACTTTGATCCTCACAAACTCACTCATGAAAATTTTCCGTTGACCAAGATACGTGAAATTTGGAATGTTTCACAAAACAAATAAAGAAAAAAGTGAGAAAATTGTTAATTTGTAGTTATACCACACGAAAAAATATTTCTTTTGTCATTTGTTATCCGACTTGAAACAAAAATTAAAACATTCTCAAAAGTCTTGAAATTCGCGGGAGCGATATGTTGGCAGTATGAATGTCGATAACAGGCAAAAATCGCCGATATTCTCGATTCCCAGGACGGATGAACTCACTATATATATAATTAAGTTTGTACGGAACCCTCTGAGCTCAAGTCCTCGCAAGTTTTATTATTAGTCTCATGTGTCTTCTACCTAATTTGATGCAATTCACCACAAGTACTTCCGTGGCACAACCAGATTTAACTCAGAGTAGCACGTACATTCAAAGTCCTCGACTATTTGTTGGATATATTTCTGTCTCTGTCTTCTCCTACAGGTTTTGTCCTTTACAGCTCTCTTTAGCGCCATTGAAGTTATGCCCTTATGTCTGAAACGTGCCGTATCATCCTGTATCTTCTTCCAATCAGTATTTTACACATATTCTATTCCTGACCATTCTGCAGAAGACCTCCTTATGTTATCAGTCCGTAACACATCTCGAACGCTTCGATTTTCTTCTTTGCCGTCTTTCCGAGAATCCATGATTCACTTCCACAGAATGCTCTTGTTCAGATTATATTCACAACAAATCTTCGTCAAAATTAAGGCCTACGTTGACTACTGTCAGACTTCCTTTAATGAGGAATGCCCTTCCTGCCGCCTGCCTAAGTGGCCGAGCGGTTCTAGGCGCTTCAGTCTGGAACCGCGCGACCGCTACGGTCCCAGGTTCGAATCCTGCCTCGGGCATGGATGTGTGTGATGTCCTTAGGTTAGTTAGGTTTAAGTAGTTCTAAGTTTTAGGGGACTCATGACCTCAGAAGTTAAGTCCCATAGTGCTCAGAGCCATTTGAACCAACCCTTCCTGCTTGTCCTAGTCTGCGTTCTATATCCTCCAAACTTCATTCGTCAAATTTTGTATTGCTTCCAAGGAAGCAGAATTCATTCAGTTGATCTAGTATGTGTTCCCCAACTTTAATTGTCAATTTTATTGCTAACCTCATTTCTGCTACTCCTCATTACTTTCGTCCTTCTTCCGTTTACACCCAGTCTATATTCTGTATTGAGTAGTGTGTTCATTACATTTAGCAGGTTCTACGATTATTTCTCGCTTTCACTGATGAAAGGCACATCATCAGCAAATTTATTATTTATGTTTTCACACTGAACTTTAATCTCACTCCAGAACCTCTTTTTTATATCCGTCAACTTTTACTCGTTGTACAGGTTGACTAGCGGGGGACAAAGACTGCATCCCTGCTTTACACCTCTTGTATCTCACAAGGTCTCTGTTGCTCTTCCACTTTCTTATTCTCTCTTCGTTGTTGTACATATCAAATACGTTGTGTTGGCAGAAGAGCCAACACCGTGTTACGAGAGGAGGCCGAAATGCACGCGTTTTAGCTCACGCAGGCTGGCGTGAAGAGGGAAGGACTATACTGACGTGAGGTCTGGAACATGACAAGGAATTAGAATTCAGAAAGCGGACGTAATTAGTTTGATACTTTAATCCATTAATGATGAACGTCGCTCTTGACTGAATATGGCGCCTTGCTAGGTCGTAGCAAATGACGTAGCTGAAGGCTATGCTAAACTGTTGTCTCTGCAAATGAGAGCGTATGTAGTCAGTGAACCATCGCTAGCAAAAGTCGCCTGTCCAACTAGGGCGAGTGCTAGGAAATCTCTCTAGACTAGACCTGCCGTGTGGCGGCGCTCGGTCTGCAATCACTGATAGTGGCGACACGCGGGTCCGACGTATACTAACGCACCGCGGCCGATTTAAATGCTACCACCTAGCAAGTATGGTGTCTGGCGGTGACACCACAAAATATCGCCCGTATTTCGCTATGATGTATACATCGGTTTATGATAGCTGAACACTAAATAAGACGACTATTCTCGTACACACCTGAAACACCGATTACAAAGGACTTTCAACTGCTGCACAGTAGATGTGACTGCGTTAAGACTGCAAATCAAAGACCACCGCTTTTCAGAGGCAGGAATGACGAGAATTCCGGCAACTTCTGCTACCGGTCCAGCAATATTGCATACCCTTGAGTTCTCGATAGTAAATCCGAAATAGCAATAATAGTAAATTAAGTCCGTCACAGCCAAGTGGATGTAGATTATAAACAGTTTATTATTCAATATACACAGCACAGCTATTGCGAACACTGAGTTTCACACGGCCTTCATATTATGTAATGAGAGTGACATTACTAAGGAAGAAAGTCGTTGTGTTCATACGAGGAGCGTTTGAAAAGTCCGTGCAAAATCCGAGAGATGGCACCACCGACACGTATGGAGGTCATGTTTAGTTGGTAGCATCTTTGGAAAGAACGCACACCAAGTGTCAGCCACATTGGTCTATTTCTTTGTGTCTGGCATTCGTGTGAATCAATGAAGTTGAGTGATTGTCAAAAAATGGACGAAAAAGAATTTCTTGTGGTGATTAAACGTTACTTTATGAACGTCAGAACGCCTCAGGAGACTAAAGAGAAGCTTGATAAACATTACGGTGACTCTGCACTTTCAATTAGAACAGTTTATAAGTAGTTTCAAAATTTTCGGAGTGGCCATGTGGGCACAAATGTTGCTGAACGTTCTGGACGCCCTGTGGAGGTTACGACTCCAGAAATCATTGATAGAATCCATTATATGGAGACGGATGACTGAAGAGTTAAGGTACGTGAGATTGCTAGTGCTGTGGACATCTCGAATGAACGGGTACATAATATTTTGCATAAATATTTGGACATGAGAAAGGTATCCACAAGATGGATTCCGCGATTGCTCACGCTTGACCAAAAACGGTACCGTGTGAAGTGTTGCAAGGATGGTTTGCAGCTGTTCAGGAAGAATCCGCAGGACTTTAAACGTCGTTTCGTCACTGTAGATGAAACATGGATACATTAATATACTCCTGAGACCAAACAACAATCTAAACAATGGGTTCACAAGGGAGAATCTGCACCAAAAAAGGCGAAGATCATTCCTTCGGCCGGAAAGGTTATGGCGACTGTATTTTGGGATTCGCAAGGGATAATCCTCATCGACTATCTAGAGAAGGATAAAACTATTACAGGTGAATATTATTCATCGTTATTGGACCGTTGGAAAACCGAGCTGCAAGAAAAACGCAGGCGATTGAACCGCAAAGAAAGTCCTTTTATATCACGGCAATGCGCCAGCACACACCTCAGCGTTTGTGGTCGCAAAATTAATGGAAGCAGGATTCCAACTCGCTTCCTATTGTTCCAATGCGCCAGCACACACCTCAGCGTTTGTGGTCGCAAAATTAATGGAAGCAGGATTCTAACTCGTTTTATATCCCCCCTATTCTCCAGTCTTGGTTCCCTCAGACCACTGTTTGTTCCCCAATTTGAAGAAGTGGCTGGCAGAACAAAGATTTTATTGAAACGAGGAGGTGATTGCAGCAACTGATAGCTAATTTGCAGACTTCGGCAATTCCTATTGTAGGGAAGAGATTAACAAATTAGAACAGCGTTGATCGAAGTGTATCAGTCAAAAAGGAGACTATGTCGAAAAATAAAATAGGTTTACCCCAAACATGTTAGTAGTTTTTATTTTTGCACGGACTTTTCAAACGCCCCTCGTAGTACTGCGTCGTCCGAACAAGACACAGCCAGGGCAAAACCACTACAGGCGCAAAGATGCAAGCTTGTGCCAGTGCCATAGATACACGTCACTCGCGCGAGCTTCCAGCGCCACTGGCGGCACTGAGGATGAAGATATCGACTTCGCCTCGGCCACTTGCGGCCGAGTGCACTAAGACCGGACGACAACGGACAGAAACGTACTCGGAAGATCGAAGAGCACTTGGTTATGCATCATTGTCCAGGGTTGACCTAGACAGGGAACGTCGTTTAGTAAACTCTTAGAAGTGAACAGTTATCAAGTGCAATTTGCTATGTACTTGAAGTGTGTAGTTTACCTACGATTATTTGCACTTAGCCATTCGTGTTGTATTACAAGTAGTGTTGCAGACTTCTTATTTTTCAAGACACAAAGATAATTAAACATTTTAACTCATTTGTGACTTCGTTACTAATTTGTGGGAGTGTTGTAGAACATTCGTTCTCCTATTCCGTTATCTGAACCCTGGGGTATGCTGCTTAAAAGTGGCAGGCAGAAACTGCCTTATCGGTGTACTACATCAGAAGCGTTTCAGGAACTCACAGACTCGGCCTCCACAGCAGTAGCGACGAGGCCTTTACAAAACTGGCGATGAGGGTTTGCAAAACACAGAACTCTCGTTGTAAAGAAAGTGAGTAAGGTGTGCCGTTAACAACGTTAAAGTCTATAACACTTACGTCCACTACTGTTATACTATAACGTCAAAGCTGGAGACGGTTCGTATAATGAAATTAATTTTTATTAAAGCAATGACAGTACAAAGAAGCAGAGCAGTGTCACCCTCTGAAAGGAATTTTGTTGTGTTGACCGTGATGTACCTAACGGAGGTGGCTTATCAGAAGTGAAAGTCAGAATTACGTAAATAATTAAACAGTAATAAACAATATTTAACCTATCCACACTGTTCAAGGAACGAACAAAACGGTCGCCAGCCTAATGAGGCATGAGAATGATTAACATTCTTGTTCAAGAAAATAGATATGAGTAACTTTAATGGACAGACACAGCCTATACTTTTATCACACGAGAGTGCAATGAACTCGGTCACTAGCAGATGTTGACGTTAAAGAAAGTACTGAAGAACGAGACTATATGCATAAGTACAACAGATAATGATGTACACTTTTGCCTTCAAGGCTTGGTCAAACTGAATGGTTTCAATAATATTACTATTAAAGTGCACTTTAGAATCATAAATTGGACATAAATTTAGTATCGCTTTCCAAAAACTTTCCCAACTAACGAGAGATGTGAATAAAGTTCACTGCAAAATTATAGATTGGGAATAGGTTTAGTATTTCTTTTACCAATTACTTTTCTAACTGACATGGGAATAAAAAAAAATCACTAGCAAACTATTTCTCACTGTCCTCTGAATAACAGAAGTTACTGTTTTAATTGAAAGTGGTCTTTCTGTTAATTGTTATCTATCATGAACACAATGTACAAACTGTTGGCAGCACTGCTTGAAGGAAGATATCTAGATCTCGATACCTTTCATAGATATTATCAGTGTAGTATTACAAGATCTATCCCTGAAAACAACAGTGACCACAGAGTAGTTTAAGGCAACTGTGTGATTTATCTGGTGTCCGTTAACAAGACAATCTCAGCAGGCCCTATTGCTGTAAGACCCAGGACGTTGCCATGGTGATCGATCTCACAGTGAGCTCAGTAAATGTGGCGTTCCAGACAGGGTGACAGTGTCGCATGTGGTGGTGGCAACTACGGCAAACATGCCTGAGTCGATGGTCCATAGTCTGGGGCGACAGGGCTGCTGCACACGGTCCAAGCAACTGCATTGATGGCGTTGCAAGTGGTGACAATAGGATATGTGTTTACCCACGTCATGCTGTATGCAGACACAAGTTAACGACCTGGGCTGAGGTGATGATGGTGAGCACATTGTCGACCTGGGCTTGTGCGAGGGGGCTACCAATTGCAGAGTTTGCAGCTGCCAGTTTGATAGCCCAGGCTGGGGTAATGATCATGAGTACATCGACATCAGAGCTGTGATTACTCTGTACAGTAGCTATAATTTCGCACCTTACAAGCACTCATCTACATACTTTGCCACGATTTACAACCAGAATTAGGTATCAATTGATAGGTTGTATATCGTATACACAAATATTTAAAGAAGACCGGCATTGTCACATACAGCTTGCAAATAGTTGTTAACGCTTATTGCATGAAAGGTGACGGAGTGTCTTTATTATCTAAACGGCATAATGAATGATTGCTTATACTAGTAGAGGTTAGAACGCCAGTGGCAATGAAACGGCAGGCATAACTCAAGCCCTGGGCGGAAAAGCCCACACAGGTGTGTTGGTCTTGGTTCACACAGGAAGTGCCAAGAAGGACCGTCTGGGCACCTGAGCACTGAATCACAATACAGCAGCGGCCGACCAGTTTTGTAGCGGGGCCAGAAGGATAACCGGATAATACTTCAGAAACTCTGAAAATCTTGGACGCAGCAGAGAGGAATGAGGAAGCTTTACCTTGGAAATCGCTGGCTGCGTTATTTCCGAGGATTTTTACTACTCTGAGAAGCGCACTATTGTATGAGTATAGGTGTTCCCTCACAGACGTCCCGCGCTGGACGACAATAGACTAAAATATGGTTGGCCGGCGTTCGGAAGAATCTGCAGAGGGGGAGAAATTCTGTGGTTTCGAAAATATGATTCGCCTTCTGCGTTACGAGGGAGGGGAACCGAGTTTTGCTTGGAAGCCAGAAGTGGAGAGAGGAGGTCTTCCGTTTTTAGCGCTTGGGTTTGACAGTCGCTCAGTATCAGCTTCTGTTGGTACAAACAGACTTGCTGTCTTGCTCTCAGGAGATTTTATTGTTAGAACGGTTAGGCACTGTACTGTTGCGAACTTAAATGATTCTGGACTTCGCCTCTGGGTAGGAAGTCATCGTTGAGTACGTAGCGCTCAGTGATTGAGAGCACTCCATCTGTCTATACTCACGTAGAGACGTTTTCTGAATTCCGTCCTTTTTGCTGGGAGCTCGCGTTTCTTGTCTGTAGAACACAGATAGGAGAAGACAGAATTAGATTATAATAGTCAGAGGACCACCTTCTGCCGTCCTAAAGTTTGAAAGAGTTTTATTTTGTGGCCGGGGTCCTTCCATCGTAGCAGACGTGTACGAGAACCATCACTCTGACGCACCGGATACAGTACGTACGGTGATATTGTTAATTGCTTCGGATTATTAGAGCTATAAAGCTAAACAGCTGTGATCACGTAAATTTTATTTCCACTGAGGTTGCGCACCACTGTAGATGATATTTGAAAGTAGTGTCTTCTAGGATTTGGTACATAGATGATGTCAGTCGTCTCGCGTTATTTATATTAGATCGTGTAGCCATAAAAAGGGGCAGGTTTGGGCAACCGATCAATCGTATTAGTTATGAAATTCATTTGTATCGCTTTATGTCCATTGGACATTGACATATAAAAATTTGTAATATAAAAGGGTTTTAATCTACAATAAATGCATAAGTGGAAACAGCATTTATTTGGTAGTTACTAGTTCCCTTAATCATTCATTTATGTTTATATTGTAATGTATATGTTAAAGAGCAAGAAGGAGATAGTCACCATTAACAGATCCTAAGATCTGCTTCAGGGGGTAGTCAAACAGGGCCAAATCTTCATTTTCGCTTTCGGTATTTCTGTTGCGCACATTCATTTTACACCCGCCTGGAGCAGCATCTTGGAACTCCATCTCGAGAAGGCTACAATACTTTTGCAAAGAAGTAGTGAGATTGATAAGTATCACACACACACATGCAATAGATGGATGTACAGCCATAAATTATCATTTCTGACACTTGAATTGTGGTTCACTAAACCTAATAAGTGATTTTAGCCCCTTATCACATCCATCACTTAGATTCTTGCACATAATTTCCGATAGATTTAAATTCAATCAGTCATTCTCATCTGTGGCTATGTTGTTATCAATGGCACCTAAAAAGATAACAGGAAAACCTATATGGAAGCGTAAATGGATACTATTATTATTGGTAGTACAAATAGCTATACGTATCCACTTCCCAACGACTGTTGACATACCCATGATTAAAAATCCAATTTACAATTATATTTATTGGAGTAAACCTAAACTTCTTTCCTCAACATTGCTCCATGTCACAAGCAGCTACAGAAAAAAGTAGGAGCGCATAAGCACGGCATGCGGAAGAAAATTATGGCATACACTTGTAAATATGTATACTTACGTTCACCGTCACACTCGGAGACATTATTGTGAGATGTGACGCATGTGGTACAGCACCTCTGCATTTATACTATGCGTTGTACAATTCCTGTAAGAGGTAAGTAATTTATGACACAGTCATGTAGCAATAGCACATACGCTGTAGTACCTTCAAAGAAGTTTCGGGATGACACAAATTCAATACGCACCTCTACTGTTCCACTTTTAATGGCCTCATTTTGCTTACAGCAATCAGTCACCACTCTTAGTACTAACTCTTTAAACTTCTTAGGACTAGCATGCATCGAAATTCTTCAGCCTTATAGCAAGAAGAGCACAACCCTGTGTACATATCATACAGAAGACCAACAGCGTTTTTCTTTCAGTCAACCTGTAAGTTATCATATGGAAAATACTATGAACTTAGGGGTACTTAAGAGCTGGTTCGTTTACAGTTGTCAGGTACACTCGAATACTTTTTCCAATTCCCCCTCCTGTCTGTTTGCAGCGCTAGAGTAGTAAATCGAAATGTTTCTAGTTGAACAGATGTCTTTATTGTCCATATTTGTTCAAAAGTCTTTGAAAGGATTTGGTACTCTTGAAGTTCCCATGAATGCTAAGTTCCCGCATGCAACGCACGCCAAGTTTCACACACTCTTCATCTGATACTGATAAATGGGTTGCTTTCATCACCAGTTTATCCAGCACAATTTTATTTTCTTCTTCTGACACTTCTTGGACATATGGGCTATCATTCATAACACTTCGAACTACAATCAGTTCCAGTTTAGCATTCATAATGGCATGTTTATTATTCTCAAAGAAGCTCATTAGCATTTTGAGCAGGATGCAGGCAAAAAGCAGCCATATATCGATGAAGCCTGTATTTTCTAAAGCATTCCGCTCTCAAGTTTATAGAAACACATACGTCTTGAGAGTCGATTTGGTTATTTTCATATCTTACTTCTTGAAACAGGGAGGTAAATGAATTATACGTAAGTTATGACGCTGCTGTTGACTGAGCGCTTCCTTCCAAATATAGGAAACTGTTGCTTGAAAGAGTTAACTCACCTTGACGCTGAATAAGGAATTTCATCTCATCGTTATTATTAAAGGTTATTGAAGCAAAAATTTTTGGTAAAAATTCCTGATAAACGAAAACATACGAGGTGCATTCAAGTTCTAAGGCCTTCGATTTTTTTCTAATTAACTTCTCACCCGAAATCGATGAAACTGGCCAAGCAGTGCTGGAAAGGGAGATCCCTGGAATTATCAATGGCCAGTGATATCCCACCATTAGTGCAAAACTATTTTATTCTGTGAGCTGATATCCCCCCGCCCTCCCAAAGGAAGGCAATAACGCTGTAGAGAAAAGTATTGTCGAAATTTTTGAGAAGGATGATGTGATATCGGAGAGTGAGTAAATTTCAGAGTGTTACGGAATTTTTATCTAAATCTTCATACAGAGCCGTTTTTCTGATAAGTTGGATGAAGAACCGCTAAGGCACTCAGTGATGCACTCTGCCTTGATATATATATACTCGAACGTTTTTGACCCAGTTTCATCCCTATTACAGTAGATATTGCAACTAAAAAGGCATGTATTAATATCTGGAATCTAGATGTGAAGGATGTATATTGCTTCAGATGGTCGCTTCTGGCTTGCAAAGGAAATGATTCAGTTCACATCTATGGTCTGAATGTAGCTAAGAAAAAAAAGCAAGCCAGAAGGCATGAAGCATTTAGTGACCAGACTCCTTCACTTTTCCAAAGTAGTCAATTAGTGACCCACACATGTAGATTTACTGCTATTCTCTGAAGGTGATAAGTATCACTATGTAAGTATGAGTAACATGTCCCATCTGCTTTCCTCTCAATTGTCAAAAAATTGTGGTACAAGGTAATTTTGCTGAAGATGCCTCAACTCTTTTATTTTGAATAAGTATTTAGAAAGACATCTAATTCATTGTTCGATATTTAGAAAGACATCTAATTCATTGTTCGAGCCAGGAACTGTACATGTGGAAATACGCACTGAGGATAAAAATTCTTACAGTTTAAGAGCACCTACCACAAGGAACAATGTCTCTTTTGTGTATGTACACTGACTTGGAGTGCTTAGTAGTTACAGTCTCTCACACCACTTTAACATAATGGCATGTACGCGACAGTATATCAGATTGTATGCTGGTCTGTCTTCAGTCTCAGCAAATTCGAATCATACACCAAGGATAATCTTGTGAGATGATTGCTCTCTGAGCTCCAAAAACTTTCGTGGCATGTTGATGTTCTTAATAGTAACAACATTCAACTAGCCAAATTGCAGGAGAATGATGCCTTATACGAGCAGGCAGCCGAATGTCATATTTGCAAGCTGCCACTGGACAGAAAGGCGTAGGGATCTTTGTCGTATAATGAGGAAGTTCTGCAGTGCAGCTCATAATGCATTCAACTTGAAATACCAACTGCCATGACATCCAGCTTATTCCACAGTTTGTGTGGGTATGATGCTCACTTTCTTGTTGAGCATTTGGGTGATCATCCATACATCTCTTCAGAAACTTTCCAAGACGATGTGTATCACCAGAGCCACGTATCCCAATGTTACAAGTTTTCAGCTTGTAAAAAAGAAGGGGGTCTTTCCAAATGACATCCTGGATTCAGTTGACAGACTCTGAAAAACCAGGCTGCCTGATAAGACTACATTCATCAGCAAACTCACAGGCTCTGCCCTAACAGAGGCAGAGTATTTGCATTCAGTGAATGTTTGCTAAGGAATTTAGCATCACTAATTTTGAAGGATAAGCGATACTGTAACTGGGGACAGATATATATTTGCTCGTTTTTGAGAAATTTCAGAGTGTATGCCTGGGCATACTGGGCACACTGTAGCTTGCCTTCTATTAGACTGGGACAGGACTTTTTGAGATGCAATGTTTAGAAAGACACATGTCATTATCGAACCATTGACTGAGGTCGGTATGTTACATTTTCCAGATGCAGGATTCGCAGGGGACTCAGCCAGGACACCCACATGTAGGCCAAGGTGAATAACCTGTGGATGAGTGAGGAGGAGTACAGTCCACATGAGGATTTGATTACATCCATTAATGGGATGTAAACAATATCTATAGACATCCTATAGAACAAACTCTACCATCTGGAGTTTTCTGATGGCTGTCCAAAGATGAAAGATTGAAAGATGAGATCCAAAATGTAGCTGTGGATGTTGGTGTGGGATATGTTATGGAGGTAGGCCTGGAATATCCCACCAGTTTGCATGATGTGTACAGTGCCTCGCCACTGAGTCCAAAGGAGCTAGTTCCAAAACACGTTTCTGTCCTCAAGCTGATGACAATGCATTCTACGTTACAGAAACCTCCAGTAATGTCACAGATTGGGGATGCATCTTATTATAATCATCTTCAAGCAGTGTCCTAGACTGAAGAAGTTCACTGATGTTAATACCAAAAAGAGGGCTCTCATGACATGTGATTTTTAAGATTTTTATAAATTAATGAATAATTCAGTTTCTGGCATAACCATTGAGTGTGTTAAGAACCATCGTGAAATTTATTTAGTACCATTTGGATGGGCGTTATGGTGCCAAGTCAAATTTTAAGTAGCCATAATCTTCAATGAAGGATTAGCGATTTTTGAGATGGCTAAGGTTTCGGTGTTTACGAAGCCAGTCTATATTGGTATGTATATTCTGGACCTTTCCAAACTCCACATGTAGTGATTCCACTACAAGACTGCAAAATCAAACTTCACTGATCCTAAGTTATTTTATGTGGATGAAGAGAGTTTCATCTACTGGGTAAAAGACTGGGAAACATATGAAGTAAGATACAATCCAAATACACAGCCAATAATCCTTAGAGTGTAACACCACTACACAAGAAGGTTATTTACCTGATGAAAGACTAGGTGAACATGGCATAGATTGTGGAGTTCATATGGCTCATACCAAGGATGAATGCATACCATCGAGATGCATATCCTATCCAAAAACAGGCTAATGGTGAGAATCATGCAGCCTCACAGGCTCTCATTACTGAAGACTACAAGGAGTGCATTTGAGGTGGTAATGCATCTTCATACATGGGCACCAAGTAGTGCTTCGATCATGAGGCCATAATGTGTATACTGCACTGCAACTGATAGTCGATCTTTCAATTTCACCATGATAGCAAATGCTTCATCTGTGAGGATGGGATCTGCCACCTCTTTGATGTGTGGGTGTTTTTGTGTATATATGTATGGGTGGGTGGATGTGGATGTGGATGTGTGTGTGTGTGTGTGTGTGTGTGTGTGTGTGTGTGTGTGTGTGTGTGTGTGTGTGCCGACCAGCGGAGCGGCACCTCTGAGGAAGTCCAGCGCAGTCCTGGACGAAACGTAAGGAGCAGAAAAGTTCTTGGACCACGACCTCACATCCTGAACAGTATATCAACAGCCATGTCACTCGGTCGTGAAAGCCTTCATTCTACAACAAGATAGATGAAATGTTTGTTGCAGTTATGTACATATGTCTGTATGCATGTGAATGCCCATAAATTGTATATTTAATTATTATATGTACACTCCTGGAAATTGAAATAAGAACACCGTGAATTCATTGTCCCAGAAAAGGGAAACTTTATTGACACATTCCTGGGGTCAGATACATCACATGATCACACTGACAGAACCACAGGCACATAGACACAGGCAACAGAGCATGCACAATGTCGGCACTAGTATAGTGTATATCCACCTTTCGCAGCAATGCAGGCTGCTATTCTCGCATGGAGACGATCGTAGAGATGCTGGATGTCGTCCTGTGGAACGGCTTGCCATGCCATTCCACCTGGCGCCTCAGTTGGACCAGCGTTCGTGCTGGACGTGCAGACCGCGTGAGACGACGCTTCATCCAGTCCCAAACATGCTCAATGGGGGACAGATCCGGAGATCTTGCTGGCCAGGATAGTTGACTTACACCTTCTAGAGCACGTTGGGTGGCACGGGATAAATGCGGACGTGCATTGTCCTGTTGGAACAGCAAGTTCTCTTGCCGGTCTAGGAATGGTAGAACGATGGGTTCGATGACGGTTTGGATGTACCGTGCACTATTCAGTGTCCCCTCGACGATCACCAGTGGTGTACGGCCAGTGTAGGAGATCGCTCCCCACACCATGATGCCGGATGTTGGCCCTGTGTGCCTCGGTCATATGCAGTCCTGATTGTGGCGCTCACCTGCACGGCGCCAAACACGCATACGACCATCATTGGCACCAAGGCAGAAGCGACTCTCATCGCTGAAGACGACACGTCTCCATTCGTCCCTCCATTCACGCCTGTCGCGACACCACTGGACGCGGGCTGCACGATGTTGGGGCGTGATCGGAAGACGGCCTAACGGTGTGCGGGACCGTAGCCCAGCTTCATGGAGACGGTTGCGAATGGTCCTCGCCGATACCCCAGGAGCAACAGTGTCCCTAATTTGCTGGGAAGTGGCGGTGCGGTCCCCTACGGCACTGCGTAGGATCCTACGGTCTTGGCGTGCATCCGTGCGTCGCTGCGGTCCGGTCCCAGGTCGACGGGTACGTGCACCTTCCGCCGACCACTGGCGACAACATCGATGTACTGTGGAGACCTCACGCCCCACGTGTTGAGCAATTCGGCGGTACGTCCACCCGGCCTCCCGCATGCCCACTATACGCCCTCGCTCAAAGTCCGTCAACTGCACATACGGTTCACGTCCACGCTGTCGCGGCATGCTACCAGTGTTAAAGACTGCGATGGAGCTCCGTATGCCACGGCAAACTGGCTGACACTGACGGCGGCGGTGCACAAATGCTGCGCAGCTAGCGCCATTCGACGGCCAACACCGCGGTTCCTGGTGTGTCCGCTGTGCCGTGCGTGTGATCATTGCTTGTACAGCCCTCTCGCAGTGTCCGGAGCAAGTATGGTGGGTCTGACACACCGGTGTCAATGTGTTCTTTTTTCCATTTCCAGGAGTGTAGTATGTAAATGGTTTCACACACCAAGTATACTTCTATATTTGTTGGTTTATGTGTAAATATGTATGTATGGTTCTTTGTCCTTGAACTACAGCTGCTAATTTCCATACACTTTAAATGTTGTATGTATGAAATCCATTGCAATAATGTTAGTGCAGTGTATCACAGCAATCTGTTAATGTTGTGTAAACATTGTGCATAACATTCTTCTCCCCCTCTGTTACTATTGGTATGATGAATCTCTGCTATCAGATGCTACCAGTCATGTACAATACAATGAACTGTATTAGAATCATGTATTTCTGCATACAATCAATTCATTCTTTCTGGAAAAAGAATAATTAATAAAAATGTATTGTAAATAACTATGAAACAAACATGTATTGTTAATAATAATAATCCATAAGTTTATTTGTTATGTCAAGTGTTACTATTTATAATAAAGGACCCTAATTATTTCGCTATGAATGTTATTGTAGGGTGGAACAAATAGGAACAACTGTTTTGGAATATATATATATATATATATATATATTCTAAAACAGTCATATAAAAATCAATTATAATTTGAGTGAGCATATGTGCATGTGCAAATAGTCAACATAGTGGCAGTATGCAGCCCTAATATAAGGAAACCAGTGATTCAACCTCTCTGCACGATTAACGAAGCTTTGTACAGGTTTTTTAATCCTGGAGTGTGCGTGCAGCTGTGTATAAAGCACTCCAACCACAAATAAATTTTTTTGTACAATTCCATTGTTGTTTCACAACTGCAAGTCCATACCTATCGCTCCACTGTTGCTTTAGCTAACACAGTGATAAACTGTGTGATCATGCATGCAAGTGAGCAGCAGTAATATAAAATAAACAGTGAGGTGGGTGATAAAAAATTTATCGTCCTTGCAAGAAAGTAACCCAGATTATGAGCTAGCAACACAATCCTGCACTGAGGCTGCTGTCTATGAGATAATTAGTAATAGAATAAGTGGTTGGCTGGGCTCTGCTGCAACTGTGCTGTTTAAGGCTTCAAGTGGGTTATCACCATGGGATTACACCTGTCTATGGCAACAGTGTGATACAATAAAAGTTCATTTTATTTTTGTTTGATTATACAATACTTTAGCTCATATAATGTAACTTCAGTTTATCGGTGTTTAATTAACCTGAGATTAAAGAGTGATTTTGCTCTAATGTGGTATGTTTACCTTGGTAACATAAAGACTGCTATTCCTTGCATGTGTACAAAATATGCCACATGACCACTCATGTTATGAAAAATGGTATGCCCACTCAGTGGTTAAATTCACCACATTTGTACTTTGAATGACTACACCGTCAGATTTTAACTCAAGCACTGCCTCTCAATACATATCACCTCACCCTTTGACATACTAATGTTAATAATCACATTTGCACTACAACTATTGCACTTCGAGATGTTGAACATTCTCTATCTCAGTCACCTCAGATGACGATAGATGCTAGATATACAGGCTGCTGCTGTGGATCTGCTATGACATAGTCAATATGGCTCCACTATATTAGGATATGTTTTTACAAAACTGGCAGTCTGAAAACAAAAAAATTGTGACCATTGATGTGAAGTAAATGAAATAGTCAAATGAAACCGGTTTCAAAAGGATGGGCAGATCTCCTGTGGACAGTGGCTGTGCTACAACATCGTTGATTGACACCAGGTCTCAAATGTTGGGAAGATATCCTGTGGACAGTGACTGATGTTGCTGCTGCTGCTGCTGCTGCTGTGGTTCAGCATGGAAACTCTGTGTGTCCTATTCTTTAACAATACTTAAAAAGCCCAAAGTATAGCATAATACAAACACTATTATTATTAACGGCAGGTGAATACTTACTGATAGTCCGTTTCTTCCCAGCTGATCACCGCTGCTGGCTGTATTTCATACTGGATGGATGTGCAGACGGTTAAAGACAGAACCCATGCAATATAAGTATAAAATTGCTTTACAGGTAATGGAGGGGGGAGGGGGCGGCGAGCTTGCACGTATTGTGCCCTTGGGGTCTATTGGTTACAGGCAGGGAGAGGAAGAGGGCTGAGGTCATCGCCCAAGCATCAGGTGCAGATGTCAGTGATTCTGAGAGACCTGATGCTGATGTCATCAATTCCAGGAGTGCTGATACTGACATCAGCAACTCTTGGGCCAGAACACACACTGATCCTCTGTTCACACATTTAATATTCGTTTTGAACCCACTTCACTTAACAATAAACGTCAATTTTAAACCATTAAAACCCCATTTGTAATATTCTGCGATGATACCATCTTCTGCACTTCAGGAACTATTAATCCTAGAGAAAAAATGAATAGTACCTTTTTTGTAGGAAATATAATGTAGTTTAATTTTTTAATGGGAAACATTTTCGCTAGAAGCTGCAGTTTAAGAGATATTCAAGAAAAAGCTAAAACAGTGACATTTATTAGCCACCCCTTCCCCTTTCTCCCTTAGGCACACATGCCTCATGTCACGATTTTTAGTATGTTGTACATGACACTGCTCCCTACCACTATACAGAAATTTGAAAGTGCACTAATTTTTCTCCCACTCTAAATTTTTTGTCCTCATTGACTGGGCTAATAGGCATAAGGCGACAGTCTTGCAGCCAGTGCCCACTTTCATCTTTCACTCAGAGATTGCAACCCAACCACTGTTGGCCATTCACTGTCAAGTATCAGCTGCCCAGCACTCATGAATTCTGTGGCATCAGGAATTACAGGCGACGCTATAGGCAGCAGAGATGCGAAAGCATTCATTTCATGCGCCCCAGTAGCACTGCAGCCCAGTGCAGTAACCCGAAACCTGTCGACCGTGGCCATTGCAGCCTCGAGCTATTTCAGAACAATAAAAATTACCATATGATCCTTTCTTATACTTTTAAATATAGGACAACATTCTTTGGGGGCAAGATATCGAACTTATTACCTCCACATCGCATCTTAGAGAAAATAATTCCAAATGTTCCACTGTCGTGATAAGTGTATCAAGCAGTTTAACAGCATGATTTGGTACCACAACCGGAAACTATGTCACGTGGGAACTGCATCAACAGCGATAAAAACCCAGTTCCATAGACGTGAGCTTAGTCGATCTTGCGCCTAAAAGCGCACGGTACGCTGGTTTAGCATCAGAGACCAGGCGCGGTCGGGTGCATAAGATATCACAAATATTATGGAACCCAGGAAAATTAGTAGTATCATTGCTGTATGGGATATCTGGATAAGAAATGTGGCAAATACGATCAACAAGTCAGTATACACACATCAAAAAAGTTTTGTATCACCTCGGTTCCGAGAATTCCGGAACCTGTACAGAAAATTGGAATGGAGATCAACAGTTGTCTTGTGACAGCGAGAGCGAGAGCACCAGCAGCAGCACAGTACTGTTTGTATAAAGCGTTTATTTTGCATTTTGTTTACGACCTTCCACTAAGGAAGGGATTCTATTTGTGTTTATCTGCTCTGCATAGTAACTAACAGTTCTTGATAAAACTTTACGTAGTTTTCGTGTTAGATTTCTTAGTGTTTTCTTGATCGTTTAGAACAGAAAGCGCCCTAAAACCGTCTTTGTTTGTTTCGCAGCCGTTAGCCACTAGTCACTTGAATCAGCAGTTGTCTTGTGACAGCGAGAGCGAGAGCACCAGCAGCAGCGAGTACTGTTTGTATAAAGCGTTCTTGTACTTATTTGCTGCGCTTAGCTTTTAAATACTTTTTCTGGGAAAACCTAGCGTAGTTTTCGCGTCTCGTATTTCAGTGAGTGTTTCTTGATTATCAGAGTAGCTCATCAGAAGATTATCTTGGGAATTTGTCACCGTATAGGGTAGGGTAAACATAGTCATGTGTAGGGACTGTGGTTGTTGTGAGCGGACGCAAGGAGAATTGGCCACTCTTCGGGGGCAGGTGGAGGCTTTGTCTGTTAGGCTCATCGAGCTCGAGGCGCAGGCGTCGGCTCGTAGTGGCGTTGGGGCAACTGTGGTGAGACCTATGCCTACTTCGGTGGCCTTGGAATCACATGGAACCCCTGATGTCGCTGCGTCTTCCGGCAGTGAGCATCTTACCGGTCAGCCATCACTCCAGGGTGAATGGCGGACAGTGGTGGGCTCTCGCGTGCCTGGCCGAAAGGCGAAGGTGGGATCTGGCTGCGTGGCAGCTGCCTTACCCCTTTCCAACAGGTACGGGGTGCTTCCTAGTGGTGATGACATCGTTTCCGAGCCACCACAGGATGCCTCGCCTGTTGGGCCAGTGGCCGATTCTCCGGCAAGGTCTTGACAGTCACAGAGGGCGGGCCTATTAGTTATAGGGAGCTCCAACGTTAGGCGGGTTATGGAGCCCCTCAGGAAAATAGCGGGTAGGTCGGGGAAGAATGCCAGTGTGCACTCGGTGTGCTTGCCGGGGGGTCTCGTCCGTAATGTGGAGGAGGCCCTTCCGGCAGCTATTGAACGCACTGGGTGTGACCGGCTGCAGATAGTAGCACATGTCGGAACGAATGACGCCTGCCGCTTGGGTTCTGAGGCCATCCTTGGTTCCTTCCGGCGGCTGGCTGATTTGGTGAAGACAACCAGCATCGCACGCGGAGTGCAAGCTGAGCTTAATATCTGCAGCATAGTGCCCAGAGTCGATCGCGGTCCTCTGGTTTGGAGCCGTGTGGAGGGTCTAAACCAGAGGCTCAGACGACTCTGCGACTATAATGGTTGCAAATTCATCGACCTCCGTTATTGGGTGGAGAACTGTAGGGCCCCCCTAGACAGGTCAGGCGTGCACTACACACCGGAAGCAGCTACTAGGGTAGCAGAGTACGTGTGGCGTGCACACGGGGGTTTTTTAGGTTAGAGGGACCCCCCCTTGGGCGAAACGATAAAATACCTGACGGCTTACCAGAGAGGACATTATCATCGTTGATAAAGAACGTCCGTCCTCAGAGACCAAAAACAGGAAAAGTTAACGTAATATTGGTAAACTGCAGGAGTATCCAGGGCAAGGTTCCTGAATTAGTATCTCTTATTGAAGGAAATAGTGCGCATATAGTATTAGGAACGGAAAGTTGGTTAAAACTGGAAGTGAACAGTAACGAAATCCTAGACACAGAATGGAATATATACCGCAAGGATAGGATAAACGCCAATGGTGGAGGAGTATTTATAGCAGTAAAGAATTCAATAATATCCAGTGAAGTTATTAGCGAATGCGAATGTGAAATAATCTGGGTTAAGCTAAGTATCAAAGGTGGGTCAGATATGATAGTCGGATGCTTCTATAGACCACCTGCATCAGCAACCGTAGTAGTTGAGCGCCTCAGAGAGAACCTGCAGAACGTCGTGAAGAAGTTTCGTGATCATACTATTGTAATAGGGGGAGACTTCAATGTACCAGGTATAGAATGGGATAGTCACACAATCAGAACTGGAGCCAGGGACAGAGACTCTTGTGACATTATCCTGACTGCCTTGTCCGAGAATTACTTCGAGCAGATAGTTAAAGAACCAACTCGTGAAGCTAACGTTTTAGACCTCATAGCAACAAATAGACCGGAACTTTTCGACTCCGTGAATGTAGAAGAGGGTATCAGTGATCATAAGTCAGTGGTTGCATCAATGACTACAAGTGTAATAAGAAATGCCAAGAAAGGAAGGAAAATATATTTGCTTAACAAGAGTGATAGGGCGCAAATCGCAGAATATCTGAGTGACCACCATCAAACGTTCATTTCTGAGGAAGAGGATGTGGAACAAAAATGGAAAAAATTCAGAAACATCGTCCAGTACGCCTTAAATAAGTTCGTACCGACTAAGGTCCAAAGCGAGGGGAAAGATCCACCGTGGTATAACAATCATGTACGAAAGGTACTACGGAAACAAAGAAAGCTTCATCATAGGTTTAAGAGTAGTCGAATCATAGCTGATAAGGAAAAGCTGAACGAAGCGAAAAAGAGCGTAAAGAGAGCAATGAGAGAAGCATTCAACGAATTCGAACATAAAACATTGGCAAACAATCTAAACAAGAACCCTAAAAAGTTTTGGTCATATGTAAAATCGGTAAGCGGATCTAAATCCCCTATTCAGTCACTCGTTGACCACGATGGCACCGAAACAGAGGACGACCGAAGAAAGGCAGAAATACTGAATTCAGTGTTCCGAAACTGTTTCACTGCGGAAAATCGTAACACGGTCCCTGACTTCAGCCGTCGCACGGACGCCAAAATGGAAAATATTGAAATAAACGATATCGGAATTGAAAAACAACTGCTATCACTTAGTAGCGGAAAAGCATCCGGACCAGACGAGATACCCTTAAGATTCTACAGTGATTATGCTAAAGAACTTGCCCCCTTTCTATCAGCAATTTATCGTAGATCGCTGGAAGAACGTAAAGTACCTAGCGACTGGAAGAAAGCGCAGGTCGTTCCCATTTTCAAGAAGGGTCATAAATCAGATGCGAATAATTATAGGCCTATTTCGCTTACGTCAATCTGTTGTAGAATAATGGAACATGTTTTGTGTTCTCGTATTATGACGTTCTTAGATAATACAAATCTCCTTCATCATAACCAACATGGATTCCGCAAACAGAGATCATGTGAAACTCAGCTCGCCCTATTTGCCCAAGAAATTCACAGTGCCGTAGACACTGGCGAGCAGATTGATGCCGTATTCCTGGACTTCAGGAAGGCATTTGATACGGTTCCGCACTTACGTTTAATGAAAAAAATACGAGCTTACGGAATATCGGACCAGGTTTGTGATTGGATTCAGGATTTCCTAGAAGAAAGAACTCAACATGTCATTCTTAACGGTTCAAAATCTGCAGATGTAGAGGTAATTTCGGGAGTACCGCAAGGAAGCGTGATAGGACCTTTATTGTTTACAATATACATAAATGACTTAGTTGACAACATCGGTAGCTCCGTGAGGCTATTTGCAGATGACACGGTTGTCTACAAGAAAGTAGCAACATCAGAAGACTCGTACGTACTCCAGGAAGACCTGCAGAGGATTAATGCATGGTGCGACAGCTGGCAGCTTTCCCTAAACGTAGATAAATGTAATATAATGCGCATACATAGGGGCAGAAATCCATTCCAGTACGATTATGCCATAGGTGGTAAATCATTGGAAGCGGTAACGACCGTAAAATACTTAGGAGTTACTATCCGGAGCGATCTGAAGTGGAATGATCACATAAAACAAATAGTGGGAAAAGCAGGCGCCAGGTTGAGATTCATAGGAAGAATTCTAAGAAAATGTGACTCATCGACGAAAGAAGTAGCTTACAAAACGCTTGTTCGTCCGATTCTTGAGTATTGCTCATCAGTATGGGACCCTTACCAGGTTGGATTAATAGAAGAGATAGACATGATCCAGCGAAAAGCAGCGCGATTCGTCATGGCGACATTTAGTCAGCGCGAGAGCGTTACGGAGATGCTGAACAAGCTCCAGTGGCGGACACTTCAAGAAAGGCGTTACGCAATACGGAGAGGTTTATTATCGAAATTACGAGAGAGCACATTCCGGGAAGAGATGGGCAACATATTACTACCGCCCACATATATCTCGCGTAATGATCACAACGAAAAGATCCGAGAAATTAGAGCAAATACGGAGACTTACAAGCAGTCGTTCTTCCCACGCACAATTCGTGAATGGAACAGGGAAGGGGGGATCAGATAGTGGTACAATAAGTACCCTCCGCCACACACCGTAAGGTGGCTCGCGGAGTATAGATGTAGATGTAGATGTAGATAAACATTATTTACGCCCTTTTTATTGCTCTTGAAAACCATTCATTGAATGCCGTATCACCGTACAGCGAGATCTTCAGAGGTGGTGATCCAGATTTCTGTACACTCCAGTACATCTAATACCCAGTAGCACGTCCTCTTCCACTGATGCATGCCTGTATTCCTCGTGGCATATTACCCACAAGTTCATCAAGGCACTGTTGGTCCAGATTGCCCCACTCCTCAACGGCGATTCGGCGTAGATCCTTCAGAGTAGTTGCTGGGTCACGCCGTCCATAAACAGCCCTTTTCAATCTATCCCAGACATGTTCGATAGAGTTCATGTCTACAGAACGTGCTGCCCACTCTAGTGGAGCGATGACGTTATCCTGAAGGAAGTCATTCACAAGATGTGTACGATGGGGACGCGAATTATCGTCCATGAAGAGGAACGCCTCGCCAATATGCTGCTGATACGGATGGCATTCACGTATCGTACAGCCGTTACGGCGCCTTCCATGACCACCAGCGGCGTACGTCGGCCCCACGTAATGACACCCCAAAACACAGGGAACCTCCGTCTTGCTGCAATTGCTGGACAGTGTGTCTAAGGCGTTCAGCCCGACCAGGTTGCCTCCAAACACGTCTCCGACGATGGTCTGGTTGAAGGCATATGCGACACTCATCGGTGAAAAGAACGTGATGCCAATGCTGACCGATCCATTCGGCATGTTGTTGGGCCCATCTGTACCACGATACATGGCGTCGTGCTTGCAAAGACGGACCTCGTCATGGACGTCTGGAGTAAAGTTGCGCATCATGCAGCCTATTGCACACAGTTTGAGTCGTAACACGACGTCGTGTGGCTGCACGAAAAGCATTATTTAATATGGTGGCGTTGCTGGGGTTCCTTCGAGCCATAATACGTAGTCAGCGGTCATCCACTGTATTAGTAGCCCTTGGGCAGCCTGAGCGAGGCATATCATCGACAGTTCCTGTCTCTCTGTATCTCCTCCACGTCCGAACAATATCCCTTTGGTTCACTCCGAGACGCTTGGACACTTCCCTTGTTAGGAGCCCATCCTGGCACAAAGTAACAATCGGGACGCGATCTGACCGCGGTGTTGACCGTCTAGGCATGGTTGAACTACAGACGACACGAGCCGTGTACCTCCTTTCTGGTGGAATGACTGGAACTGATCGGCTGTCGGACACCCTCCCTCTAATAGGCGGTGCTCATGCATGGCTGTTTACATCTTTGGGCGGGATTAGTGACATCTCTGAACAGTCAAAGGGACTGCGTGTGTGATACAATATCCGCAGTGAAAGTCTATCTTCAGCAGTTCTGGGAAAGGGGGTGAAGCAAAAATTTTTTAGTGTGTGTACTTTACAACGATATTGTCATGGAGTCTAGTTTTGCAGAAAAAAATTGTTGTAATTGCGATCTGACTCTTCGGCTGTACTACGAAAACAGAAAGGAGTGCTGTGGTCCAGTAAAAGATGCCTCTATCCGTTGTGATACATTATACATATCAGATATCAGTGACAGACAATAAGAGTAACATACGTAAGTTATTTAGTCACAATAACCATTCAAAAAATTAATGAAAACACTGCTGTTGTTGTGGTCTTCAGTCCTGAGACTGGTTTGATGCAGCTCTCCACGCTACTCTATCCTGTGCAAGCTTCTTCATCTGCCAGTACCTACTGCAGCCTACATCCCTCTGAATCTGCTTAGTGTATTCATCTCTTGGTCTCCCTCTACGATTTTTACCCTCCAAGCTGACCTCTAATACTAAATTGGTGATCCCTAGAGGCCTCAGAACATGTCCCACCAACCGATCCCTTCTTCTAGTCAAGTTGTGCCACTAACTCCTCTTCTCCCCAATCCTATTCAGTACCTCCTCATTAGTTATGTGATCTACCCATCTAATCTTCAGCATTCTTCTGTAGCACCACATTTCGAAAGCTTCTATTCTCTTCTTGTCCAAACTAGTTACGGTCCATGTTTCACTTCCATAGATGGCTACACTCCATACGTATACTTTCAGAAACGACTTCCTGACACTTAAACCTATACTCGATGTTAACAAATTTCTCTTCTTCAGAAACGCTTTCCGTGCCATTGCCAGTCTACATTTTATATCCTCTCTACTTCGACCATCATCAGTTATTTTGCTCCCCAAATAGCAAAACGCCTTTACTACTTTAACTGTCTCATTTCCTAATCTAATTCCCTCAGCATCACCCGACTTAATTCGACTACATTCCATTATCCTCGTTTTGCTTTTGTTGATGTTCATCTTATATCCTCCTTTCAAGGCACTGTCCATGCCGTTCAGCTGCTCTCCCAAGTCCTTTGCTGTCTCTTACAGAATTACAATGTCATCGGCGAACCTTAAAGTTTTTATTTCTTCTCCATGGATTTTAATACCTACTCCGAATTTTTCTTTTGTTTCCTTTACTGCTTGCTCAATATACAGATTGAACAACATCGGGGAGAGGCTACAACCCTGTCTCACTCCCTTCCCAACCACTGCTTCCCTTTCATGTGCCTCGACTCTTATAACTGCCATCTGGTTTCTGCACAAATTGTAAATAGCCTTTCGCTCCCTGTAGTTTACCCCTGCCGCCTTCAGAATTTGAAAGACAGTATTCCAGTCAACACTGTCAAAAGCTTTCTCTAAGTCTACAAATGCTAGAAACGTGAGTTTACCTTTTCTTAATCTAGCTTCTAAAATAAGTCGTAGGGTCAATATTGCCTCACGTGTTCAATATTTCTACGGAATCCAAACTGATCTTCCCCAAGGTCAGCTTCTACATGTTTCTACATTCGTCTGTAAAGAATTCGTGTTAGTATTTTGCAGCCGTGACTTATTAAACTGATAGTTCGGTAATTTTCACATCTGTCAACGCCTGCTTTCTTTGGTATTGGAATTATTATATTAGTCCGGAACCGCGGGACTGCTACGGTCGCAGGTTCGAATCCTGCCTCGGGCATGGGTGTGTGTGGTGTCCTTAGGTTAGTTAGGTTTAAGTAGTTCTAAGTTTTAGGGGACTTATGACCTAGGATGTTGAGTCCCATAGTGCTCAGAGCCATTTGAACCAATTATTATATTCTTCTTGAAGTCTGAGGGTATTTCGCCTGTCTCATACATTTTGCTCACCAGATGGTAGAGTTTTGTCTGCACTGGCTCTCCCAAGGCTTAGTTCTAATGGAATGTTGCCTATTCCCGGGGCCTTGTTTCGACTTAGGTCTTTCAGTGCTCTGTCAAACTCTTCATGCAGTATCATATCTACCATTTCATCTTCATCTACATCCTCTTCCATTTATATAACATTGCCCTCAAGTACATCTCCCTTGTATAGACCCTCTATATATTCCTTCCACCTTTCTGCTTTCCCTTCTTTGCTTAGAACTGGGTTTCATCTGAGCTCTTGATATTCATGCAAGTGGTTCTCTTTTCTCCAAAGGTCTGTTTAATTTTCCTGTAGGCAGTATCTATCTTACCCCTAGTGAGATAAGCCCCTACATCATTACATTTGTCCTCTAGCCATCCTTGCTTAGCCATTTTGCACTTCCTGTCGATCTCATTTCTGAGACGTTTGTATTCCTTTTTGCCTGCTTCATTTACTGCATTTTTATATTTTATCCTTTCATCAATTAAATTCAATATTTCTTCTGTCACCCAAGGATTTCTACTAGCCCTCGTCTTTTTACCTACTTGATCCTCTGCTGCCTTCACTACTTCATCCCTCAAAGCTACCCATTCTTCTTCTACTGTATTTGTTTCTCCCATTCTTGTCAATTGTTCCCTTATGCTCTTCCTGAAACTCTGTACAACCTCTGGTTTAGTCAGTTTATCCAGGTCCCATCTCCTTAAACTCCCACCTTTTTGCAGTTTCTTCACTAAGACCATTATTTTCCACTCAGAAGTGTTGTTTGGCTCTCGTATCCTCGGAAGCCATTTTCTCAATCGAATCTCCTGATGTTATGTAGCATCAGCCGCCTTTAGCGATTGTTGAAATGAACTACGAATATCAGCAACATTAAAACCACGAAAGCGAAAGGAAATGTAATGTGAAGTTCATTCGGAAATAAGAGCCTAATGAAGGTAGGATGAATAGAAGTTATGGTGTAAGCCCTTAGTTTACACCCTGAACACTTTCACCAGATTGAGGCATCGAGATCTGCTTAAGATGCATCTTAATGTTAAACCAGTGGACAACTAAATAACTCTCGCTAGTGTCCCTATGACGTGTGAACAAACCAATTGTCACCCATTTACACTACTGGCGTGTAAAGCCACACTATATACCCTGTTGGGCTATCATGTGTGCCCATAACTGAGTAGTAATGGCTCGTCACTGATGTCGTAGTTGTGGATCACACATACCATTAACCTTTAAGTCTTCTTTCATGGGATTTTCTCTAAAAATAATAGCCTATAATTTGTATGAGCCAGTGACACAATGTGAATACTTGTACAAAGTGATTTATTCATTAAGTGTAGATGCAAACAATGTTGGCCAATAAATGTTATTAATTTTACCAAGTTGGAAGTCCTCAAACTATAGTGCCGTCAGGTAACGTGAAAGCTCATCCGCAGGAGTGTTGATATGGAGCTGTACGTCAACGTTAACCACCAAGTCATCCTGGCTCCAGAGACCTTTAAGTATCGCAAGAGACTAAAGTTCATTTACTGTTCCCTGGTTGCTAATGTGACTGAGTCCAAGTCTCTACATTAGCGACAATTAGCTACATCAAGTCTGCGTCTCGCCAAAATTTCAGAGCCTCTAACTGCGACATTCGCAGAAGTTTAGCTCCTGGCGATGTGCTTAAAAACAGAGTACTGCTGCCCTTCTCACACTGCAGTTTTACCAAGCTCCGAAGCCGAGCATCCCTTCTGCCACCGGCACACTACGTCCTTCTCCAAGTGTAAAAACATGTGGGCCATTAGGATCAGAACTACCGCCTTAAATAGGCTCGGTTCCTCCCCACTACTATCTAATCTCAACCGACCAAATTTAAATGAGGGCAGTTTATTTAAATTTATACAAACATTATATTGTAACTACTCCAACAATTTTTTCATCTTATTTTGAGACTTTACTGTCAGTTGGACATCTTGTGGTTCTCTTTAATTAATATATATATATATATATATTGAAGCGTCACACATCCACCACTGTCAGCCCAGTTTGCAGGTGAATATAAATTTAATTTAGTGTTTTGTTTATGTATTTTTGTAATCTTTGTAATTGTTGTGAATTATCTAATGTTTTGTATTTATTTTTTTATGTTTCATGTACGGAGAGGGCGGCGCAACGAACGGAGACAGCATCTTCACTGCCGGGACCAGAGAGAAAATTACAGGCCACTATACGTCGCGGGTCGACAGCCAAAGAGCAACGGAAGATCCTGAAACCGAGTTGTTGCGTCGTGCTTCTAAAAACTGGAAAAATAAGAATTTGTAATGTTTCTTCAACAATGATGTCATAGAAAGTTTAATCATGTTGCAAATGTTGAGTCCTATCTTGTCAAGGCTCAGGTTCACGTCTATATGTAGGAAGATAATAAACTAGTGGATACTGCTAAAGTTCAAATACGTGTTCCGAGAATTTATTTATGAAGAATTATGTCAATGAATTGATTATTAATTTTGACAACGTTCATCGCGAGTTTGAATCTGGAAAGTTTATTCAGTGTGGTTCTAATATTTGTTGAATCAGATAACTTGCGTTAATATAATTTCTGAGAAGAAACAAAACGACATCTAAATTGAAAAGGTTTGCACAAACAAATTGGACTGAGTGACGAAATTCTGCGCATACGACTCAAATGATGATGTTTTACAGTTTCGTTCAAGAATCATTCAGAGACAATTTAAAAAGAATTTAAATAATTTTGAAGTGTGTTGTAACTGACGTAGGTGACGAAGTCTGCACATGGTCATCTGTCAAAAGAAAATCATTTATACAAAACTTGCGTCGTTACACTACACTATGTAATTAAATATTAATTTTACCGCGAAATCAATCCTATTTGTGCAACCTTTATAAGTAGGCGTAAAAGTAATGTGTATGTTTACATCGTGTGTTGTTTTACTGCAAGTACATCTCTGAATAACAGCTCTCTGTTCGAGTTTGAAATTGCTTATTGTTAGTTTTAATTCGTGCTGCAGTATCTGAACAGCTTAATAGATCACTGTATAGTTTCGTCTGCTGCAGCTGTTGACAGTCTTAATTGTTTGAGTAGTGCACGTCCCTGTAACTGCATGGATGTAACAATAAATAATAATTTATTGTGATTCTTGAGATTCTCCTGGCGTATTTGATAATCAAAATATCCACGGGTGTACTGCCGAAATACCCTCAGACTTCAAGAAGAAAATAATAATTCCAATCCCAAAGAAAGCAGGTGTTGACAGATGTGAAAATTACCGAACAATCAGTTTAATAAGTCACAGCTGCAAAATACTAACGCGAATTCTTTACAGACGAATGGAAAAACTGGTAGAAGCCGACCTCGGGGAAGATCAGTTTGGATTCCGTAGAAATACTGGAACACGTGAGGCAATACTGACCTTACGACTTATCTTAGAAGAAAGATTAAGGAAAGGCAAACCTACGTTTCTAGCATTTGTAGACTTAGAGAAAGCGTTTGACAATGTTGACCGGAATACTCTCTTTCAAATTCTGAAGGTGGGAGGGGTAAAATACAGGGAGCGAAATGCTATTTACAATTTGTGTAGAAACCAAATGGCAGTTATAAGAGTCGAGGGGCACGAAAGGGAAGCAGTGGTTGGGAAGGGAGTGAGACAGGGTTGTAGCCTCTCCCCGATGTTGTTCAATCTGTATATTGAGCAAGCAGTAAAGGAAACAAAAGAAAAATTCGGAGTAGGTATTAAAATCCATGGAGAAGAAATAAAAACTTTAAGGTTCGCCGATGACATTGTAATTCTGTCAGAGACAGCAAAGGACTTGGAATAGCAGTTGAATGGAAAGGACAGTGTCTTCAAAGGAGGATATAAGATGAACATCAACAAAAGCAAAACGAGGATAATGGAATGTAGTCGAATTACGTCGGGTGATGCTGAGGGAATTAGATTAGGAAATGAGACAGTTAAAGTAGAAAAGGAGTTTTGCTATTTGGGGAGCAAAATAACTGATGATGGTCGAAGTAGAGAGGATATAAAATGTAGACTGGCAATGGCACGGAAAGCGTTTCTGAAGAAGAGAAATTTGTTAACATCGAGTATAGATTTAAGTGTCAGGAAGTCGTTTCTGAAAGTATACGTATGTAGTGTAGCCATGAATGGAAGTGAAACATGGACGATAACTAGTTCGGACAAGAAGAGAATAGAAGCTTTCGAAATGTGGTGCTACAGAAGAATGCTGAAGATTAGATGGGTAGATCACATAACTAATGATGAAGTATTGAATAGAATTGGGGAGAAGAGGAGTATGTGGCACAACTTGACAAAAAGAAAGGACCGGTTAGTAGGGCATGTTCTGAGGCATCAAGGGATCACTAATTTAGCATTGGATGGCAGCGTGGAGGGAAAAAATCGTAGTGGGAGACCAAGAGATGAATACACTAAGCAGATTCAGAAGGATGTGTGTTGCAGTAAGTATTGGGAGATGAAGAAGCTTGCACAGAATAGGGTAGCATGGAGAGCTGCATCAAACCAGTCTCAGGACTGAAGACCACAACAACAACAACAACTGCCGGGCTAGTGTCCAACGGGCAGAATATTTCGGCGATCATACATGTCGCCATCATCAGGTGAACTGACGGACTGAGCTCCTGTGAACGTGCCGGTACGGAGATCCGTACGCTATGGCTGCTCAGGGGGAACTGGGTTCGGTCGTGGCGGCGGCAGTTTTAAATACCCTCCGCCCGCGACGCACTCGCTCCGCCGTCCGCGCCCCGCGTCACGGTCGCGCGGTGGAACAGATTGCGACGGCGTCTGAGATGACGTCGGTGTGATGGCTCTGTCCGACGTGGTCGTCACAACTATACGTTTGCTCGATTTACTCTTGACTAACCCAATCGCTGGTTCCCAAGCCTTGCTAAGATTATAGCCACAGTCACGGTTTATGAGGTCGTCATTGGTGCGAATTTCGATGGCCTCTCTAACAACGCTGTCCCAATATCTCGAAGTCTGTACCAGAATCCTCGTGCGTTCATACTCCATAGCGTGATTTTCCGACAAACAATGTTCAGCGACCGCCGACTTTTTCGGATACATCATTCGAGTGTGCCTCTGGTGTTCACGGCATCGATCCTCGACGGTAAGCTTCGTCTGACCAATATACGACTTGCCACATTGACACGGAATCTGGTACACGCCGGCCTTCCTCAAACCGAGGTCATCTTTGGCGCTCCCCACCAGTGCATGTGTTTTATTCGGAGGACAAAACACAGTTCCGACCCGGTGTTTCTTCAAAATGCGGGCGATTTTCCCCGAGAGTGCGCCTGTATATGGAATAAACGCAGTGCCTACCTCCTCCCTCGTGATTTCATCCATCTCCACAGGTTGTGCTGTAGTGGTTGGGCGGAGAGCACGCTGTATCTGCCACTCTGAGTACCCATTTTTTCGAAATACAGTTCTCAGATGTTCCAATTCTTGGGGGTAGACTCTCTGCGTCAGAGATAGTGCGCGCCCTATGTATCAGAGTTTTAAGTACCCCATTCCTCTGTGAAGGGTGGTGGCAGCTGTCTGCGTGCAAATACAGATCAGTGTGCGTTGTCTTCCGATACACCCCATGACCTAGGGTGCCGAAATATTGTGCCCGTTGGACACTGTAGACCGGCAGTACACGCGTGGATATTTTGATTAATAATTTATTGTGTCATGTTGCTGTTGTGGCCTTCAGTCCGAAGCCTGGTTTTAATGCAGCTCTCCACCCCAGTCTATGCACTCTGGGGGTCTTCATCTCTGCATAACTACTGCAATCTACATTCACTTGAGCGTGCCTACTGTTTTCAAGCCATAGGTTTCCTCTGAAATTTTTGGCTCGCCATCCCCCCCCTCCCCAACCCCCCTCACACACAAATCCTTTACGAAATTTGCAATTCCTTGGGTTTCAGAATGTGTCCTATTGACTAACTCCTTCATTCAGTCAAGTGCGCCACATTTCTCTTTTTCCCAGTTCGACTACCCGTTTCTTCTCTAGCACGTTTCAAAAGCTTCTTCTCTCTTCGTGTCAGAATTACTTATCATGCACGCTTCACTTCCATAAAAGGCTACACTCCACACAAATATCTTCAGAAAATAATTCCTAACAATTATGTTGTTAGACATTCACAAATTCCTCTTTTCAGAAACGCTTTTCTTGCAATTGCCGGTCTGCATTATCTCCACTTCAGTTATTTTTAATGTTCAAATAGAGAAAATTATCTACTAATTTTACTTACTTATTTCATAATTTCACTTCCTCAGATTCGCCTGATTTAATTCGATTACAGTCCATTACCTTCGTTCTACTTTGTTGATGTTCATCTTATTATCTCTTTTCCAGATACCACCCCTTCAACTAAATTTTTCTTCCAAACACGTCGCCTTTCTGAAATAATTACAACAAAATTAGTAAACCTTTATTTCTTCTCCATGAAGTTTAACTCCCTTCCCAATTTTGTTCTTAGTCTCCTTCATTGTTCCTTCAATGTGCAGACTGAATAACATTGGGGATGGGCTACAGCCTGGTCTCACTTCCTTTTCAACTACGGCTTCCGTTTCGTGTCCTTGGACTCTTGTAATTCCAGTTCGGTTTCTCTACAAGTTGCTAATAACATTTCGCTTTTTGTATTTTATTCCTGCTACCTTCACAATTTCAAAAAATGTAGTCCACTCAACGTTGTCAACAGCATTTTCTAAATCTACGTACGATGTATTGAGTTTACTCGCTGTAACTTGGCCAGTTTTTATCGTGCTGACTGCTGTCAGGTGACGAAGAGGTCCCATCATGGACAAGAAATAAAATATGTAATCAGTTTCTTTGTTGCATTAATTTATTACATTGGTGCCAGGGTAGCGTTTTTGTCACGATGTCGGTATTCCGACTGCTATGGGTTTATTTATCGATTTCCACTTTTTATTTGTAGTTCAATGTTTCTTCATGAGTTTAAATATTGTCGTATGAAGATAGTGAGTGGAACTGTCTAATTGGAGGCATCGCAATATTTTAGACATATTCTTCTGTTTGAGGTCAGGAGAGGGGTGGCAGCAGCGCAGGCATCCAGAAACATTTGCGCCGTGTTTGGGGATAATGTCATTCCACAGAGCACAGAAAGAAAATAGTTTCCTCTTTTTAAGGAGGATCCCTTTGACTTTAGTGACTCTCCAAGCTCAATAAGACTTTAGGGGTTTGATGAAGATCGTTGAAAAGCATTAATTCACAATGTGATGTACTGTGGTCATTGCATTATCGTGCGACATTTGCCTGCAGTGAGGAAGGTTCAAAAATCGGGTGCACCGTTTTCGCATGCTCTAAGCCAAAATCGCAAAAATCAGCGGGAAGCCAAAATCACAAAAAATCAGCGGGTGGCCATATGTGCATCTCTGTTTGCTCGGCATCAGTTGGTTCGTGAACAACGCCGACCATTCCTATCCTGTATCGGTACTGGTGACGAGAAATGGTGCCTTTATGGTAACATAAGGAAAAGGAGTGGTCGATCCCAGACAAAGGAGTAAGTCGAAGTATAAAGAAGTGCGCGCATCCACAAAGGATAATATTATGCGTTTGGTGGAACAGCGACGGTGTGGTGTACTGCGAATTACTTCTCGGAGGTGTACCCATCACTGCTGACATTTATTGTCAAGAACTGAGACGTCTTCCAGACGAAATCCAAGAATGACGACCAAGAAGACTAGGTGAAGTGATGCTACTCCAGATAACCCCCGCCCGCATTCTGCTTGACTGATGCGTGGCCCTTCCCGCCGGAGTTCGAGTCCTCCCTCGGGCATGGGTGTGTGTGTTGTTGTTAGCATAGGTTAGTTTAAGTTAGCTTAAGTAATGTGTGAGTCTAGGGACCGATGACCTCTGAAGTTTGGTCCCTTAAGAACTCACACACATTTGAACATTCTCTTGCTAGACTGACAAGCGTTATACAGAAGTTCACCTGATCTTGCACCCTCAGATTTTCACCTTTCCCGCTTTCTCTTGAACAACTTTCAAGGAACTTTGAGCCATGCTCTGGCTCGCGTTGGTGCTGTTGTAGGTTTCCGTCCTCTGTTAAAGGCCAGACTGTTTCGTTTAGTTGACATGGTTGCGGTTGTTTGTCTTCATCTTGTGTTGACTGGCGCCACTTGGTTTCTCAAGCGTTGCCTGTCCGCTAGTGGCAGCAGCGGCGTTGTTGGTATGTAGTAACTGTGGCCCTATCTTTGGGGTGACGTCGTTGTTCTTCCGTGTGGTGTGAGTGAGCAGTTCGGTTGGGAACGCAGGAAAAGCCAGGTCCGCGCAGAGCCAGAAACGCCGGGATCGCTGGCAGCGCGCATGGACTGCCGGATCGAAGGGCTGTGGTCACACACGACCTCGTCGAAACCGGATCCTGCAATTTTTAAGCTGAGTGCATTTCAATTCGAGTAGACAAACCTTCACCATTGTGAAATCTCGCGATTCTACGGTGGCTTGGGTTCGTATTGCTGCTCGTAGTGTCGCCGAGGCAAAGAGGAGCGAGTGGAGTGCTTGGGGAAGGCGGATCTGATTAGCTTTCCTGGGCTTCTAATTACCTTCAGCTTGTTACAATTGTTAAGTTCAACCAGCCGTATTTTCCTGCCTGGTGGCAGTTACCTGCCCTGGAGGTTAGAGTATGTAACGGCAGTGTACGTTTCCTCGCCTTGCCGCCGCTGTTCGGTGAGATGTGTAAGTTTCACAACTTTCTTGATTGTAGGTTGGTTGGCGATTCTTCTACCTTGGTGGTAGTGATCCTTTCTTGTTCCAGGCGCTCTAAGCACGGTATTCTGCGGGCTGAATTCAGACCGCCGATTGCGACTTTGGGGTATTTTTACATCTTTACATTTGGTCTATTGGACTTCAGGTAGGCTCACCAAGATTATCATCAGTCACTCGTTAGATTACCACTAGTCTCAGTTACCATCTTGTGGTGTGAATGCAACTCTTGGTTGCCTTTCTCATCGCTCTCGAAAGTGTTTTTGGCCTGACCTACTCAGAGGCCGATTCCTGGAGCTCCGTCTGTGACCGGCCCCTGTGTTTTTTATTATGTTATTATTTTATTATAGTATTCCCAAGTTACCATCATTTGTCTCACCTGTTTGGTGATCAGTTGCTTGTCCTTTTGAATTAAACTTTGTTATAATATATGCTGCTTTATTGTATGTTGTTAAATTTTTTTAAATAATTGACATTCTTGGCGTTAAAGGCCTTCAGCCGTGGCTGTGGTTACTTGCCTTAAAATTCTAATTGCGACCAGATTCGCATGTTTTCAAAACGTTATTTGCTGTGTCTGTTATTTTATGTATGTTTGTTAAATTTTTATAATAATTGACATTCTTGGCGTTTAAGGCCTTCAGACGTGAAATAATTCTTAAATTATTGCCATTAAGGCTTTCGGCCGTGAGTGCCGTTACTTGTCTTAAAATTCAAATTGGGCAATTGTATTTTTGCAGCGAGTTTTAAGACCCTTGGTCACTTGTCTTTTATACTTTAATAACTGTAACTGTAAGTAGCAACAACTTTAATCAATTCTTAATTTATTGCCACTAAGACCTTCAGCCGTGACCATGGTTACTTGTTTTAAAATCCTAATTTGGTAATTCTATTTTAGCAGTGAGCTTTAAGATCTTTGGTGATTTGTCTCTTATATTTTAATAACTGTAATCGTAAGTTACAACAAGTTTAAACAAATCTTAATTTATTCCCACTAAGGCCTTCAGCCGTGAAGCAGTTATTAAATTATTGGCATTACTTTAATTTGTTGTTGATTTTAAATAAATTGTGTGTGATTGAAAGAAAAGCCAACCAATAGTAACTGATTACGGCCCAGTCCACAATCGTAACCGAATCCTGCCTTCTTTGACTACCTGGTTTCAAACTTCTTTTCCGGATGAAAATACGCTCTTAACATGACTCGACGAGTTCTGCGCTTCAAAACGGCGTTATTTCTATAGTTGTGGAATCGAAATGTTACCCCAGCGTTGGCAGGTTGTTGTAAATAGTGAAGGAGGATATATTATTAATGACTGAAGAGACTACTTTGTGTGTCTGTTGAGCTTACTAAACTTGTCGAAAAACGCTACGAAATTATGCAGCAACCTGGTATAATACATGACTTGATTCTCGCAGGATAAAGTGGCCAGATATTTCAGAAGGTGCAGCCGCTACCTATCAAAGGTACGCGATCGTTTTCTCATTAAACTTATACACTGAACTCCGCTACCTACTTCCAGGCCACGTCATCCACTCCCAAACCCCTTGTGGTCCAAGATGTAGTCCGTTCATTACGGTCATCCATACGGCACGATAATAAAACAAATGTTATTTTACATAACGCTTTCACACTGTTTTTTTTTCCTTTCTTTCTCGTCTTTTCTGGAAAAATTTACTCCCAAAACTATGAATGTGTAACATTAACACCTTATCGTGTTTCAGAGAGGGATGCTTACTCAGCTTTCCAGTTTAGCAAATGGGAAGTCGCGGTACACAAAATGGAATCTAGGCATCGTCGCTATATTCCTGACATCAGCTGATAATGTGGTAGTGTTATGAAATACTGTGTGTAGTATGTACACTGTCTGTGAGTGACAAATGGCTTCTTTTACATTATTGAGTAACTTCTTTGTAACAGACTTGTACGCTAGGGATAAACCGAATGATGTAGCGCTGTTTTAAACAGATTAGCTTTCTGTCGGAATGGTGGAGGCTCCAATCTAAATCTGCCCACTCTGACTTACTTTTTTTTGTGGTTTCCCTTAATAACCTCAGGCCAATGCCGACTACCTGTCATACACTCGTCAAAGTAAACCCTGTAAGTATGTAAATGCCTGTAGATATGAATTGTGTTGTTCGTAAATTGTAATACCAAGACTTGTCTAATAGCCTTGTAAAAGTGATCTACGTATGAATATCACTACTACTACTACTACTGCTACCACGTGTTACGCAGTCAGTACTATGACAGCCAGCTCGGGCTTTACCTGCTTTTCCTGCCGCCTGTATCCGTCACCTCACAACTAGCAGTTACCACTCTTAACGTGCCATTAGGTTCAACGGTAGGTTTCCATTCTTTGCTGTAGGTATGTCACGCGATATATCTCACAATCTGTAAAAACAAGTGAGAGCAACTAAAGCGAGTATAGTATACCACTTACAGTGAAAAGTGGTGTCCAATTTTCTGGTTCCTTCATTCTCTGGCATCACACTTCGTTTACTGTCGCTTCAGAAAACAACAGAAATGAAATAGAGCCTCGAAAACGAAAATATCGGCATGAGGGTCTCCCTCTGACCGCACTAGATATGTTCCATTTTAGGAAAGTGCAGTGACCAAATTCGCAAAAAAATTATTCGAAATTGCTTTCGCTCTCGTGAGTCCAAACGCTCACCATAGACGTACTTACTCCTTTACATTCTGTAACCGAATTTAATCTTTCTGAAAGCTACAAAGCGCAGTTTGCACTTGATTCCTATCTTGCATGTCATACAACCGAGTTGTGCGTGAAAACTAACCAGATTTCGCCCCTCCAAGATTTTTTTTATTTCCCCGTTTCAGTCAAGAATTCTTCAGGATCCACGCAGTTCGCCTGCCCATTCCGAAACAGAAAATATTGTATGCTTCCTTGTATGTAAACGGTCCCCACTTCCGATATTCAATCATTTCTTTTTGCTAACGTCTACCATACATCAATGCATCTTCTCATATGCACGATCACGCCGTGTGCTGGTTATTCTGATGACCCTCCAAGATGGAAATAAAACGCTAATTTGTATTTGCAGAGAATAATGCTGATGATTGGTTAGGCATTAACAGTGGTTTCCAGATCCTCAACAAATAAAGCTAAGATATTTAGGGCCCCTCGGATGGAGAACTGTACCCCATCGGTCCTTCAGATTATTTAACTACTTAAGCCTTATTTATGGTGATGCCGATTGTACAAACTATGAACCAGGACTTTAAGAAAGAGAAATTATTGTATTCGATATATCTCGTCTCTCATACGTATTTCTTTCGCTGTGTATGATTTAACAATAACTGATGAAAACAGAATAGTACTAATTCTACCAAAATTTTTATTGAAACTCCCCCTTTGAATGTAAAGAATGACTGTACTGGTAAAACTTCTACGTTACCTGATTTTCAAACTCCAGAGTGAAACTGAACGTTTTAAGACTGTTTTCTATTTACTTATTCTGATCATATCTAAACTGACACACAATATTTTAACTCAACGCAATCTGACTTTCAATAATCACTACAAAAGAGTAATCCTGACTAACAATAACCTATGCCCTTCATGAATCACTTACCTCACAAAAATCTTCGTTACTCGAACTACTGCAATATAGCGAGCAATACTGCCAGCAAAATAAAAGATTCTAACTGCTGAAGGCACTAACTACTGATAGGCATAAAGTTAGCAAATGAAAGATTTTGATAGAGAACAATGTATTTACCTTCATAGTGTTGAAAAGTCATAATTTATATGTAAATTCGTGACATCCAGTATAACAAATTTCCTTTTTCTGACGGACACACGTCCAGATTGTCCGCTCATATTAACATCTCAGAACTCTGGCATCTCTCTCCCCACATCCACCACTGCTGGCGGCTCACCCCCAACTGCCCAACGCTACGGGCTGTTCACATCCAACTGCCCAAGACTACACTGAAGAATAGCTTCCAACGAGTCCAACCGGCCATACCAACATAAAAACCTAAACAGCCTACTTACATTATCAATAGGAATAAAATCAGTAACTTAGACTCAACTTAAAGTTTCCAAATACATCACTCTGAATTCTGTGAGGGGGAGTAAAAACTGTGCAAGTAACTACGAATCGTGTCGCAGTAAAGCGTGCCACTTACTTCGACATTTGTGCCCTGCTCCGCTACGGTGTATAAAGAAGGCGAGAGCAAGTGAAGGAGAAGCAGTCTGAGCAGAGGGGGCGCCCCGCAGGGGAGGTTTAAAGCTCGCTCGGAGCGTAAATCAGCGGCCGAGGCGTTTCCCTGGGCAACGCGCTGTAACTGTCGCGTCAGTCTTTTTAACGTACCCGAGTGTGGACGGCACTATATCGTTAATGTGCGTTGTCTTCTAAAGCTTATTCTGAGTTAGCCAAACATGAGGTATTACAAGAGGTAGCCATAAAGTTTATAAGTTAATAGCTAGGAGAAAATATGCGTACACATGACAGACCTGAAGCAATGGCAAAACAAGTTTACGTGTAAAGTAGGGAAACTTTGAACCACTGTAGCCTGAAACGCATAAAGATATGAAGAAAATTTTCAAAGTTGTTCAAAATTGGGATCTAATAAGTACATCGTAAAATTTGCTGTGAATAGTCTTTTCGGAACACGCAGCTGTGTTTTGGAGCAAAAAAAAAAAAAAAACAAGTTTCTGGGATATTTGTGGATAATTAGTAAAGATTTTTTACGACAGGGAGATGGATCTTCTAGATAAATGCCTAGAGAATATATCGTTAAAATTTGAGAAATTTTGTGTGGTTATTTATTATTTACATTTCACCCCAGATCTGGTTTTACGTGTAGAACTAGGGTAATTTTGAACCTTTGTATCTTGGGAAAAGGTAAGGTAACAAGAAGACTCTCAAGGTTGTGCGAGATCGGGATGTTACGAATACATCGTAAAAACGTTAGCCATTTGCTTTGCATAGCCGCCTTGTAAGTCTCGACCGGTTTTTGGTACTCTCCGAGGAACGACCCACGGGCTACTGGTGCTTTCGTAAGTCCCATCAAGCACAATTTAGATCACATCAAATACAAAAGGAACCAACCGATTTGCTTTAGTTACCTAAGCAAGAGGAAATGTGTATTATTCATGCTTTGACCTTATACTGCAGGGTAGTAACAGTAAATCGATCCTTCTCTTGGGTATACAAATGGTCCCTAATCCAAGGGCTATCCAAACCACTTGACCCTATCCTATCATCACGAACTGAACCCGAGGTATGAGCACCGAAAGATCCCATTTTTATGCATGACGTTTTGGAGCAAATTAGGTAAGCTTGCTGTCGGATGCATACCAGTATTTCCAGATGGCCTTAGACGGTCGATAGAATGGAGTATCGCACGCCAGTTCGTTTCCAGCAGCAGCGGAAATGTTGCACCTGTGTCAGGTGAATCTTGGCGTCTAAGTAAATCATATGGATTGGTCTGACATAGGTGAAACTTTTCCGCTGTTGCCGAATACAAATTTTCACACAATGCTCAACTTTTTCAATAGGTAGTAGCGTACTACGGCATTCTGGCGAGGAGTTTTCTGTGTGTAGCAGGATGCAGACATGTATCTGCTAACAAATAAAAATATAAAGTAGTAACCTCATGAAAATTCCTCGTATATAAACTAACTGGTCAAATGTAACCGGATAGCTATTAGTGGACATTAATATGGGGCGTGTCCACCACTCACCTTCACGACGTTCTGAACTCTGCTGGGGACACTTTCAGTGAGGTGTCTGAGTGTCTGTGGGGGAATTGCAGCCCACTCTTCCTCAAGAACTGAAACCAATGGAAAGCAACTAATAATAATAATGCCGGCCGCGGTGGTCTCGCGGCTCTAGGCGCGCAGTCCGGAACCGCGCGCCTGCTACGGTCGCAGGTTCGAATCCTGCCTCGGGCATGGATGTGTGTGATGTCCTTAGGTTAGTTAGGTTTAAGTAGTTCTAAGTTCTGGGGGACTGATGACCACAGCTGTTAAGTTCCATAGTGCTCAGAGCCATTTGAACCAATTTCAATAATAATAATAATAAGAGCTAGTGGAGCAGCAGAACTGGGCTTAGCGACGTGCTTAACATCAAAACTGTAGAAGTCATGGGGCCGGGCAACTAAAATGATTGTGGTCATGTCCACAGCCACAACAATGATTTCACCGCCAGTAAATACGAAGTTAGTATGTCATGTAAAATACGAAAAGAAGGGACAGCTCTTACTATCATCAGGATTGCACACCGTGATGGAAGGACGCAGAAAATAAGAGCTAATGATTCAAAGTCGACCCTGGGAGTGTTATTATTATTTAGCGTATAGTTAATACAGACATATCATGAAATTACATATACATATATACATACTGACACACAAGAAACTTAAGTTTGTCTTTATAACTGAATATCCAGTCCTTCAATCCAGCGCACTGCATCTGGAGTTGCTAGCAGGAAGTCCTCTTTGGCGCCGTGATACGCTCGAATCCTGCATTCACTGACAATGTGGTGAACAGTCTGGTATGGAGGCCCGCAGTCACAAGCTGGATCAGGCAGCTTCTTCCACTTCAAGAGAGCACCCCTGCATCGCCCATGGCTGGTACGGATTCTGTTGAGAGTAGACCAGGTCTTGCGTGGTAAGTCGAATCCACTTGGAAGTTTAGCACCTGAGAAGATGTTATGCACGTGCACATCTGTCACTGCTTCCCACCGACCTTTCCATTCTTCAAGAGGTTTGAAATTCTTAGCAACCATGTCAGCAGCATCGCACAGAGTTGGATGACGTGATTTCAGTCTCTTGCGATTTAAAAGTGGCAGGTCGCTATGCACGGGTAGGCTAAAATTCCTGGAGATCTTGTGGAATTCTCTCATAAGGGCAGTACATCTGCGTAGATCAGGAGGCATTATACCGGTTAACAGTGGAAGCCAATAAACTGGAGTAGATCTGATTGTGCCAGATATTATGCGCATTGTCGTATTCAGCTGGGTATCAACAAGCCTTGTATGATGACTATTCATCCAAACAGGTGCACAATACTCAGCACTTGAGTATACCAAGCCCAGAGCTGAAGATCCTCAGGGTTGTTGCTGAAGATCCTCAGGTAGTTCCGCATAGCTTATGGGGGATGTTGTTTCGAGTCCTCAGATTTTGAGCTAAGTTAAGAAGGTGTTGTTTGAAGCATAGTGTACGATCCAGGATGACACCAAGATATTTCGGGTTCCAATTGTGACGAAGAATTTTGCCTCTGAAACTTACTTCCAGTATTACGTTCGCCAACTGGTTATTTATTTGGAAGCAACACACTTCTGTTTTACTCACACTGGGTTGGAGTCTCCAGATTTTCAAGTAATTGTCTAATGCAGACAGGTCATTGGCTAAAATCTCTTCTGTTGTCTTCATTTCCTGGTGTTTGACGGCTAGAGCCAGGTCATCGGCATGGCAGTATTTTCTGGACGATGTGTCAGGTAGATCAGATAGATATAGGTTGAACAGTAAGGGTGAGAGAACTGATCCTTGAGGCAATCCGTTGTTCAGCTTCCTCTCCTTACTTATGTTGCTTCCAGTGATTACCTGGAACTTCCGATCACTTAGCATGCTGTTAATCAGTCGAGCCATTGTTCTGCAGGGTATGATGCTGAGAAATTTGTAGATAAGGCCTTCCCTCCACACAGTGTCAAAGGCGGCAGTTAGATCAACAAATGCCACAGATGATTTCTGCTTCATTTGGTATCCTGACTCTATGAAGGATGTGAGAGACAATACTTGGTCGCAGCAGCTACGCCGAGGTCTGAAGCCTTCCTGATCAACTGGAACGTTCTCTAAGATAGCGCTACTTATTCTGTTATATATTAGCCTTTCAAAAAACTTGTAGCAGCAGCTGAGTAGGGAAATGGGGCGATAGTTTTCTACCTTGTTGCTGGGTTTGCCAGGTTTCAGAACAGATATTATCTTCACCTTTTTAAACTCAGATGGAAGTTGACCAGTCAGCAGGATGTCAGTGAAGAATTCTGCCAGCCATTTCTTAGCTTTTCCTCCCATATGGGTCAGGAATTCTGGATGGATACTATCGAATCCAGGTGCCTTAAGAGGTTTGAGGTCCTTCAGTCCAGAGTCAATGTCTGAAACTGTGAAGGGATGGGTATACTCAGATTAGGGAGGTGCCTTCTTTTTCAGGTCACGAAGCTGTCGTCTGATATGTCTTGTATGTTTCTTGTCAGGAGGTACTCTTGAGGTAGTAATGATGTGGTAAGCAATTTGGTCTGGTGTTACTTCGGAATTCTTTCTGCATGCTGGTGCACTTCCTCCCAGTTTTCTCAGAAGACTCCATGCTTTCCTGCTCGAGTGGGTAAAGTCCATAGTTTTGACTTTTTCTGCCCATTTATGCCTCCGAGACATGTCCAAGCTGGACAATAGTTCTGTAGCTATCTCTGGGTCACCACTTTGCTGGAAGTATTGGTACAGTGTTTCACTTTCCTCATTCCATCCTGGAACATATTCCTTTCGGTATCCTCTTGGCATACACTTTTTAGCTGTTGCTGTTACTGCACCAATGAAGCGTTGATAGTTATTATGTGATGGAGGTATCCATCGAATGGTCTTATCCAGTTCCGTTGAAAACTTCATACAGTCGGCTTTCTGGAAATTCCATAGAGCATGCGGAGTTGATCGTATGACAGGAACAGTGCCGCAAATTTGTATTATTACAGGTCTGTGTTGGCTGTGAGGAAAGGCATCTATCACTTTCTTTGTGGTGTTGATGGGAAGGCCAGTTTCGTTGCAGCTAACAAAGCATAAGTCAGGATTTGAATCCTTGTCCCAAGCAGCTGACCTGAAAGTGCCTTGATCTTTGGCATCAAACACTAGATGAAGATTATTCTCTTCGATCCATTCTGCAAGCATGCTCCCATTTTCAACATTTTGAGAGTACTTCCAAAGTTCATGGTGACTATTGAAGTCTCCTATGTAAATTTCAGGATGTTCTACTGTGTGTAGGACAAAATCGGGCCATGTTGTTTTGTGTGGTTTGTAAACCTTTGTAATAGTAATGCCGTGCAATTGTATGACAACTTACAGAAATCAGTGAAGTTTCGTTTATGTTGTTACGGACATACGTAGCAATTCCATACACCTCGTGATAAGTTACACCAAGTGCAGAATATCCAGGAATTCGACCTCGGCTTCGGAATATTTCTTCACTGGAAACACGAGTTTCTTGAATGGCGACGACATCGATATTGTTGTCCAGCAAAACTTTTGACAGGTAGTCACACTTTGCCCTGCTAATGCTTTCGATATTCAGTTGAAGGAGTCTGATAGTTGGTCCAATGTTTCTTGTTAATGAGCTCTGAAAAGAACTGTTTCTGCTATTTAGTTGATATGTCATTGCCAGGAGATCCTATGGATAGTCTGGCTGCCTGTAATCACTGTTGCTCAATTAGCACCACCCAGGAGGCACGTGTAGGGTATTTTAAGGTTAAACCTACGGACGTGAGCAACGCTACCTCCTGACCCTGGGAGTATAGGTGAAGAACAAATGATGGAATCAAGTGTATACTGTAGCCCAAGAAAATCAAAATTCTGAACGTGAGGCAGCGGAACATTAGTAACAATGGTTAGAGGACTCTTCCACATGCTGCGTCGGAGGGTTTAGAAGTGCATCTGTAAATATTAAAATAATACCTAGTCAGAATGTTTCGTTAATATTGTCGAATGTTATTATTAGATTTAGGACTTTGCAAAGTGCCACTAATTACTTTGTGAAAAGATATCACCCTGCTGAGCATCGGCTCCAAGACGCCATCCGACGGACCTCTGCGTGGACCGTCTCGCATGGCTTCCAGTTTTTTCCCTGCAAAACGCCGGTTTTGCATTTTTGTCATCGACCCACAGTACGCCCGAATCCAGAATTTTATTTAAGCGACCAGCTCCTAGATGTTGTAGCACAGTCCCGTTTCTTGGGCCTTATTTTTGATAACAAGTTGACGTGTCTGCCGCATATTCTCCACCTGAAGACTACACGCATGCGGAAGCTTAATGCTCTCCGCCTTATGGCCCACACATCTTCGGGTGCAGACTGTGTTTCTTCTCCATTTTTACCGTGCTCTGGTCTTGTCCCGACTAGATTATGGTAGTCAGGTTTATGGCTCAGCGGCTTCTTCCACTCTGAAAATATTTGACCCTCGTCACCATTATGGTGTCCGTCTTGCTATTGGTGCCTTTTGCACTACTCCCGTTGACAGTCTCTTTGCAGAAGGGGGGCTTACCCTCTACAAATGCGACGGAGCCGACTCCTGGTTTCTTACGCAATCGCTATTCGCCAATTCCCTGATCAGCCCGTGTACTCTGTCCTCTTTGCAAACGAGGAGTGTCTCCCTACTGATAACCGGCCACATGTGGGACTTCCAGGTGGCATGCGTCTCACTTCCCTCTATCGGGATGTCCATTTCCACTCATTGGAATGCACCCCGTGTGTTTCCTCCCACACCCACTCTTGAATGGTGCCTACAGCCCTGATTAGGACCGATCTATTCCAGGGTCCTAAGGTCTCCGTCGCCTCTATGGTCATCCGGCGTCTTGTACGTTCCATCCTTGCAGAGTAGTTCCAGGGTGCCACCGTCTTCTACACTGATGGTTCTAAGACGATAGATAAGGTGGGATATCCTTTGACGTTTCCTGCTGGCTTAGAACACCATTTATTGCTGGGCTCATATAGTGTGTTCACAGTAGAGCTGCTAGCCATTCACAGGGCCCTTCTTTTTGTTACTGAGGCCTCTTTCCACAGTGTTTTAATATGTACCGACTCAATGAGCAGCCTGCAGGCTGTCGATTCATGCTACTGTCGTCACCCTTTAGTCTCTGCTGCCCATGACCTTCTCTCTGCCCTTGGCCATGCCGCCTCCTCCTTTCTCTTTCTCTGGTTCCCAAGTGACGTGGGCATCCCAGGGCATGAACTGGTTGACCGTTTGGCTAGAGAGGCAGATACTTACCCCCCCCCTCCCCCATTCCCTTTCATGATTCCAGCTGCGGACATGCTGATCTAAATCAAATCTCTCTTTTCCCACAAAGGAATGACATCTGGCGCGCTACTGCTCTCAGTAATAAACCCCGCACAATCACGGAGTCTACTGCGGTTTGGCGCTCTTCCTTCCACTCCTCTCAGAAGGAGTCTACGAGTTGATCTTACCAGGCTCACTCATTGTTTCCTCTTGCGTAACGAACAACCCCCACAATGTGAATGTGGAGCTAGACTGACGGTATCCCATACAATGGTGGAATGTCCCCTTCTTTTGGTCCTTCGTACCAAGTATAGTCTTCCAGATTTCTTTATTTTAATATTAGCAGACGATTCACGGGTGGTTGAACAGGTCATCAGTTTCCTTCGTGAAAATGGATTTTACTTCCAGAACTAGGGCTATGACCAGTACATTGCGCCCCCCATGAACCTTCAAACCATAGCTGCCACCACTTTCCAAGTGAGATAGCATATTTGGAGAACGACGTTTCAAATCCCTGCACAGCCACCCATATGTAGATCTCTGTGGTTTCCCTAAATCACTTAAGGAAAACTCGAGGGTGTTTCCTCGAAAAAAAAAATGCCGCGGATTTCCTTCCCCATCCTTGCTCAGTCTGACCTCATACTTACTATCTAATGACCTCGTTGTCCACGTCATGTTAAATCCTAATCTTTTTTCTTTCCTTTTGCTATTAATTCGTGAAATAACTCACCAGTTCTTCTCTCAGAATGACGGCTGCTCAGATTACCTCCCAAATCGTTTATACAGATAAGCAACAGCATAGGGCGTATGACACTACCTTGGGGAGCTCCAGAAATAACTTCTGTTTTACTCAATCACTTTCCGTCAATTATCACGAACTGTGACCTCTCTGTCAGAAAATTACGGATCCAGTCAAATTACTGAGACGATATGCCATAAGCACGCAATTTCACTAGAAGGGGCTTGTGTGGTACAGTGTCAAAAGCCTTCCGGAAATCCAGAAATACGGAATCAATCTGAAATCCCTTGTCAATAACACTCAACACTTCATGCGAATAAAGAGCTAGTTGTCTTTCACAATAGAGATGTTTTCTGAATCTTTGTTGACTGTGTGTCAGTAGACCGTTTCCCTCGAGGTAATTCATAATGTTCGAACACAATATATGTTCCAAAATCCTGCTTCATATCGACATTAATGATGTGGGCCTGTAATTTAGTGGATTACCGTTCTTAAATATTGGTGTGACCCAGTCTTTGTGTACGGAACTTTCGTCGAGCGAACAGTTGTTTTTGGTTGTTAAGTATGAAGCTATTGCATCAGATACTCTCACAGGAACCTAATTGGCATACAGTCTGGAAAAGAAGACTTGCTTTTATTAAGTGATTTAAGTTGCTTCACTACTCCGAGGATATTTACTTCTATGTTCCTCGTGTTGGTATCTGTTCTTGATTCGAATTCTGGAATATTTACTTCGTCCTCTTTTGTGAAGGCATTTCGGAAGAATGTGTTTAGTAACTCTGCTTTGGCAGCACTATCTTCGACAGTATCTCCATTACTAACATACAGCTGTGACTCCCATAATGTTGGAACTGAAGAAACAATTTCAGTGTGTTCGTCGTCACAAAAATTCAAACGAACTTCTCCTTCTCCATGACAACGCAAAGCCTGACACAAGTCTGGGAACCCCAGAGGAGCTTCCAAATCTTCACTGGACTGTTCTTCCTTATGAACCCTACAGCCTGGATATCGTAACTTCCGACTTCCATCTGTTTGGTCCAATGAATGATGCACTTCGCGGTAAGCAGTTCGTGGATGATGGGGAGGTTATTGATGCACCAAGACATTGGCTCCGACGTCAACTGGTCGAGTGGTACCTTACGAGTTATACAGGACCTCTCAGTAACGTGGATTAAGACCGTCGTATAGAACAGAGATTATGTTGAAAAGTAAAGCATTTTAGCCAAAGGAGTGGGGAATAGTGTAGTGTACTGGAATACTGAATAAAACCAACCAACTTTCAGAAAAAAAAGTGGTGCATTAGTTAGTGAACGCCCCTCGTGTATTACTCATCGTTCACAGGATTCAGGAGAAGACCAGTCTTCAAAGACTTATTTGTGAAAGTGAACATTTAATAACGTTGCCGTCCACAATCTTCGTACTATAGCTGAGTGTTATGAAACTTCTTATTATAAATTATTGTAAATTGTTGCTAATTTGCGTTGCTCTACTTCTCGTTATAGTTTTCCTAACCCAATTAAGCCCTTGACAAAGTCTATAGCTGCTATGTGCAAACAAACCACCTCAGTAACAGCAACTACTGTCGGTGGCGCTGTGTTCTCTTTCTGGAGCATTTATGTTGGACGTCGAGAGTATTCGGTGAAAGCCACATTATAGAATACCTTGCTGAAACAGTGGTGTGTGTGATTTGCTATGCAAGCATAAACTACGGTAGTAGAGACCGATGGCCTTTGTAGTCTGGTCCCTTCAACCCCCACAAACCAACCAACGAAACTACGGTAGTTTTCCTAGTAGCTTTGGTGTGTTAAGGTCTCACCGGCATTACCTGCACGTTGGGCGTGTTGCACACCTATCAAGCTTCACTTTCTTTATCTATGTGCCCATTTTCTTACTAGATTCCCCTAAAAAGCGGAAGCGGTGAATCATCTAGAAGCTGTGTAAGGATATATGTTCTACATAGTTATCTTCCTGCTTGTTATTTAAGACCCGGCTGGGGTGGCCGAGCGGTTCTAGGTGCTACAGTCTGGAACCGTGCGACCGCTACAGTCGCAGGTTCGAATCTTGCCTCAGGCATGGATGTGTGTGATGTTTTTAGGTTAGTTAGGTTTAAGTAGTTCTAAGTTCTAGGGGACTAATGACCTCAGAAGTTAAGTCCGATAGTGCTCAGAGCCATTTGCACCATTTTTGTTATTTAAGAGTAAACAGTATTTATAGCAAAACTGCAACTATCAATGTTTTATTAATGTTTCCTTTGAAAATTGTTCATTTGTAACGTTAAAAAGAGGGATGTAATAGAGGGAAATAAAGAAAACAATAGAGATTTTTCATATAGCTCTAGAAAACGCAATTTCATGAAGAAAAAGGTGAAAACCAACTGCAAAACAAAAATACAGGGCGATCAAAAAGTCAGTATAAATTTGAAAACATAATAATCCAAGGAATAATGTAGATAGAGAGGTAAAAATTGACACACATGCTTGGAATGACATGGGGTTTGATTAGAACAAAAAAAAAAAAAACGAAGTTCACAAAATGTCCTACAGATGGCGCGTGAAAGATCTCTTGCGCGCGTCGTTTGGTGATAATCGTTTGCTCAGCCGGCACTTTCGTCACGCTTGGCCTCCCAGGTCCCCAGACCTCAGTCCGTGCGATTATTGGCTTTGGGGTTACCTGAAGTCGCAATTGTATTGTGATCGACAGACATCTCAAGGGATGCTGATAGACAACTTCCGACGCCAATGCCTCACGATAACTCCGGACATGCTTTACAGTACTGTTCACAACATTATTCCTCGACTACAGCTATTGCTGAGGAATGATGGTGGACATATTGAGCATTTCCTATAAATAACATCATATTTGCTTTGTCTTACTTTGTTATGCTAATTATTGCTATTCTGATCAGATGAAGCGACATCTGTCGGGCATTTTTTCAACTTTTGTATTTTTTTTTGTTCTAATAAAACCTCATGTCATTCCAAGCATATGTGTCAATTTGTACCTCTCTATCTACATTATTCCATGATTTATTCAGTTTTCAAATTTATACTGACTTTTTGATCACCCGGTATATCAAACGTGGCTTCAATACTTCGTTGGACACTTCGTGTTATAGATACACAACTTTCGGGTTTATCAATAATAAAAGAAAACTCTTGCCTTTGAACATGACGAAGAACGTTCTGTTGATTGCAAAATAACTACACTAATTATATACTGATATATAATTCTGTATGTTTGTGCTTGTAAACTATACCTTCATCAAAAGTAATTGCTTTGGTTACATAGAAATGCCGAAGTTACCCGAACCACTAATTTTTATTATTTATGAAATGCAGTTTATATCCTGTAAGGGTATAAAATACAGATTGGACTACCACCGAATGATGCGCGGTTGTAATTACGTACAAAGCAAACAACCAAATAACCAAAACAACAAGGAGAAGTCGTCGGCTCCCACTTTCTCTCTTACACATTCATTTACGTTTCTTTTCCTATCAACACTACCGCTAATCCTACTATTTACTATGCCATTTATGTAGTCTACCAAAACCACTGGACCACAGTTTTGGTAGAGCCCGGTTCTGTTGTACTGAGACGTGGCACATGGTATTCGCTTAACATTATTGAGAGGTTTCTGCCAGTCTGCTGACCGGTCCATTCGTTAACCCTTTCCTAAGTGAAACACTCATCACGAAGCGAAAAGACGCTCGGGGGGTCTGTATTGTGTTGTAAAGCTCCTCGCGGAGCTCATTAGTTGCGGCGCCATGCCGCTCGCCGTCGGACAGCCTCGTTAGCGAATCTGACGGCGCGCTGCCCTCCCTCCCTTCCATTCCTCGCTTTCCAGCGACTCGCCGCCGCGGCGAGAGACGGGCCGCGGGGTCGCCGAGCGACGCATGCGCAGTGCCCACTGGCGCCGCCGGCTCCGACGCCCGATTTCGCCTCCGGACTGTCAATCCGGCTAATGACCGCCGCGTCCGGCATTAGCCTCGCAAATCGCCGCCGCCGCCGCTGCTGCTGAATTAAACATCCGCCCATTAAGAAATAATGAATTTTTAATGAGCAGTCGCGAACCCGCGGTCTCCAAAAGTCTACTGCCTAAATACCCGCAATTTAGCGCTGCCGACGCAGGTGGTGTGCATTAACATACCAATTTAGAAGCCCAACATGCAAGCGTGTCCTCGGGTTCATTAGCAAACTTTGGAGCGATTTAAAGGCTTGTCGCTGAATTAAGCGTATTGCTCGTGAGAAGCAACGCTGGTCAGTGTACGATCAGATACGAGCGGTCCCGTGTCGCCGAGGTTGCAGATAGCAGCGAGGACTTAAGCCGTCGTCCGCTACGTACAGGCGGCGCGAGTCGAGGCGGAACCTGACTTGTCTCTGCTTGTAAACTAATTGTCCGGTACCGCCTAGCTTTGTTACTGCCGCGTCACAGGTCAGAGCCCACCGATCAGTTCTTTGCGGCGTCCCCTTCAGTCTTTCATCTGACACAGGAAGTATAAGCCTAGCCGGTCGCCGATACTGTTCATCTTTAGCCCAATTGTAGTACGTACTTAGATGTAAGAAATGCTTCTCTAGTACGAAGCACTTCTGAAGCGTTTGTGATAAATCGAGGTTAAAAATTTTACGAGGCTATTGAATACTACACTCCTGGAAATTGAAATAAGAACACCGTGAATTCATTGTCTCAGGAAGGGGAAACTTGATTGACACATTCCTGGGGTCAGATACATCACATGATCACACTGACAGAACCACAAGCACATAGACACAGGCAACAGAGCATGCACAATGTCGGCACTAGTACAGTGTATATCCACCTTTCGCAGCAATGCAGGCTGCTATTCTCCCATGGAGACGATCGTAGAGATGCTGGATGTAGTCCTGTGGAACGGCTTGCCATGCCATTTCCACCTGGCGCCTCAGTTGGACCAGCGTTCGTGCTGGACGTGCAGACCGCGTGAGACGACGCTTCATCCAGTCCCAAACATGCTCAATGGGGGACAGATCCGGAGATCTTGCTGGCCAGGGTAGTTGACTTACACCTTCTAGAGCACGTTGGGTGGCACGGGATACATGCGGACGTGCATTGTCCTGTTGGAACAGCAAGTTCCCTTGCCGGTCTAGGAATGATAGAACGATGGGTTCGATGACGGTTTGGATGTACCGTGCACTATTCAGTGTCCCCTCGACGATCACCAGTGGTGTACGGCCAGTGTAGGAGATCGCTCCCCACACCATGATGCCGGGTGTTGGCCCTGTGTACCTCGGTCGTATGCAGTCCTGATTGTGGCGCTCACCTGCACGGCGCCAAACACGCATACGACCATCATTGGCACCAAGGCAGAAGCGACTCTCATCGCTGAAGACGACACGTCTCCATTCGTCCCTCCATTCACGCCTGTCGCGACACCACTGGAGGCGGGCTGCACGATGTTGGGGCGTGAGCGGAAGACGGCCTAACGGTGTGCGGGACCGTAGCCCAGCTTCATGGAGACGGTTGCGAATGGTCCTCGCCGATACCCCAGGAGCAACAGTGTCCCTAATTTGCTGGGAAGTGGCGGTGCGGTCCCCTACGGCACTGCGTAGGATCCTACGGTCTTGGCGTGCATCCGTGCGTCGCTGCAGTCCGGTCCTAGGTCGACGGGCACGTGCACCTTCCGCCGACCACTGGCGACAACATCGATGTACTGTGGAGACCTCACGCCCCACGTGTTGAGCAATTCGGCGGTACGTCCACCCGGCCTCCCGCATGCCCACTATACGCCGTCGCTCAAAGTCCGTCAACTGCACATACGGTTCACGTCCACGCTGTCGCGGCATGCTACCAGTGTTAAAGACTGCAATGGAGCTCCGTATGCCACGGCAAACTGGCTGACACTGACGGCGGCGGTGCACAAATGCTGCGCAGCTAGCGCCATTCGACGGCCAACACCGCGGTTCCTGGTGTGTCCGCTGTGCCGTGCGTGTAATCATTGCTTGTACAGCCCTCTCGCAGTGTCCGGAGCAAGTATGGTGAGTCTGACACACCGGTGTCAATGTGTTCTTTTTTCCATTTCCAGGAGTGTATATGAGAGCGCCAGGCGTCGACCAACGGCATTAAGTCAGAAGTCTGCCCGTACTGCGGTCGGGACTCGTTATTTTTCGCTTTTTGTTTTCTTTATGATCATCCACCGTACACTTGTCTCACTACAACGAATCTCGACCTTTGTTTTTGGGGTGGAGCGAGGCGGAAGGAACAAGAGTATAATACTATATACTGGTAAACTCATACTGAGACGTAATCCTGATATAATAATGAACTGTTATGAAAGGAACATTTAGTCTGTCGATGCATTCCTGTGTCTACTAAAAATTATTAAATTGAAGCTATTCCAGCAGTAGTTCTTCGTACTTACTGGTAAGCCGACAGCATTTGGCGTCCTATCTATCCCACAAGAGCGAAAAGTATAGTGCAAACTTGTGCCAAGAACATTTTATGTTTGCCATTTTTCTGACACTCGCATTTAATTTTTAATAATGATGGCAGGAAACACACATCAACGTTTAAAACAATTGAAGTAGAAGAATGACACTGTATGCAACGCGATTTTTTTTAAGGGATCTTTCGTACAGGGTGATTCAGATGCCGTTAACGATGTCGTTTTATGCAGCCAGCTATCCCATATCTGGCGCTCATAAACCACGCGCGAGATTTTCATACTCTCTCTCGCCACGCACGAATTGGCAGTCCTACAGAAAAAAAGAACAGGGCCTTTTTCCAGGAAATTTAATATACCGGTAGTTAAAGTTTGTACTGGTATACGTTTTCGATGGAGGCCGCTCTTTTCGAATTATTCAAGAAAAACTTACAAAAGTGGAATTCAGACGCATCCCAGCACTCATCCGTAGCCAGACAGGATTTCCTGTATGTTGTTCGTGGCTCTCCCTCCTACCACTGCACAAAAATTTCCGACTACACCAATAATATTACTCCCGATGTTCTACTCTTTTAGGTGTCTGTTGGTTTGGCTACTACTCCAGCAGCATAATCGGCTATTTCGTCGACATTAATAATATAAACGTTCCCATGAGGTTAATAAAAGACAAACGACTTTCGTAAACGTTATCTTAAAATTAATTACGTTGAAAATTCGATTCAAACTTAACCCCTACAAACACAGTAGTTTCGTAGTATGAAAAGCTGATGAATACAATGATGTAACTCTCTGTTTTATGCTGTTAAAATTCTCACAATTCTTAGGTAAAATTTACATAACCGTCAGTTTTACAATTTGTAAGTGCTCGACTAAGCCGATGATATAATAGGGCCAGTCAGTGAAGACCAAAAAGGGTGGAATGTGGGAAATAACTCGTTCAGTCGTAACGTTTTGTGCAATGGTAGGAGGAAGTGTCATCAACAACATACTCAAATTTGTGACCGCTGGGGCTGAATGTGGGAGGAGCTGCGTTTGAAGGTCACTCGAAAACTACGGCCTCTAGTGGAAACGTATTCCACTACAAAATTTAACTACATCAGATGTCCTACTAAAAGGTCCTGTTCATTTTTTCTATAAGACTAATAGTCTGTGAGTAACGAACCAGAGAATATGAAAATCTCTGCGTAGGTTATGAAGGCCAGATAAAGCGTAGTGTACTGCATAAAACAACATAGTTAGGGGTATCTGAAGCACCCTGTACATAGCTTTTGCCTCAAACCGTGCGTCTTTGAACACAGGTAGTAATATCAGAGCTTTCAACTAATGCAGTACCAGAAAGTGAAGAATAATGCAACTTAAACGAACTTATATTTCTTTTTGACTCTGCAACAGTGTAGAAACATTCTGAAATCGCTTTAGTAAAATTTTTACTTAACTACAGAAATATATATCGCAAGGGAGAGACATACGTATCTCGATTTCTTATCGTACCTGGATGACGATGTCGTGTGACTAGGACCTCCGGTCGGGTAGACCGTTCACCGGGTGCAAGTCTTTCGATTTGACGCCACTTCGGCGCTTGCACGTCGATAGGGATGAAATGATGATGATTAGGACAACACAACACCCAGTCCCTGACCGGAGAAAATCACTGACCCAGCCGGAAATTGCATTCACATTCTGTCGCGTTGACCACACAGCTACCGGGGGCGGACATCATACCTGGATTATATCTTGCAATTAGTGTACTAATATGATTATCGATATTATTGGCACTTTCCGAAGAAACACGATTCGTTGCAGTGATACGATTACTTGGTGTAGTACACCTCGGTAACCGCAGGATCACTGCGGCAGATGGCTAACCGAAAGGACCTGGGCTCGATTTCCGACAGGGTCGGACATTTTATCCTCTCGGGGATTGAGTTGTGTTGTCTTTATCTTAGTACCATAATAGCTGACACCAAAGTCGCCTGCATGGCGTCACATGACAAGTTTCGACATATGTAACTTCGTACCAGGCTTGGCGCTAATGAATGTTCTGAATTGTTGAAAAACGCTGTCGTATTTTCCACTGCTATTTACATATGGTAACAGGACTAAAGTCTTGCCAAATTCTCGGCGGCGCGGGCTAGCCGCGCTGTCTAGGGCATCTTACCACGATTCGCACGGCTGCCCCCGTCGGAGGTTCGAGTCCTCCCTCGTGCATGGGTGTGTGTGTTGTAATTAGCGTAAGTAAGTGTAAGTTAGATTAAGTAGTGTCTAAGCCTAGCGACCGGTGACCTTAGCAGTTTGGTCCCATAGGAACTTACCACAAATTCCCAAAATTTTTTCATGCCAAATTATCACTGGTCCATCTTTTTGCAGAAGAAATTTAGCTGTGCAAATCGTTTTCCTAATTTCAATCCACACTGCTGTTGAAAGGTAAATATTCTTTCTCACATAGCCAAAGCATGTATTACGTTCTTTTAGACACCTTTTCTTTCACAGAGATTCTGCTTGGGTAACAGACAGATCTTACCTTTGCATTCCGTCCCCCACCTTTGACTTCACCAAGGTTTCTTCGAAATGTGTTCTTGTATACAGATTTTTCAGAACGTCCGTCGGACTTAGTTGACACCTGAATTGCAGTATTTCGACTATTATTTTGTAGAGTGGGGTTCAATATCCGGTTATACAGCTTATTCATGTACCATTACTTTACTCGATTCATAATATATTCTCTAAAGTGTTAGCGGCCATCTTTAACATAGATTTTGAGCCAATTAGCACAGAGACACACAGGATATACTTTGCAGCGGACTCCTCAACCACAGACCTGTGAGCACTCTTTCTTTCAAAAATGTAAGAGATAATTTTACAATATCTGTTGCATTCATAATAGTGAATACCTTTCAAATGCTGCTGGGTGAAGAAACATGTGTCTGCCAAAAACCGGTTACATAATGCATTTGATATTATGTAGAATAAAGACACCGCTATTACAAAAAGACTAGCGATATGATCTGCTACTGGGGTAGTAACATCGTCTTACCAATGCAGGGCATTTCATTATTCAGCTCACTACCTATAGATGTAATTGCAGTTATGTATTGCATTAAGTTGCCCGTAACTGCAAGACGTTTGCAATGATTTTAGATTAATGCAGGCTTGAAACACCTTACTAACATAATCTGAATATTTAATGACTCCACGACATACCTGATTACTGCATGAACACAGGACAGAGATAAAAATATTTAATGCGTTCTCATGAGTAAATTGAAATGTTAGTGAGTTCACGAGCATTCTACTAATGAAGCTCACTGCTGACCTTTAAACTCGATGGTTCTGCAAGCTACAAGCTAATAAGTATTCAAGCGTGACTCCGTGTTCCTCCACGTGCAAGTACGGTATCGGCTCAGACCAACATCAGGTTTCCTTTTAACGAGGCAACATACACCGCAGTTATTCACGTCACCACACGAATGTCGCTTAATGTACCTTCTGTCGTCATCCGTAGTAGTTAGCAATCACCACAGCGTACCATTGAATTGCAAAGCAGTACATAGGTAATGGGAAAGTTTGAATTTCGCGAAGAAAACTTCAACTTAATGTCCCTCATAATAATTCAAAGAATAAATAAATTCAACACCAGTTACAAAATATGTAATAACAGGTCGGGAGTTAATAAGTATGGGAGAATCATAGACGACGAATAGAGTTAGAGAAATACGTTGTATAAGTTATTAAACAATTGCATAGTGGTTCGTTTCATTGTTAGTCTCGAAGCGATACAAATAAGTTAACATATGGCGCCTCTTTTCATTCGTTAGTGACCTAAATTCATTATGTTTAGCTAACTCTGTTAGCTAACTCTGTTTTTAGAGAGGAAGTTTGCACTTCGTGAAAGTGAGTACTGAGTTTCACACTGCTTCACGTAGTGACTTTGATTTCGACTCCGTAGGTCAATCTAATTTATGATTCTCTATAGAAAGAACAGAACCTAGGAAGTCAGTAAAATAAAAATACTTTGTTGCTGTCTGATAGGCACGACAAAGCGTTGCACAGGAGGCACCAATATGCAATTTGGGATGCATATGTGAGCAGCCGGTAGCGAAAATGTTGCACAGTAAAGAACTGTAGAAGTTATTCAAATTGTAAATAATGAATCCTCAAGTTCTGAGAATGAATCGATGCATGTTGCACCAGAACACACAACAACGCCTCCAAAGAGCTTTCAACAGTTCCAGCAATCAAGAAGATTACATATCGTCATACAGGTACTCAATATGTAATTCTGTTTCAATAACACGTCTTGTTGATACTCAAAAGAGCGATATGACGATATAGAAGTTCTAGAACGATAGTGTATGCCTCCACCGTCGACTGCACGGTAACTAATCCCTAACGAAATGCTGTACAGTATTGTTCACTGAGATGTACAGCCATATTTTCTCAACATTCATGTCCTAGTGACGAAATGCGGTAGTGTAAACAGTGCCTCTCTTGGTGCTGTCACTATCTTTGAACTGAGAAGTAAGCATTTGTTTGATCCTTTAACGGTTTCCGCTCTCTTCGGAATTTCCTAATGAACATTTAATTGCGTTATTTTGTTGGTTAGTATGGCTTTTAATTTAGACTGAGGATCAGTTTCATGTGCTACTCGCACATGGCGATTTATTAATTATTTCAAAAACAGTATGAAAATGTGCCAAGCTTGGTGCTACCGCTCGATAGGATCGTTAAGGCAGAGATATTGGAGAGGGCCTCGGGATTTTGGCCGGTGGCAGTGTGCCGTGCGGGAGAGAGGGCAGTGACCTGTTGCCGGTCAGGCGCAACTGCGACAGTGCTCCTCGATGGACTGGATACTGTGGAGCGCTCGTTGATTCCCGAAGAGACAGCATGACAGACAAACTTAGCAGCACGAGTGCTGAGTGCGGCTGCTTTTGCGAGTGGACGTAGCAGCCGCCGTGAGGGATAATTGCTGATGGAACGTCGAGTAACGCACGTCGGGTGCGGTTCATTTGCTACGTCCATACCAATTCATACGGTAGCAACGCTGAGTGCGGCGTTTCTTCTTGTTTTCATGGTACATTTTAGCATGGTTGATGAGCAAACAGCGAGGTCTTCGTTCCCATCAGATTAGGGGAGGATGGGGAATGAAGTCGGCTGTGCCCTTTCAAAGTAACCATCCCGACATTTGGCTGAAACGATTCAAGGAAGTCACGGAAGACCTATATTAGGATGGCCGGACGCGGGTTGGAATCGTTGTCTTCCCGAATGCGAGTCCAGCATGACTTTTTTTCGTGGCTATTAATGGATTTATAAAGGACGGTGCAAATTTGTTTGGTCCTTTCTATAATTCGTAAGTGCGGATGGCTGTTTACAAGCATACTGCAATCATTGGTCACTTGTGATTGAGCATTTTGCTGCTGTTCTGGGACTGACCCCAAATTACGAGCGCTTATTGACAGGTGGTATAATAGTACAGAGGTTACTGTAAACGAACTGTGTTGTATTGTGTGAGAATCCTTTGTCTGCCCAGTTGTTAAAGTAGCTATGTTTCAGGGGACGGTCCTACATTAAGCTCAAATATATTCATGTGCGAAAGGGGCATGACCATGAACCCAGCTTGTTGTTGTGGTATGTGGTTTGGAGGTAGTACCTGGCTGACACTTGCTGTTGTATGGGGCAATCATGCAGATTTTGGTGGCCTTGAAGCATTTCCAGATGCTAACATTTTGGCTTGGAAGACATGGAGTATAGCTGAGACTACAGGACTCTTGGCTAAACAGCCTTATCGTACTCTTGTTCCATGTATGCCATTTGTCTTGAGTACGAGAAAGAAGAAGAAGTTAAATGCCGATGAGTACCTCTTTATATGGGCCAAAGTCGGCAATGGCAATTGTAAAATAAAGATCAATGGTGACTGTATGTTGTATTATAGACAATCAAGTTTTTCCTTTCCTTATTTCCATTCGTTATCTCCCGTGAGATTTTTTTTTAAATAAAAAACACTATTCACTTTTTGTTTTGGTGGCCGTGCTGCTCTTAGTTGCAGATTTCCGTAGTGAGGCCAGAAAAATGTTCAAATGGCATAAATATAAAACTGATTAGTTGCTAATGAAACTTCCTGGCAGATTAAAACAGTGTGCCGGACAGAGACTCGAACTGGTGTCAATTTTTCATTGTTAAATTGAGTTTTAATAACTGTAGATTTTAGATTCCTATCTTAGGTAAATTTTAAGACTAAATTTTAAATAGTGATCGCCAGATATTACTTTTGAATAAATAATTTTTAAAATTTCGTTTTAACTGCTAACTTATCTCGGTTTTGGAGAAATAATGTCGGATAAGCTTGTGATTTTTAAGTTAAATAGCCGTTATTATTGTTCACATGGTTCAAATGGCTCTGAGCACTATGGGACTTAACATGTGAAGTCATCAGTCCCCTAGACTTAGCACTACTGAAACCTAACTAACCTAAGGACATCACACACATCCATGCCCGAGGCACGATTCGAACCTGCAACCGTAGCAGCAGCGCGGTTCCGGACTGAAGCGCCTAGAACCGCTCGGCCACAGCGGCCGGCGTTATTACTGTAATAAATACTTTGAATCTGGCTAAATTGGTGGATCGAAACTTCATCAGTTTTTATTTGTTGTTTAAAATAAACTGCTTGAACATTTGTTGTGTGTGTTTCCTTTTCTCCAGTCAACCACTGCCAGTAGGGGTTGGTACCAGTAACGATACAAAAGAAATATGAATTTGGCGCCTGTGTGGATGCCCCCGATAACAGTGCTCGTTTTCATCTTAACGCTGGTACGCGGAAAACCAGGCGCCTTCAAGTTGGCATGGAATACTGTACGTAGTACCCTACCACAAACACACTGAAAGGAATTCACCCTCAAGATGTCATGGGCACATAGCCGCGTTGCTAGCAGCGTTGCAGCTTGTCCGAGCTCCACAATCTAACCAGCACAGGGTTTTACTTCAGCCTCAATTTATTAGCACCTCCACAACATTTCTTGGCAACTTCTTAAGAATACTGACGAGAAAGTTGCTCGAAAAGCGTCGTCAGTACTATGTTCGGTAGTTGGGAACGATAGAAAACAAGCAGCACGAGTTGTAGTACAAAAAAGAGTTTGCTCAAGCTTCGTATTCTTGATACGTTAAGTCCCCATAATGTCACTACACGTATTAGCCCAGCTCGTCGTGCCGTGTAATATTTTCTGTTGTGGATACTATTAGGGAAGCCCCAGGTAAAGGCTGTGAAGCAGCTGACTCATGCGAGACTGTGATCTCTTGTGCGGCACCGCTGGGTTACGGTTGTCCTTTGTCTGTGGTGGTGCGGTAAACAATGCCCAGGGTCGGGGGAACGCAGTACGAGATAATTAATCGTGATTACTGACTGTGGATAAGTGTCAGGTTACAAACCAAAGGTGTGACATTTCCTGTCGAGGCAACCACCTCACAGCAGCTCTTTGTAGCGGTACACACATACGTAAAGTACGGAGTGGCCTGCGGTAGACGTCAGTTACGACTGGACGCCAAGAATCCGCGTAGCCACGATTACGTCTCTCAGCAGGTGTTGAAATGTGAGCACTAATCTAGCGACTGGTTAGCATTACGTAGATGCACCAGCTGTCCAAAGGTGTCATTTATTTAATTTAAAAGACTCATGGGTTCAGCAGTAGAGGGTAGGAGAAGTCGGGGCAGACCAAGGAGAAGGTACCTGGATTCGGTTAAGAATGATTTTGAGGTAATAGGCTTAACATCAGAAGAGGCACCAATGTTAGCACTGAATAGGGGATCATGGAGGAATTTTATAAGGGTGACTATGCTCCAGACAGAACGCTGAAAGGCATAATCAGTCTTAAATGATGATGATGATGATGATGATGATGATGCAATATGTTCCGGAAGAAATAATCCGATTACCAAGTTCTATAAACAACGAAAACAAATTATTGTTTCACATATTAACATACATGTAATGAAAATGAGTCTTTATTGTCCATGTAATGTTTCATACCCTAGAAGTATTATACCATTGGGCACAATCTAAAATAAGCAAGCAGTAAACATACATTGTCAAACACTTAGGACTCTCCATTACAAATATCATGGCCGTAATGTTCATAAATTACTGGTGGCGCTTAACACTCTAGACCCCTAAGACAGAACTCTGTCTTAGGGGTCCATTTAACGATGTTCTTGTGAAAAGCAGCCACAAACCTGATTTCTTTAATAGTAAATAAGGTGGTGATTGGTAGTTCATTGGCACTTGGATTCTGTTCCTAAACAGAGCTCTGTGAGATTGTGAAGCGGCGCTACCCATTAAGAACTTTATATTATGATATCTCAAACAGAGAGCCTTCTGTGCTTGACAACGAACCTTGCTGCTTGCGTATTTTTGATTGTGCCTAATAGCATAATCCTTTTAATGTGCGTAACGCTATACGGAAAATGTAGACAGATTTCCATTACTTGTTTGTTAGTATGTGAAATAGTGCGAAATGAGGATTTGTTTTACCTGCTTACAAAACTTGAAAATGGGATAATGTCATCCCGAAGCACGTTGTGCTTTTAAATTAAGTAAGTGACACACTTGGACAACTGTGCGTCATAATCCCCGTGATACCGTGATACAATTACAGCACCACTTCACAACAGATAACTTGCATCTCGCACAGATGGTCTCTTGGCTCGCTGACCCGTCTCACATAGAAGGCACAGGTCACTGAACTTTGAACCACTACAGTGAAATGAATATCGCGATGTAGAAGTGGTTCGTGTGTGATACAGGGTGGTCATAATTAAACTTTCGTTACTTTAGAGGGCTCCCATGAAGATCGAGTGATCGTAGGACAATGAAACTTTATGGAAACATTTGTGAGAACACGCGGAAGAGGAATAATGAACAAACCTTTGAAAGAAATACATTTTCATTCCAACATGTGAGCGTAACATTTGTTAATTGCTCTACGTTCGTGCCTATAAAAGTTGCTCAATGTGACCACCATATGCATCCACCACAGCCTGGGACCGCATCAGAGACTGCTCTACTGCCGCCCGAAACAGCGGTGGGCCGTGGAACGTTCAGCTGTCGCCACACGCCTCGTGCACTACTTCAGGTGTTCTTGGATTCATTTTTACTTATCTAGCTTTTTCACCTGGAGTGAATAAAAATTGTATTTCTTCTTCCCTAGGCTTTAAATCTGTCTGAAACTTCTTTGTTACATCTTTTTGATTTATTTAATTCCATTATCTTGAAAAAACTGCATTGCCTTATCTACATAATCTTTTTGGGCGCTGCGGAAGAGGACATGGCGTGGCGCTGTGTACGTCCTGACATAGGGAAATCCTCTCCACCACCAATTAATACAAAGAGGAGGAAACGCACCTTTTCGAAAGATTATAAAAAATGTTTTAGTTGTATTTTTAAGTTTTCTTCAAAAATTGTTTAATCATTGTAAATTATTTCAGTTTATGGTGCACTCAAAAAGATGATGTAAATGTTATTTCTTTAAAAATTGTTCTTAATATTAAAAAGTATATCCGCCATTAATACGTGTGGTGATAAAATAACCTCTTAGCATGTATGTACAATTCTTACAGATAGAGGGCACTTTTTACTTTTACTAATCAGGTTTCTCCAAACTGGTATACAAGGTTTAAAAGATTAAAAATTACTTTAGTTATGACAGCGAACCAGTAGTTCTGTACTTAAAGGTTACTCTGTAACTGCAATATATGGTATGTTTGCATTTTAATTCATTCCGAAAACATGTTTTGTAAACTAAGATAGTTCTATCAGTAACTATATAATCTCTCTTGTTAATCATATTTTTAACTTTATGTGACAGATCTGAAGATGGGCAGCTAGCATGAAACCGGTTATTGAAAATAAAAAAATAGCGATCAAAGACTGAAATGCCATATTTGTATTCAAAGAACTATCGCGGCCATCCCAGTACGACAATCATGTCTAGTTTCGATAAAAAAATGTATTGCATCACCCCGGTTCCCAGAACTCCTGAAGATAGACGATGACTGTGGTATTGTATCACGGACACAGTCCCTTTGACTGTTCAGAGAAGTCACTAAACCCGACCAAAGATGTAAGCAACCATGCATGAGCAGCGCCTGTTAGACGGAGGGGGTTCGACAACCGATCAGTTCCACTCATTCCACTAGGAAGGCGGTACACGGCTCGTGTTGTCTGTAGTTCAACCATGCCTAGACGATCTATACCAGGGTTCGAAAGCGTCCACATTGTGCCAGGAAGGGCTCTGAACAAGGGAAGCGTCCAGGCGTCTCGGAGTGAACCAAAGCGATGTTGTACGGACATCGAGGAGATACAGAGAAACAGGAACTGTCGATGACATGCCTCGCTGAGGCCGCCCAAGGTCTATTACTGCAGTGGATGACCTCTACCTACGGATTATGGCTCGGTGGAACCCTGACAGCAAAGCCACCATGTCGAATAATGCTTTCCGTGCAGCCACAGGACGTCGTGTTACGACTTAAACTGCGCGCAATAGCCTGCATGTTGCGCAACTTCACTCCCGACGTCCATGACGAGGCCCACCTTTGCAACCACGACACCATGCAGCGAAATACAGATGGACCCAACAACATGCCGAATGGACCACCTAGGACTGGCATCACGTTCTCTTCATCGATGAGTGTCGTTGGAGACGGGTTTGGAGGTAACCCGATCAGGCTGAACGCCTAAGACACACTGTCCAACGAGTGCAGCAAGATGGAGATTCCCTGCTGTTTTGGGGTGGCATTATGTGGGGCAGACGTACGCCACTGCTGGTCCTTGAAGGTCCCGTAACGGCTGTACGATACGTAAATACCATCCTCCGACCGATAGTGCAACCATATCGGCAGCATATTGGGGAGGCATTCTTCTTCATGGACGGCAATTCGCTTCCCCATCGGCACATCTTGGGAATGACTTCCTTCAGGATAACGACATGGCTCGACTAGAGAGGCCAGCATATTCTTCACTCATGAACCCTTCCGAACATGCCTGGGATAGATTGAAAAGGGCTATTTATGGACGACGTGACCTACCAGCCACTCTGAGGGATCTACGCCGAATCGCCGTTAAGGAGTGGGACAATCTGGACCAACAGTGCCTTGATGAGCTTGTGGATAGTATTCCACGACGAATACAGGCCGGCCGGAGTGGCCGAGCGGTTCTAGGCGCTACAGTGTGGAACCGCGCGAGCGCTACGGTCGCAGGTTCGAGTCTTGCCTCGGGCATGGATGTGTGTGATGTCCTTAGGTTAGTTAGGTTTAAGTAGTTCTAGGGGACTGATGACCTCAGAAGTTAAGTCCCATAGTGGTCAGAGCCGAATCCAGGCGTGCATCATGCAAGAGGACGTACTTCTGGGTATTAGAGGTACCGGTGTGTACAGCAATCTGGCCCACTACTCTGAAGGTCTCGCCGTATGGTGGTAAAACATGCAATGTGTGGTTTTCATGAGCAATAAAAAGGGCGGAAATGATGTGTATGTTGATCTCTATCCCAATTTTCTGTACAGGTTCCGCAACTCTTGGAACCTAGGTGATGAAAAACTTTTTTATCTGTGTATCTCATTGTACGACTCGTAGCTCAGGAGATACGACGTCATCAACACTGAGATGCGTGTAAAGCTACCGCACTGTGCATAAAATTTTAATTTATTTCTTATTTACTAGTTAATCGATTTGCAAATCATCTAGCGGGGAGAATCTTCTTATATCACTGGATGCACTTGCTAAATTATATCTTTGTACGACACGTAGTTCAGGAGATATAACGTCATAAGCATAAAACTGTGTAGAAACGAAACTGCAGGGCGAACTTTCCAAGGGAAACAGGTGAAATTTGCGCAAAAATACATGTGAAATATGTTAAATGTAAATGAAATATGTGTGACATGTGCATACATCGGCAAAACTACGAGCAAAAACTTTCTCCTAAACCTCTGGATAGATTTCAGTCGGACTTGGTACATATATAAGTATTATTTGCTACCTGCAGAGAAATATGGTGTGGGTAAGGACTATCAACATTTTATTGGAGTGGGGTAATGATAACGTGGAGAGAGAAGGGGGAAAAGGAGGAGTTTGTCAGAGAAAGCAGAGAGGAGGAGACAGAGGGAAGGGAGGATGAAATAGACTGTGAGCGCGGAGGAGAAAATGGAGAGAAAAAGGGGAGGAGGAGATGAACAGAAGAGGCAAGGAGGAGATGGACAGAGAAAGGGGATGGGGAAGCGGACGGAGAAGTGAAAGATGAGGAGAAGGACAGAAGGAGGGGGGACGGAAAAGATGGATAGGAAGAAGGGAGAAGGAAATGGGCAAGGAAGAGTAGGGGGAAGTGGTCGTAGGGAGCTGATGTACAGAGAGGGGGTAGGAGTATATGGACAGTGAGACGAGAGTGGACCTGATGTGCTGAGAGGGGGGGAGGAGGTGAGGGGCAGAGGGAGAGGAAGGAAGAGATGAACTAATATGCATACCTGGGCAATGACGGACGCCCAGTTGGTTTTGCATAAAGTTCAATCTGTCAACATGCCTCGAAGGGTCATTTCAAATTTAAACAGTGTGCGCGTTGTCGCTGTAAACCAAAGAAGACTATCAGCACAGTATGTTGCCTGCTGAATTAGAGTACACCACAGCGACATCATTCGAACATTCGTCCTCCACCGTGAACCAAGGCACATTGAAGACCAATGTTGAAGTGGTCGCCTACGATCAACAACACCGGCTGATAGCTGCTGCCTAGAAATTGTGGCACGCAGGTACATAACGAGAGGGTAGCCTCCTTGGAGGCAGTGGCCTACGCAACCATCTCCACACACTCGGTTTGGCGTCTATGCGTCCATTGCGAACAATAGTATAAAATGCTCAGCTCCGTGGTGCTTGAAGAAGCTGAACAATAGAACTACTCATGTGGCGCCTCGTTTATGCTGTCAGCTCTCTTCACGGACCAGTGCAGAATTTGCTTGACGCTTGCGGGCCATCATAGAAGGGAGTGGAGGAGACCAGGTACCAATAAGCTACACAGGCTGACAGTATCACGTTTCCAAGAGGAGGATGGGTGTGTTATGTTTCAGGTAGATGTAATATGCAGGTGCCTGACTAGCGTTGACGATATTTTGATTATTGTTTGATTTTTATTTCACAGTAAACTGTACATTTAACTATTCCTAATGGCCCTAGTCTTTGGTTATAGTTATTCAGATTTTCGATTCGGTGTTAACATGGGATAGTTGGATTACTTCGACTAATATTTGAAGTATTGGTTGTTGTATAAATGAATCAATATCAGTCTCCTATTTTGATGTTCACATACATGCATGAGGTGTTTAGATCAAGTTTCTCGTTCTCCTTGTGATTATGTTTCCTTCTTTATTCGTTATTGCTGGTTTTGCCTTTGGTTAGCGATGATTCACCCACCGCGTGGTTCATTCCATGTGAAAGACACTTTTGAGACGGTTGTCCTTACCATGCTTTCGTACTTCTTTACATACTTTTTTTGTGAAACGTACAGACTGAGCGCTGTTTTTCTGCAAAATTATGTCCAATGTACTTTCTTTTCCATGTTGGTGACCAAACACTGTACATAGGGCCTTTATTTGCAATCTGCTCTGCACTTAATTTAATAGTGCGATTGCTGTTATTTTATATGTAATGTTCCACCTCACCTGATCCATGTAGCGAGCATTTGACACCATCATTTGCTATGTTCATCAGAATGTTGCAATAAATTATTAGGTGTATAGTGCACTCAAAGATGGCCTTTACTAGTTCAAAAATGTTCGAATGTGTGTGAAATCTTATGGGACTTAACTGCTAAGGTCAGCAGACCCTAAGCTTAGACACTACTTAACCTAAATTATCCAAAGGACAAACACACACACCCATGCCCGAGGGAGGACTCGAACGTCCGCTGGGACCAGCCGCACAGTCCATGACTGCAGCGCCCTAGACCGCTCGGCTAATCCCCCTTTACTAGTCATTTTCATCCTAATATAGTTTCCTCCTTTACATATGTCTTCAGTTCCAATAAAGTAATGCGTATAGCGTATCATGTGAAAGCAAACTAGGATATTCGCGTGTCAGAAGCACACAACAAAGAGAGGACTACAGCAGCTAAATATTTCCGAAATATTTTCCTTTCAGTGACAAATATGTTGTGACGAATGCAACAGTTAATGTTTTGAATATGATAATAAGCGAGTTGTGTTGCGAAGGGTGATTGAAGGCAATCAGTGTTAATTCTGTAAACATAATCACATAAAGCAGATTAATTGTAACTGAATGCAGACGGCCGTCGCATTTTCACGGGACACAAAAAGGTCACACTGAAACTGACTTTTCGTGCGATATACATGTGATTAACATTCTGAAATAAAAAACGGTGGCAGCATGTTTGAAACCACCAGTGATTTACCTAGAGTATCGATTTACTTTAACACTGCGCAAGCTATGCGCGAAATGCGTGCAGAGCACCAGTCACGGCAATTGCTAAATCGACGAACCATGTTAAATATTCATTACCACGATCGGTTTCTTTGCCTTAGAGGGCCCTTGCTGTTCAGGAGTGGTACTGCATCCTAGTGTTCGCGGTTCACTTCCCCTTCCTCTATCTGGGGAGCAAGTGCTGAGCTCTTATCTGTCGCTGGCGTGGTTTGCGAATGGCGTGCACACAAGAGCGTGACCCGGTGTTGCTCTGCCCAGTGGAGCGCTACGCACACGCCTCCTGCCGCCATCGGCGCTGCAATCTTCGTGTGCAAGAGCAAAAACGAGGCACGGCGGATCGAATTAATGAGAAATGGCCGTCACCTACCCTGTAATTTTACAGCTCAAGTGTGACGAGGCGGGAAATGCAGGAACATTTATCGTCCCTACTGTAATTACAGTGACGCACGAAGTATGTAGCATTTAGCCTACAACATTCATTCGTGGGTTACTACTTTCTGTAGGTTCAATTGTTGATAGAATATGGTAATTTGAACAAACTTGTGGCTATATGTACAAAATAAGTACATAGTACTGTTGCACTATATTGAAAACTCTGTCCGCAGCTCGTGGTCGTGCGGTAGCGTTCTCGCTTCCCACGCCCGGGTTCCCGGGTTCGATTCCCGGCGGGGTCAGGGATTCTCTCTGCCTCGTGATGACTGGGTGTTGTGTGATGTCCTTAGTTAGGTTTAAGTAGTTCGAAGTTCTAGGGGACTGATGACCATAGATGTTAAGTCCCATACTGCTCAGAGCCATTTTTTTGAAAACTCTGCACGGTTTTGAAATAGTGTAGAGTTTTCAGCCACGGAGTGAAATATCCGGGAATGAGAGGGAGAGTTCTTGCAAGATGTGCTGCTGTACAGAGAGATATACGAGTATACATCAGGATTTTTCTGCTAACCGGGTCACGTTCATAGAGGAATGAACAAGAAGACACTGCACTCACCACGACCGTAATTGACGTGATCAGTTGTCAGTCCATCCAACGCGTTTAAAATTTCCTGCTTATTTACAGCAGTACATACGTATTTCATCTGAGCGTCGATAACCTTTAAGTTAAGAGGGCGTGCTGAAACGTAATGCCTCCGAATTGTTCATTCTACTCTCAACATCGGTTACTCGTTCCACTTCCCCGCGTCGCCCATGCAAGTTGCAACCCTCTGCCGCCAGAGGGCTCCGAATTGTAGCGTGTAACATGGCGGCGTGTGACGTCGGTGCGTGAGAAACCCTCAGAAAACTGAAATCACGAATCTGAAGAGTTTGTCCACATACAGAGCACCCTCTCTTCCACCATGACATTGCCAGTCCACACACGAGCGCTGCAGCGATCCGACACTTTGGGTACACTGTCACTGATCACCCTCCATACAATACCTACTTGGCCCCGTCTGACTTTCAAAGAATAGCTTCGAGGACATCACTTTGATTGTGATAAAGACATGCAAGCAGAGGTGAGACTGTGGGTCCGTCGACAAAATCAAACATTCTACAGCATTCTGCAGTGGCGGTATCAAAAAACTGGTCTCTCATTGGGAGAAATGTCGCCGTCGCCAGTACGACTGTTTTGAGAAATAAATATGTAGACATGAAGAATAAATGTTAGTATAGTTTTTTATTTAAAAACCTTTAAGAATGTGCAGACAGAAAAATTGCAGTCATTGTTTTTCAGCACGCCCACGCGGCCTCATACTAGCTAATTCGAATGATAATAATTAGAGCCGCGCGGGATTAGCCGAGCGGTCTAGGCGCTGCAGTCGTGGACTGTGCGGGTGGTCCCGGCGGAGGTTCGAGTCCTCCCTCGGGCATGGGTGTGTGTGTTTGTCCTTAGGATATTTTAGGTTAAGTAGTGTGTACGCTTAGGGACTGATGACCTTAGCAGTTAAGTCTCGTAAGATTTCACACACATTTGAACATTTTGAACATAATTACACCTCAATAGATTATTTAATCAGTCGACTTGGATTCTATATCTTGTAAGGTATCGCTTGACCCTCTGTCGGATTCCACACTACCCAACGTAAGCCAATATCATCATCATCGTCGACGGCGGCGGTGGTGTCATCCTTACTATAGGAAAACTGGAACGCCACATGGTTATTCGCAGCGAGAAAGATCACGAACTGAAACTAACAAAGTGGGTGTCTATTATAGTCTATCACATAACTAATAAACTCCTCCCGAACAGGCCATAAAGGCCCAAAGGTACCTACTGGCCGCCGTGTCATCCTCAGCCCACAGGCGTCACTGAATATGCAGGGACATGTGATCAGCACACTGCTCTCCCGGCCGTATGTCAAGTTTCCGAGACCGGAGCCGCTACATCTCAGTCAAGTAGCTCCTCAGTTTGCCTCACAAGGTGCTACATCCTGGAACCGCGCGACCGCTACGGCCACAGGTTCGAATCCTGCCGGGCATGGATGTGTGTGATGTCCTTAGGTTAGTTAGGTTTAAGTAGTTCTAAGTTCTAGGGGACTGATGACCTACAAGTTAAGTCCCATAGTGCTCAGAGCCATCTGAACCATTTTGCCTCACAAGGGCTGAGTGCACCCCGCTTGTCAACAGCGCTCGGTAGACCGGATGGTCACCCATCCAAGTACGAGCCCAGCCCGACAGCGCTGAACTTCGGTGATCTGACGGGAACCGGTGTTACCACTGCTGCAAGGCCGTTGGCATCACATAACTAATACATTATGAGCCACCACGCTAACATTCTTTAAAATACTGGCTGTTAATTGGTTCAACCAGATCACATTTTTACCCGGCACAAAGTGTGTCTGCCAAACACTGCTCCCGCTTCGGAAATAATTAACCTAGTCATCGATTGAGAACCATAATCGAGTACTTACACTTTAAAAATAGCAGTCAAAGTCACCAATCAGGATTTTGTCCTGCCTCCGTCAACCTGAAAGGTAACCGCTGCTTGTTATATTACAAAAGTGGTTTAATTTCACTCCAATTTACGGACAGAAGCACGTAGAAGCATGAACTGGCTACATTAGCATCTATTATTTCATTGACAGCTGAAATTATTTTCCATCCTGTTCCAATGAGCATACAAGGAAGACTTACACTTTTTGAAGACAAAGTCTGAACAGTGCGTTTTTGTTTATCCGCACATAAGTGAACTATAAAGCGAGCATTTCGCCCAATTTACCATCATTGTAACTGCTATTGTATCCTACCGACATCTGCACAAACGACAACAAATGAAATATTTTCTTTCAGGCTTCTACATATATTTTATGACGAGCCCTAAGTAACTGTACTAGGAACCATTAAATGTAGTTGTTTCTAATTTACTGAATTTAGATAAGAGAATTGGAAATTTTACTCTTATAAAGTTTGAAATGGGGTAGGGAGCTAGTGTTGAGTGGAAAGGTACCGAGCCATAATGAATTTATTAACGTTTCTAAAAACACTAATGAATTTATTTTTTTAAAAGCAAAAAAATCCAAGAATAACGTTAACTGAAAAGACTAAATTTCAATAACCAACTGATGGCCAACACCTCAGAAGGGCAGCAGCATAAAATCACTTCCTGTTGTAAAGAATATTAAATGAAATAAAAAACAAAAACAAAAAAACATTTACATTACAAACAGCGAAACATATGGTCAAATAATTATGTCGCAAATGTCAACCATCGGCTATTGCTAGTAATTATATGATGGTAGGGATGGTTTAGAGGCGACGCCAGTAGCAATAATTCCGCTTTCTCTACTAACATAGGATGGCGGTTGCCGCTACCACAGTACTAGAAACCTTCATTAAAAATTATAAAATACAATTCGTAAATCAGAAGAATTACATCAGTCATGTTAATAGGGTATCTTTAACAAGATGTCAGTTAACAGGAGATACGATCACCTATCCTGTAAAACAGAGACAACTCGGTAATTATTTAGTAAAAATTAACCTACTACAAATGCAGAATATTTTTGTAGATGCAGACAATTTAGTAAACACCTCGAGTTCGTGATACTAGCCAACAGGTAATTATAGACATGCCTAAGAAATAAGGTAGCTAGATTCAACAATTTTCACTGATTATAAAGTACAGTTCATAAATCGGAAGAATTACATCAGCATTCCGTGCCCTTAGATTCTAAAATCTAATTTGGAACAGTGACAGCCACAAGCTCACACGGCCGTGGTGGCCAAGCGGTTAAAGGCGCTACAGTCTGGAACCGCGCGACCGCTACGGTCGCAGGTTCGAATCCTGCCTCGGGCATGGATGTGTGTGATGTCCTTAGGTTAGTTAGGTTTAAGTAGTTCTAAGTTCTAGGGGACTGATGTCCTTAGAAGTTAAGTCCCATAGTGCTCAGAGCCAGAGCCACAAGCTCACACACACTGACAGAACTGGACTCAAGTAGTACCAGGCAAAACCTTAATAAATAACACCTTTATATACATAACAATGGGCAACCAGGATACGGAATCAAAATAGCCATCATATGAAACCAAGCAACGTGCACACTAATCGGATGCTCACCGTGATTTCTCGTCAAATCCAGCGCCCATTGACAATCGCTTGCTTAGAGAGCGTCGAGAGAAAAATGTAACGAAGATTACTCGTATTAGGAAACCCACGGCTATCATCCAGCAGTCGCCACCGCGTTGCAAACGTCAGACCGGACTCCAACCCAGCACCACAACGGACACAAACTGCTTGCCACTTCAGCAGCAGAGGACACGCCGAATACTGTGCGTCCTGCCGAAGTAGCTTTTAACGAGCCATGTTCACGGCAGCGACCAACACTCGGCCCCGCCAAACCCGCAGTGAGCAAAGGTATCGGCCACAACAGGCCGTCTCACTTGCGCTCCTCTCCGTCTGTGTCACACTCCTATTCTCCAGGTAGCTGCAGCCCTTAACTACCTTCTCCTTCGCCCTGGCCTCTACCGGCGACAGTCACACTCCACGCCCTCTTGCGGCAGAGGGATTCCAAATCCGTGGGAATTACGCAAAATTAAACGCGGTTGCACGGCACAAAGCTCTTATGATATTTGGGCAAAATAGCCAAGAAATTATCAAATGGTTCAAATGGCTCTGAGCACTATGGGACTTAACATCCGAGGTCATCAGTCCCCTAGAACTTAGAACTACTTAAACCCAACTAACCTAAGGACATCACATACATCCATGCCCAAACGTTTACTAGAGTATTGTGTAGAAATATGAAGTAAATCAGCTAAGAACTTCTCAAGACATTGTTAACAATTTTTCACGTTTATAGAGGGTGTTAGAAGTATAGACACACATACAGATATATTGATACTTCGTACCTTAATTTTTCTCTATATCAAACAGTCTTCACGCAGGCGCATCACGTAACTTCCTACACGATGATTTCTACACGGTTGTAATTGCTGCATGAAGTGGACTACACAGATTATCTGTTTTGCTTCCACGCATCCTCGTTTCAATACCTGAACTCCTGCCCAGGGAGAATGGCCCTTATGGACTTAATTGTGCCACTCACTCATAGTTGAAGGTACTAACCAAACTAAAAACATACTACTCGTAATGACTGTAATTATTGGTCTGCAGATGAAGTAAATACTGATGTAACACTGTTCAGTACTCTAAATATCTGCACTTAGACCGCTAGTACCCTGCGTATTATGTGTTGTTATATATCATACATGTTAAAATATATAGTCTATGTACACTCAAATTTGTTACAACATCATGTAAAAGTTTGAAGTAAATCCACCAACAACATTTCGAGATTTTTAGAGACAACGTTAAACAAACATCGTCTTGTCCTTATGTAGTAGTATGAATTACAGAGGTATAACAAATTGTTTTTCACTATATTATCACAGAAAAGGCAGCCAGATAAACTGTACTGATTGTTAACTGACCTTGCAGTGACCATCAGCGTAGCAGTCAAGTGCATGATCCATCAGATGGATAATATCAGTGTTTTCGATCACAGACAGGCTGTGTTAAAAGCATAGGATACACCATGTGCTGGAGACTTCTCCAACCGCGTGGTCTATCCTCGGGGCCTACATGCACCTCCCGTGTACGAATTAAAACACTAATACGTTTCACAAATGTACGTGGAAGTTGCCGAAGATTACCGATGTTAATGACAAGCGTGTGAGTCCATGTACACCTGGCTGACACAGCCGCGTGAGTCACGCGAATTTCCCTCATCTGCACTCACTTGCATACCGACTGCGAATTTACCGTGTGCTCATGTGCGATGTGCCTCGCGTAACACTAGACTTCGGTTCAAAAATGATTCAAATGGCTCTGAGCACTATGGGACTCAACATCTGTGGTCATCAGTCCCTTAGAACTTAGAACTACTTAAATCTAACTAACCGAAGGACATCACACACATCCATTCCAGAGGCAGGATTCGAACCTGCGATCGTAGCGGCCACGTGGCTCCAGACTGAAGCGCCTACAACCGTACGGCCACACCGGCCGGCGAGACTTGGGTGATATTCATAGCTCCAATTCTCGAACATTTATTAAACGAATGTACTTTTCGTTTTTTTTAATTTTCACAAAAACTCCTTTTTTGGGAAGTCTCACCGGAAACTTTTGATTTACGGAGATTTACCGTTGTGACACTAATGAAAATACATTCTACACATGAAATGCACTCCTGATTTCGTATTTGATGATGATTTCGTTGTATGGCTTTCAACTCATAATCTTCTTCAGCAAAAATTGAGAAATCAACAATTCCGATGTAGTTTTTGGCAAATAATTCGTTACGATTCCACTTTAACTTCACTTCTCAAATCACATTCCTATTAAAATCTTGTGTTTACGTCATAATGTCATTCGAAACTCGTGACCCGATTTATTTGACATTTCTTTTGCTGTTACATGTCTGAATTTGTTGTAAGCCTCCCTTGGTCATGGACATCAATAGAGGTGAGCTGTTTGTTTTTAAATTGGGGGTAAGACTTTGCTGTAATAAATGCAGTTGGTATAGAAAGGCGAACAACGTCTTACAGCCGTCTCTTGACACTTTCACGATACACACGTTGCAAGAGCGCTGCAGTCTTAAAAATCCTTTTTATCTACTCCAACGTAGCGTCCCTTCCAAAATTTTCGAATCTCAAAGATCTATAGAATTGCATAGACTGATGTCGCATCGAAAATCTATTCCGTATTGTAACGGCGAGCTCATTCAGAGCTAATCCTAAAACACTTTGAATGACTCTGCACGTCCAGTAGCATTCCATAAACGTTTTATGAGACTTCAGATCTGGCGATGTTAATCAAAATGGTTCAAATGGCTGTGAGCACTATGGGACTTAACATCTATGGTCATCAGTTCCCCAGAACTTAGAACTACTTAAACCTAACTAACCTAAGGACATCACACAACACCCAGTCATCACGAGGCAGACGATGTTAATCGTTGGGAACACTGAGTTCTTGCTTGTTTCTCTCTTTTTGTAGCACTACAACCATGAATTGCGTAATTATTCTAAGGAGACACGAGTATCCGATAGTGTTAACAATCTAAGAAAGGTTTTGAAGACAGAGTTTTGCGCCATGTTAGCAGTGGAAGAGGGACACTTACTGGCAGGTGCAGACAAAGATGAAAGGGGCCGAGTCGGTAGTGTAGTAGCGTTGTAATGCACTAAGCAGGCCGTCTGCAGCAGCCAGTAAAGAGATGGCGTACTAGGCAGGCCTTCTGCTACAGCCAAAAAAAAAAAAAAAAAAAAAAAAATTACGTGCACCCTCCCTAGCCAGCCAGCGTACTGGTCTGCTGCGACAGCTCGCCGGTTCCGAGCTGCCAGCTGTGAACAGGTTGTCTCGTAGATGACTTAGAGGTATGTGGCTGAATTCAGTGTGCGTGCTCTTATCGAAGTAGCCAGACGTTCATTGCTTCCTCAAACAAATTTCACGACTACTTGCGACAGCTTTTGGACTTGGGGGAATTTGCAGTTCTGAAAGGTTGTACAATATGTCTTTAAATTTATAGCCATCCCTTTCTGGCATGCCGGCCGGTGTGGCCGAGCGGTTAAAGGCGCTACAGTCTGGAACCGCACGACCGCTACGGTCGCAGGTTCGAATCCTGCCTCGGGCATGGATATGTGTGATGTCCTTAGGTTAGTTAGGTTTAAGTAGTTCTAAGTTCTAGGGGACTTATGACCACAGCAGTTGAGTCCCATAGTGCTCAGAGCCGAGCCTTTCTGGCATATTTTTTTGTAAAACGCGCCATGCATTTCTTACGGCAATTACATTCGTCTCGAACATCCATTGGGCGATGAAAAGTTCACCGTTTTCCATTTATTTGCCAGAGTGTATTCTATGAATCTCCTAGTCCGAGGGAGTCGGTTTTCAAAGGTTGTTTTATTGTTTGTTGAACTCCTTCTCTGTAAGGACGCAATAAATTATTAACTATAGCAAATGCCTCTTCTCTGACAATGACGTACGGCATTGGCACTCCCTTGTTTGATATGGAGCTTTTCACCGATATTTGTAAATTTTTACCGACGAAATTTTCATGCAAAATTGATTGCGCAAAAATAGATGAGTCACTATATTTACCGTGTGCTCCCACACCTGTGTAAGTGCACTTACAATAGCAGCGTACAAAGTGAGTAAAACGACGGAAAAATTATTTTTATAATGATAGTGAAGTACGTTTGTTATGACAAAAAAAGGCATAACACATTCCACGTCTCGCTCGGTTGATCGTTCACGACTGATCGTCAGCTGGCTGACTTAAATTGGCTGCTTAACACTGCGGCTGTCTAGTGCGTTATAGCCCAAACTGCTAAGACCGTCAGCCTATAAGCATTTTTACGTTTTATTTGTACCCTGTAAATTAGGTAAGATGATACAGTTAATGTTATTTTAGAACTAGAGCCATATATTTTGGAGAGTGAAGGCTCTCGAAAATATGGCTAACACCAAAACTTGAGGGTGTGATGGAATTCCAGCAGAATTGTTCAAAGTCATTGGAAAGAATGCAGCAAAAGTGTCGCATTCAATGCATCAGAAAATACGCAGGACGCAACAGTGGCCAGAAGACTGGAAAAGATCAGTATTCATTCCGATCTCAAAGAAGGGAATTTCTACGGAATGCTCAGATCACTGAACAATCGCACTTATCTACATGCTAGCAAAGTCATGCTGAAAATCTTACAAAATAGTTTCGTTAAGTTACAAAAAGGACTTTACCAGTACATAGAGTGAGAACTATCAGATAAAGAAGCTGGATTACGTAATGAAAGAGGACCCAGAGATCAAATTTCCAAAATTCAGTGGAGTATGGAAAAGGCAAGAGAAATCCAGTAAGACGTGGATCTCTGCATTATTGGTTATGCCAAAGCCTTTGACTATCTCAATCACAATAAATTACGGGAAGTACTCAAAAATATGAGAGTACCAGATCATCTCGTTCATCTCATACGGAGTTTATACTCTGACCAGACGCCACGATGAGAACTATGTACAGAACAACTAAATGGATCAAATTTCAGAAAGGGGTACGGCAAGGCTGCCTATTATCACCTTACTCATTCAATCTGTATGTAGAGCATTTTATGAGGAACGCCAGGCTAGATGAAGACGAAACCTGAATGGAAGTACCTGGAACAAATATAAACACCCTTAGATACGCAGATGATATTATACTGTTGGCAGAAAGTGAAGAAGAGTTAAAGACTTTCTTGCTGAAGGTGGAAGAATAAAGTGAAAAAGTTGGTCAGACTGAATGTTACGAAAACGAAAGTTATGGCAAGTACACCTCTTATTGCATGGCACATAGGAGGAGAAACAATGGAGGTAGTGTCTACGTTGAATTACCTCAGTTCCCAGATTTCTGCTGAGGGTGACTGCAGCCACGAAATCAGGAGACGCTTGCTGCTTGTTGCAAAAGCGATGTCAAACCTTGCTAAAGTTTATATTGAGTGCAGATATAACTTAAGCAACAAAGATCGGTAATCTAAAGGGTATGGTATTTCCAGCTGCGATCTATGGATGTCAGACCTGGACCATTAGAAAGGCGGAACGGCGAAGAGTAGACTACTTTGTAAGGTGTCAGGCAAATCCAACACCTTCCATGAAAACCCTGGCATGATAAGCAAATCCGGCAGTATGTCACATAGCTCCGAATAAATCCTGACATTAAATTAACCAAAGTAATACGATCAGCGAGTGAGCAAATGGAATACCACAGACTAACACAAGAACGCCTAAATGCATGTCATACCTCCCCACCGTGAAACAGACGCAGTACCGAGGGAAGAAACGAGAACAGAAGCCGAGAGCAGAACCGTGTTAAGCTAGAAGGCCCTACAATAAGGGACGGACACCCACATCGCCGGCTCACCTCCAGCACCACCCCCTAGCCCATGTTAAAAGATAGAGCCCTCCAGAAGAACAGTATAGATCTTACGATAACACTAAAAGGGCCACACCAGCTGCAAGTTTTAGCATGAGACTTTTTCGCGTCTGTGTGACGTTGCAAACGTTAAAAACATTGCCCCACCACGAAAAGTATAACATTTCTCATTGGATAGACAGAATTTTTGTAGGCGGAGCTTAAGGTTAACATTGAGACCCTGATTGGTCAGTTGGAAACACAGCCAGATACCTTTTTTTAAAACCAACTTCGGTAAATTGTAGTAAGGAGAATGGAGAAAAGAGTTGCTTCCAAGATGGCGAGCTGTGTGGAGCTGCGCCGCCCTCCGCCCCCTGACGCTGCCTAAACACAGTCAAGGTAATGAATGCACATGATGCTGCATAACAGCGCATAACGCTTCACTCAGAACTGCAGAAGTCTCATCTGTTACATCCCCTTTTTACGTAATACTAGTGTCGATCGTCAATTAAAGCTCATGGTATTCACATTTGCTACGTAAGTTAAAATCTGAAACGGGATGATTTTTCTGTTATATAATTATTGAGAAGCCACATCAGCCACTGTAATTTACGACAAGTTAAATACGTAATTAAAGATAATTGAGGGTCACTGTAGACCATTTTGATAGTTTTCTCTTTTGCGAAACTTAATTTAAACCTAGATTGTAGATGTGATATGGCATAGGTCATCCTTCGATCCATTATAGAACTTGGAAAACTTGGAAACCCATTCAGGGAATATTCGTTCACATTTTTGTTGAACGCAGTTGGTTTTTATCATCCTGTATTAAAATATTTCCTTTTATCAATAGTGCAATTTATAAACAATGTTTTGTGAGTAGAATAAAATTTCCAATGGTAAACTTAACTGCTTTTTCGACTTTATTTTACCAGCTAACTAAAAATAGGAAAGCCTTGAACCCCTTCCACTAAATTCAGTTAGTATTAAGATTCTTTTACAGGGGGTGCAGTGGAGCTGACGCTGAAATCATGAAGTATTTGATTATATCATCGCTAGTCTCACTGAACTCTACATGTCATGTGTGGTCTGGCGTCTCCTTACCAGCAACAGGACCCAGGTTCAAACTAGTCAATTCCCTAAAAAACACGCTCAGAGCGTCGTTGCGCGAAAGTGGTAGGGAGACATGATTTAGAACAAACAGACACCACGCAGAATGTTAGACCTTTGAATTGTGATGTTGGAGGAAACTTCTTAGAGTACCATGGGCTGCAAAGGGAACGAATAGGCAATATTGGAGCAAATTGAACCACAGTGCTCCCTGGAAGGTTTGATATTAAAACAAAAAATGACACATTGGTCAATATTGGAGCAAGTACAACCACAGTACTCCCTGAAAAAAAAAATGCATGGGAAGAATGAATGCACTAGAAGAAGAGGACGTCAGAGGGTGAGATGGATGGATAGATGGCATGACAGAAGTAATCTGTTCCCACTTGGAAAGTCTACGGGAGAAAGTGCAGGACAGAAGAAATTGGCGTGCTTTTGTTCGTGGGATCACGGAGAGTCGGGATCGACTAAACGAATAGAGAGAGAGAGAGAGAGAGAGAGAGAGAGAGAGAGAGAGAGAGAGAGAGAAATCAAGAAAATCTGTCTTCAGTCTGAAGGATAGTTTCAGCACTGCAGTGCTTTATGAGGCATAGTGGTGTGCCCTTGACTTTCTCTCATCTCTGAACAGATACAGCCAGTTATAGATGGATCTAAATTTTAACACGTACTCCGAAAAACGGTGCAACTTGGCATTATTGTCATTGTTATAGGTGAAAGATGCGAGAAGAACAGAGAAAATCCTAGGAATAGCCATGGATCGAAACCTAGGCCTAAGTTTCGTAGTCTGGAAATTAAGCCCCTGAGCCACAAAGGCACATTTCGGGAAAAATTTAAAAGAAACTGCACTGAGCCAAGAGAAGAAATATTAATTCTGTTCAAGAAGTAAACAAAGAAGGTAGCGTTATATGTTATTCGTTATTAACTTTACAGACAATTTATTGGCGAATAAATTTATTTCAAAGACCTACTTAATCGAATAATTATCCAAATATAAATCTATTCGAAAAATAACCATCTCTTTCACTATTACACATTCTTTCTCTTTCTTTTCGAGCTATTAAATTAACAAGTCCTACCAGTTCATTTGTTCGATTTACTAATGAAAGTGTACAGTGAAGCTGGAGTGAAGTTTTTCACTTAATTGTAAACAAAGGTATCAGTTATAGTCTGTCGTCACATTCTTAACGTAAATCTTTTTAATTTGTGTTGTTCAAAATATGTTTCAATGTCAGTTCCATTTTTAGCAGCTGACTGAAAGCAAGCATTAATTTATCTCCTATTGTTCCTTGGAAATATACAATTGCACAACTGAAACAATGACCTTCAATAACATTCAGTATTTTCATTTTCGTTATACCATGGCAGCTCTTGGTGAATGTCACCTATACAGCACACACTTTCCCCATAGAAAACATGGGAAATTGACAGCTAAAAAGAAGTTCTAATTCTAAATGCATTTGAACGCTTTCTGGGCCCATTTGTTCCACTACGTTGTGTCGAAGCTGACAAGGCCAAGTGGCTGGTGACCGTCAATCTGTGAGTGAGCCCCCTGTGAGATGCAGTGAGTGAACTGCCAGTCGCGTAGCGAGTGATGTAGACGAGCGCTACTCACGCGGATGCATTGTTCTACTCCGGGGATTGGACCGAGGACTTCGGCCTGAAGGAGACCACCGCCTCAAAAGTGCCATGAGCAACAGTGTGTGCTTGCCAAGTGTGGACTATCGCCATGGAGAAGCAGCTCATTCATCAATGGTATGCTGAACAATGTCCTCAAAAAGAGAGACAGAATTCATCTCCCAACACATACACACCTGTTCATCACACAGCATATGCCGATAGAATCTTAGGTTTAGAAGTATCTAGATTGTCGTTCAAAGCATGTAATGATGCTATTTGTATTTAAGTAAGACACTGCACTAAATTAAAAAGTTTGCAATGAAAAATATTGGTTGCTATGATTTTGCGTTTGGTACATATTATACTGCATGTTGCTGCAAATGAAATTTAGTTAACACACTGAATTTTTCTTTAGGCTTGGGAGGAGGATTCTGTCTGTCTTCAGTCTCGAGGGAATTGATTTCAAGTAGCATGTGCACTTCCGACCTATGCGCTCTGTAATGAAATTTTCATAACATAACTCATATCTCCTAACTGTTCGAGACATCGAAACGAGATTCATGAATACGATAGTATTAAAAGAGGAGAGAATTTTGCCATTGTGTTAACATATGGAACTCTTATCTTCGTCGATATAGCCGAAGCCACAACTTTATTTAATATTTTTCAATCCAGTTCTGTAATTTTTTGAAGTGTAATCGATAATCAGTGAAAAGAGAACTTGCAAGTGTGAAAATAAATGCGAAATTTCATCTCTTATCTTACTGCAGACTGACACAATGAGGCTTTCCGTAAGGTGTTGACCTCTATGGACAACTATTGCTTGTTTAATGAGGCACTGTTTCAAGATTTTGTCGCATAGCTATTGCAAGGTGAATTTGTGCAATTTACCATATACTGTATTTTGGCAAAAGCAGCAGCCTTAAACTTGCGAACAAGAGAAACGTAGCCGTTACTCATAACTGATGATGCTTCTTCAAATAAGAAATGGATAATAATTCGGACAAAAATGAATCTAGAATGAGATTTTCACGCTGCAGCGGAGTGTGCGCTGATATGAAACTTCCCGGCAGATTAATACTGTATGCCGATCCGAGACTCGAACTCGGGACCTTTGCCTTTCGCTGGCAAGTGCTGTACCATCTGAGCTACCCAAGCACGACTCTCGCCCCGTCCTCGCAGCTTTACTTCCCACAGTACCACGTCTAGCAGGAGACGGGGTACTGGCGGAGTAAAGCTGTGAGGACGGGGCGAGAGTCGTGCTTGGGTAGCTCAGATGGTAGAGCACTTGTCCGCGAAAGGCAAAGGTCCCGAGTTCGAGTCTCGGTCCGGCACACAGCTTTAATCTGCCAGGAAGTTTCATACCAAAGATTTTGTCTTTCTTTTCCATCTGATAAATTTGAAAATACAGTAATTAGCACCAAATAATATGCCACATTTTTATCCCTATGCCCGCTCAGAGTGAAGTTGTGAACTTCTTCACCGTAATTATATTTTGATGTGTTATAGATAGATTACATATTTTTACAAGGACTCGACCCCACGACCCTCAGATTACTGTCCTGTCCTCTTTACGTTGCGCCAACCGCTGCCTGGTAACTACTCGCTTGAGCCGCGCGAAAAATGCTGTATTTTCTAAACACTTGGCCATCTGTCACTAAAAATTTTTGTCCAAGCCCTGCAAAATGGCTCTGAGCACTATGCGACTCAACTTCTGAGGTCATTAGTCGCCTAGAACTTAGAACTAATTAAACCTAACTAACCTAAGGACATCACACACATCCATGCCCGAGGCAGGATTCGAACCTGCGAACGTAGCGATCGCTCGGTTCCAGACTGTAGCGCCCAGAACCGCACGGCCCCTCCGGCCGGCCAAGCCCTGCATACATTACAAATCTGGACGAAATTGATGCTGACGAGTAGGCTCGATCCCCTTGTTAGACGTTAATTTAATATCGAAATGTATTCGCAAATTGCGAGTACGATAATGCACCAGCTGTACAAATGATTAGTAAGGGAAGAAAATATGTGATGGAGCTGGACTCGACATGGCTTTCCCATTTAACACGAGCGGTCGCCTAATCCACATTGGCTGTCCATGCATGCCTTCCGGAGCGACCCGAACTTACATACGACACAGTGTCTACATCCCATGCTTTCGTTTCCGCACACGTTGAGACTTCGTTATTCTTGCCGTTTTGCCTTGCTGTGGCACCGATTGCAGATTAGCAGTGTCTGTATTGTTCGGTGTCTGTTAAATATTATGCTGTGTCCTTGAGACATGCTCATATGTATCTCATGCAACAGCAAGGCAAAGCGACGAGAATAACAACGTCTTAACGTGTGCGGGAAATACAAGACTACGTGGAAGCAATGGGACGTGGACACTATGACGTATGGAAGTTTGGGTCGGTCCGGGAGACGTGCTCGGATAATCAAAATGGTTAAGGTGACTGTTCGCGTTAAACGGGAAATCTGGTTTCGAGTCCTGGTCCGGCACAAATTTTCGTCTGTCACTAATCGTATTCGCAATTTGCGAGTACATTTCGATAATTTAACACGGCGGTAGATCGTCGGTAGTGCCTGTTCCTTCAGACATTCATGCGTGTGTAGAGGATATTGCGTTAGGCTATACAGATATTGCCAGCCTGCTATTAATAATTACAGAGTATAAAAATTACCTAAATACGAAAAGATGCGCTTCCCTCCAATCTCGTGAATTGCAGAATTTCACATGAGGCTTAACAGATAGTTTTAGAGCAGTTTCTAGTTCAGTTTTTTGATTTTTCTGTAGACACGGCTATCTGTATTACAGTTAATCTGCCTTTTCTTGCAATTGGGTCTACATTAGCATTACGAACATTTAGGTTTGCTCGTTTGCGGCATTTCCTCCGTGCATTGGTCAGAATCTGAAAGACATATTTGTAGCTTACAGAATGGAAACAGAGCATTTTCTACTATTATCAGTGGAACGGTGCTTATTATGACTAAAAACTTAAGACTCATTGTAATTTTGCGAGTTTCTTAGTCCCGAATCTGATTTCCGTCCAAACAATAGTAGTTTCATTCATCTGTGTATCAATTTTACAAACATGTTGAACATATCGTGATATTACAGTTTAAGAAGGAAAAAAAATTTAATCATCCTGATATTTACCTCGATTAATTTAGTGAAACCACGGAAAATCGAAATCAGCATGGCCGAATGAGGACTGGAACATCTATCCTCCGGAAAACAAGACCAGTCTCAAAACAGTGGAACTTAATTCAGTTTATCTCTTGTGTACACTACAATTTGATTATACGTTCTTGTACAGAAGTTAATTAATAATATAAAAAACTGGTGCTATACTACTAATTGATTTCATATTAGTGATCACCGCTCACTCTACAGAAACATTATTACATGATGTGACACTATAGGGGCGGATGAAAATATGGAAACACCAAAAACACAACAGATTACTAGGGATAAGACGGTGTAGCAGAACTGGTGGCACTCAAAAAGGGTTCCAGTCGTCTCGGAATGGCTAAATACAAAACCTGTGTGGTTTTGAAGGGAGTCTTTTTTTATTCTTCCTGTAAAATACTGGCGAATTCAGGTAACGATGATGGAGGTGGATGGAGAGCACGCGAATTTTTTTTCCAAAGTAGACCACAAAGACTCAGTAATATTGATATCTGGAGACTGTGGTGGTCAGGAAAGCTGCGACAGATTATTATTGTGCTCACAAAAGAAGTATGGACCACGCGAGCTGTGTGAAAAGGGGCCCCGTCGCCTTGGAACATGGCTTCACCATAAGGGAATAAACACTGCAACGTCGGATGTATCTGATCAGCCAAAATCATGGCATAATCCCCGATAGTAATGCGACCTTTCAGAGCAACCACTGGTTCCATGGAGTACCACGACATGGCTGCCTAAAGCGCCACAGAATCCCGCCACGTTTAACTCTTGGGACGTAAACTCAGTCAGACCAAATGACTTTGTTCCTCTGCTCCATATTTCAGATTGTATGGCTTTGGCATCACGTTTTCCTGTTATGGGCATTTGCACAAGTGAGGACTGGTTTTGGAATTCCAATTCGTCCTACATTTCCCAGCTTATGTAGTTCCTTTCCTGTTATATGCTGACAGGTTTAGCGAGAGCGACAGTCAGCTCTGTAGTGATTTTTCCAGCTGTCCGTCCTGTTATTTTTATCTCAGTCCTCTTCAACGACCGTCCATAAGACTCTCACCACGCAATTTCGTCCGCTTTGTGCGATCGCGGATGGTGTTTTGCCGCTTTCCTTGTCTACAGTATAAATCTTCGACACGGTGCCTCTTGAGACATCAATACCTCGGCTAACAATATGCCCACCCAAAAATTCAATTAGCTTCGACATAATACACACACAGTTACATAATGCACACACAAATGCATGGAACAGTGTTCTTACCACGACTAGCACTTGCAATGTGTTGAGACATTGCACAGGTGTCGTCCGTAGTCATGAACAATAGCACAAACTTCAGGCTGGGCTAGAACCTGCATTTATGTTCAAACATGGATTTCTGGCGGTGATGAGATGCTTTTATCCAACCCCTACATGTACGGGCCCGATTGAAGGTCGTACGGGGCCATTAGCACTGATGGACGCCCTGTGAAGCTGTTATTTGTAATGCAACGTGTTCGGAAGCACACCTGTGCACCCCTCCTAGCCTACAAATAAAGGCGTAAAATAGTTGGCGTAGTTGTGGTCTTCAGTCCAGAGGCTGGTTTGCTGGATATGCTACTCTATTCTGTGCAAGGTTCTTCATCTCCCAGTACCTACAGCTACTCACATCCTTCCGAATCTGCTTAGTGTATTCATCTCTTGGTCTCCCTCTACCATTTTTACCCTGCACACTGCCATCCAATACTAAATTGGTGACCCTTGATGCCTCAGAACATGTCCTACCAACCGTTCTCTTCTTCTAGTCAAGTTGTGCCACAAATTCCTCTTCTCCTCAATTCTATTCAATACCTCCTCATTAGTTATGTGCTCTACCCATATAATCTTCAGCATTCTTCTGTAGCACCACATTTCGGAAGCTTCTATTCTCTTCTTGTCTAAAATATTTATCGTCCATGTTTCACTTCCATAATTGCCTACACTCCACACAAATACTTTCAGAAACGACTTCCTCACCTTTAAATCTATACTCGATGTTAACAAATTTCTCTTCTTCAGAAATGCTTTCCTTGCCATTGTCAGTCTACATTTTATATCCTCTTTACTTCGACCATCATCAGTTATTTTTCTCCCCAAATAGCAAAAATACTCATTTACTACTTTAAGTGTCTCATTTCCTAATATAATTCCCTCAGCATCACCTGATTTAATTCCACTACATTCCATTGCCCTCGTTTTGCTTCTGTTGATGTTCATCTTATATCCTCCTTTCATGACACTGTCCATTCCGTTCAACTGCTCTTCCTGGTCTTTTGCTGTCTCTGACAGAATTACAATGTCATCGGCGAACCTCAAAGCTTTTATTTCTTCTCCATGGATTTTAATTCCTACTCCGAATTTTTCTTTTGTTCCCTTTACTGCTTACTCCGTATACAGATTGAATAACATCGGGGATAGGCTACAACCCTGTCTCACTCCCTTCCCAACCACTGCTCCCTTTCGTGCCCCTCGACTCTTATAACTGCCATCTGGTTTCTGTCATAAAATAGTAATAATAAGAAATCCTGGAATTTGTATACAGATTCAGTACCACTTGATGATGAACTACCCACCGATGTTCTCATTGCTTGTCTCAATTTTTTTTCGAATTCCTTTACTTTTCTATTTCGGTGTGATTCGTTAACAAAAATTCCGAAAGCAAAGAGACATTATTATAATTATTTCTAAAGTACTGTGGAACGGAAATCTAGGAACCAATTTCATCAGCGATCATTAGAAGAGAAGTTATTAATCTGTTCAAAATGGCGTTAAACGTTAACTTTGTTCAGGTTCTAAGCTATTCCTTCTTCTTCCACAAGGAGGCTTAGTTATTCAGGGACAACTTACCCATCGGTTGGGACTGAGACAACATGTGAATCTTTTTGTCGGCAGAAGACGAAGTCAGTTCATTACGACACAGAAGGTAGGCTTAGATCCCTGTCGAACCAGATAAGCTAACAACGGCTCTACTTTTTTTGGGTCGAAGTCTCGACGCCCGCATCTCGTGGTCGTGCGGTAGCGTTCTCGCTTCCCACGCCCGGGTTCCCGGGTTCGATTCCCGGCGGGGTCAGGGATTTTCTCTGCCTCGTGATGGCTGGGTGTTGTGTGCTGTCCTTAGGTTAGTTAGGTTTAAGTAGTTCTAAGTTCTAGGGGACTTATGACCACAGCAGTTGAGTCCCATAGTGCTCAGAGCCATTTGAACCATTTTGAAGTCTCGACAGAGGTAGTCATAAAATATCGAACTGCCGTCGCACAAGTAAATGTAGTTTTAACTTCGATGGGAAACAACATGTTCAGCATCGTCTCCATCGCGAATACATTTTGCTACAGGTACCTACTGTCTTGAATTTAATAAGAGCTTCACCTCAACAAAACACGGCAGCGTTATTAGCATATGCACGTCGCTTCGTTCGCACGGCAAGCGCCAACCTTTGTTACTACGGCCACAGACTTGGGCCGCTGATAAAATATCGATACATCGATATTACTAAACGGTTCCAAGAAATATAGATATATACGTTGTCGATATCTTTTACACAATATACTGATGTATCGACATTAAAATGGCAGTATCGAGTGCCAATATTTTTATTTTGTATTACACTTTTTTCACAATTTTCGGTGTGTATTTGTAATTTTGTTCTGTTGAAATTATATTAGAACGTAATTTTACTTTTACTGTGTGCAGGAGTCTTACTACTTTCTAAGCTTTCATCACGTCCAATCTTTCTCTGACTGTGTGAAGCAAGTATACGAGGACCAAAAGAAGTCCGATTGCACTGGGCGGAGACGGTGTGAGTGGAATAACAAGATTTGCTATGTGAAGGAATAGCACACGAGTTTCTTTAAAAAACAATTTTTAACTCAACTAGTGTACTACTTCTTCCTATCGGCATTATTCAAGAACAGTTGCTGAAAATGATGAGCAAAAATTTAAATGACAAGATTGGCCTTTGCGGTGGGGGGGAGACGTATGAGGGGAAATGGTGACGTAACCGGCGCTCTGTGCTACCAGCGGAAACGGCAGCGTTTAGCTTTACCACGCAATTTTGACACTACAACTGCTAGGTCGCTGTATTTGGCACAAATGAGAAAATAGGGAAGTCGACGTGAAGCGTTCCGGACAAATCAGTCACATGACGAAACCGAACGACAGACTCACCGGACATCTTTTGTTGTGCAACTTACGTGCAGTTACAATTGTTAGCAAAGTGGTTATCACTCTCCTTCCAATTCTCGCACTAAGGGGGATTAGCAGGCTGCTAGTTTCTTGATCTGCAGAATATCGAAAAATAAACCAATACTTACATATGTACCTCTAAAGCTAGGAGCATATTTACAATGTGAAGCCATTACTTTTATGGGCCGGTACGTCGATATTTTCTCCGTTGACATATCCATATATCGAAACTTTTCTCGGTCATGTCGAGAGCCGACAACGATATTCTTTTTTAATATCGATTTATTGGATTCCCTATATTTTTTAAAATATCAACAGTTCTACCACAGACCGATGGTGCCAGCCATGCAGTCGATGAAGTCCTCTTTGTTTCCTAAACAGTGTCCTCTCTCAGACTTAATCGAATTCACTCAACCATTCTCCACGTGATACCGTACTAGCGTCTGTATACCGTAAGCAATTCCGCACCAAGTTGTGTAGCTTCTGTGTATTTCAGCCAAGGTCTCAACTCATCTACCCTTTTTAGTAGCGCTTAAATTTAATTAAGGCTGCCCTCAGCTGAATATTTTGTGCCTGCAATCTATGAATACATCTATTTTTACACAATTTAAATGAAATATAGATCTCAGCCGCAATTTGGTGTTGAATTAAATTTTGTGGCGACAACTGAAAGTTTGTTCCGAACCGGGACTCGAACTCGGATTTCCTGCTTTACACAAGCGGTCGCCTTAATAGCACCAGCTACCTGGACACGCTTCCGATCCAAAGCAACTTCTCAACTTGTTCCATACTACACATGTACCGTCCACCGTCCACTATCCTCATTGCTCACAGCTTTACATAATTCCAAAAATGGTTCAAATGGCTCTGAGCACTATGGGACTTAACATCTGTGGTCATCAGTCCCCTAGAACTTAAAACTACTTAAACCTAACTAACCTAAGGACATCACACACATCCATGCCCGAGACAGGATTCGAACCTGCGACCGTACAGACTGAAGCGCCTAGAACCGCTAGACCACCGCGGCCGGCTACATAATTCCCACAAGACTTCATTGTGTGCATCCTCCCTGAAGTGATCATTGCCATCATGGGGCATCATAATATTAGTACGTGAATACGAAAAATGAAGTACCGATTTTTGATATTAATTGTGCAAGGAGGCCAACGATCTTTATACATTTCGAAACGTACTTTACCATAGATGTGCACGAAAAAAAAAATATGTGTATGTAGCCGTTAAGAGTGATAAAAGAGTGGTTCATAACACAGGTGTTTCATTCTCTATTACGCATTAAAATCTTCAATACCTGAACATCGAAAACTGAAGAGCTACCAACCTCTAACCTGCGCGCCGATCAACTGCTGTGCGAGACATGACCCACGAACGTGTTTCGTGAAATAGCATTCTAAGGGCTTACATGTTTTACATGGTTATTTTGCGGTAAAACCTGCATACCGGGCAGCTGCAATGCGACACCTGCTACGTCGATGATGTTGTCAGCAGTGAAAATCAACATATCGTAGTAACGAAGTTTGCAAATAACGTTGAGAATTAGCGTCATTATTTCGCATACTTTGCTATAAGAGTAATTGTGTGGTCATTTGCTGCCATCACGAGAAAATTTGAAGTAAGTTCCTAATTTTGAATTTCTTCATTTTCGATAACTCCCCTGCAGAAACGACAAGAACAAGCTTCTGTACTATGACTTAAAAAAAAAGAAAATCTAGATATGTGCGAAATGGACTCGCACCCTGAGGATTCTGTTCCAAGTTAATTATGTACCGGTATATAGATAGTTCATCCACCGCAGGAGTCGAAAATTTAGACGAGTTTTGCTTGTTAGCTATATCGATACTGGCAAGATATCAAAATATGTGACAAAATGGTCATATCTTTTGATTGCATTGATATGGAAGCTTAAATTTTTTATACTGCAAAGGAAGTTCACAAATCAAACCGAAGAAGAGGCGTCTTAACAGACAGACAGCGAGGCAGACAGACGCATAAAAATGGCTAATTTTTTGTGTGATATAATTACTAATCAAATCTTCCCGGATTTTTTCCCCTTTACTGAATAAGTGAAACCTTTCTTTTTGACAAATTTCATAATTCTAGGTTAACGGAAGGTACTCAAAAGCCTTTGATGCGCGAGTTCGCAACTATCGAAATATTTGACACACATGGCTATATCTTTTGATTACATTGACCTAGAAGCATACATTTATTACAACGCCAAGTGACTATATACCTTAGTATGTGACACAGATTTCAACTTGATACATCAAACCAGTCTAGAGGAAGAGCGGTCTTAACGGACGGACCGACTGAGACAGTCTGATAAAAAATGACAACTTTTTGCGTATAATATAGATAAAAATTCACTATTTTTGGAGTTTTTCCTTCACTCGTACTGTAGAACATTGATTCTTGCCAAATATCACGATTCTGGCCAACAGGAAGGACCCTATAGGTTTTGATAAATGAGTTCGCGAATATCAAAACATTTGACATAAATGGCTATCTCTTTTTATTGCACTGACCTAGAAGCTTACATTTATTACACCGCCAAGGGACTACAAACCTTAGTATGTGACTTAAATTTCAACTGGGTGCGTCAACTCGTTCCTGAGAAAAAAGGGACCTTAAGAGGTGGACAGACAGAGAGACAGTTCGATAACCATTTTTTTCTTGTCATATATTTACAAACTCACACTTTGCTTCATGCCAGTTTATACCATTCTAGGTCAACGGAAAGCACCCTATAGGTTTTGATGATAGAGTTTTCCAGTATCAAACTGATGACATAAATGGCCCTGTCTTCTGATTGCATTGACTCAGAAGTTTCAATATTTTACGCCACCAAGGGACCATAGATTTTAGTATATGATATAAATATGTCAAGTTGATACGTCAAACTGTTCGCGAGAAAAAGAGTTTTTAACAATCGGACAGAGACATAGACAGACGGAAAACAAGATGATCCTATATGGGTTCCGTTTTTACTGATTTATGTACAGAATGCTAAAAACACTGATGAGAGACTTCCTCACCTTATTCTGATGTACAGCTCGTGTACCACGTAACTGAAAATTTTTATCTTGACGTTCACTTTTAATTCACTTTAACATTAGCACGAACATTAGACTGGGTTCCTTGTGCGTGCTGAACAAGACACATTGATGGAGCCTCAGAATCAGCTTCAGTTGTGTACACAATACGTTGAGACTCTACAACTGAGAAATCTGTTTTCAGATCCAGATCTGGCAATTTTAAAACAGCGGCATGAATGTGTGCATCTGGCACATTTCACTTGATTGCAACAGGTAACATAACATCGCTGTATTTAACCCATAATAACACCTGAAACTGCAGTGTCTTGTTATCCCTGCGAGTGCAGCAGTCCACCGTTTTAACGACGGTTCAGTGTGCATCTTTAGACAAAAAATTTTACGCCGCAGCTAGACGACTCCGTGATTCATAATGTTCGTCGAGTCTATGAACGAGTGTGTCATAAGCAATATCTTCCGAGCGAGCCTCGGGGCACAATTTAAGACGCAGTCTATACAATTCGGCTCTGACACTCGAAAAAAGAAAGCAATGCACATCTACCTTTAATGTTGTAAGTTGTGAATGTGCTTCGCGTCGGGCACGGTATTCCGACCAGTCCTCTTCTTTACTGGTAAACGGGCGGAACTTGGAGCAGCAACCGGTTGCGGAGCTGCATGTGGCAACAGTAAGGCTGACATCTGCTGGACACTTAGCAGCAATAGTTCTGCGCCTGGAAATGAACAACTTCGTTTAGAGACAATTCTTTTGCTGGATCAGACATGGTTATACACTTTATAGAATACACAAAAAGACAGTGATATTATGGCGGCCGGTGAGAATAACGGAACTGAAAACAGTCACAGGGCAGACCACGGTGCGATTCGATGGATTGAAATAAGGCAGCAACTATCGCTGTCACCGCAGTAGTTTCGGGCCAAAAAACACTTGAGACAACCATGGAGGCTCTGTAGTGGGTTCTAGCAAGGTTAGATTCACTTCTGGAAGAGGTTGAGTTGTTATTACAATACACACAGATTAGATCACTTTATTAAATTTTCAGCAACGTAAAATACGTGGGTTGACTGAAAAGTAATGACTCCACCTTCGTAACTCTTCAACAGTTGGCAGCATTGGTAAGTGGCAGGTACTGGCTTGTTCCGTAGCCTCTTCTCTACAGCTCCAGTTCGCAGGAAGCCTTAGCAGTCAACTGTTGTGTTGTTATAGTGTAAAGTACGGAACCCTGCGCAGACGGTCGGTCAATGCGATTTAAGGAACGTGCAGTCATTGATTTCTTGACAGCAGAAGGTGTCACCCCAAAGGAGATTCATCAGAGAATGAAAGCAGTTTATGGTGATTGTGTCGATGTGAGTACTTTGCGTCGTTGGGCGAGTAAGTTTAAAGATGTTGAGGCGAGAATATCTGACCTGCGTGACAAACAAAGAGTTGGACGTCCTGTGACAGCAATCCTGTGACAGCAACCACCGAGTTTCACAAGAAAAAATTTGACGGATTATACAGGACGATCGTCGTATCACTCAGAAAGAAACTGCAAGCACAATTGGCATATCACAAGAACGTGTGAGTCACATTATTGATTTGCTTGGCTATCGAAATATCGGTGGACGATGGGTACCCCGGATGCTGACTCCTGAAATGAAATTTAGCACCGTCTGAAGGTTCGCAGGAGAGCTTTTGTAAAGTCTGGAAGGTAGGAGACGAGGTACTGGCAGAAATGAAGCTGTGAGGACGGGGAGTGAGTCGTGCTTGGGTAGCTCAGATGCTAGAGCACTTGCCCGCGAAAGACAAAGGTCCCGAGTTCGGGTCTCGGTCCGGCACACAGGTTTAATCTTCCGGGAAGTTTCAGTTTTAGCACCGTCTGACTTCTATCTGTTCCCGATAATGAAAGACGATCTGCGGGTGCAACATTATCCTTCTTATGAAGTCGTTCAGAGAACTGTGAGACTGTGGTTGCGGAAAAAGAGTGTCGACTTCTTCGGTGACGGCTTCAGAAAACTTGTTCATCGTTGGCAGAAATGTATACAGCTGTCTGGTGGAAATGGAAATGAAGTCCCATGCTTCTTTACAGAGCTTAGGGGAACGATGCGGGAGACCCGCACCGCCTTACTAGGCAAGGTCCTAATGGAGGTGGTTTGCCGTTGCCTTCCTCCGACCGTAATGGGGATGAATGATGATGATGAAGACGACACAACACCCAGTCATCTCGAGGCAGGAAAAATCCCTGACCCCGCCGGGAATCGAACCCGGGACCCCGTGCTCGGGAAGCGAGAACGCTACCGCGAGACCACGAGGGGCGGACAGCTGTCTGGTGATTATGTCGAAAAGTAAATATTGGTAGTTAAAGATCACATTCTAAGGATTATTTCTGTGTTTGATTTATTAAAATATTCCCATCCAAAGGTAAAAGCATTAAATTTCATTCAAGCCTCGTACTTAATTCGGAAACAGTCCATGCACACAGAGATGTCATATTTATTCGTTACTGGCGCTGCATTCTATAACTTGCCATTTGATACAATACAACAGTCTCATCTCAGCGTACAACTGACTAAAAACTTCGATAAAAATGGTTCAAATGGCTCTGAGCACTATGGGACTTAACTTATGAGGTCATCAGTCCCCTAGAACTTAGAACTAATTAAACCTATCTAACCTAAAGACATCACACACATCCATGCCCGAGGCAGGATTCGAACCTGCGACCGTAGCGGTCGCGCGGTTCCAGACTGTAGCGCCTATAACCGCTCGGCCAGCCCGGCCCGCACTTCGATGCAGTTGAGACTTCTAATACAACTCGCGCTGCTGGATCTGATGCAAGACGATGCTCTCGTTGTAAGCGATCAGTGCAGAGTGGGCCTGAGCAGCCCTGCACTCTGACGCAAGTACTCTTCCAGCAGTGCTGGCGTATGGAACCTCTCGATGCAATATCTACCCCGACGTCACTCATTCGTTGCTCCGTCAGCCAGTGACTGTCCTTACTTGTGGATCCGCCGTGAGATACCGACACTAATGTGTGACTTCGTTCTTCGAAAGACACTACAAATCTAAATTTATATACGAAGTTCGCTTGTACATTGCAAATTTTTTATATGTTTGTGCTTTCCATGCCTTCAAGTAACATATTCATAAATGCAATATACAGGGTGGTCCATTGATAGTGACTGGCCAAAATATCTCACGAAATAAGCATCAAACGAAAAAACTACAAAGAACGAAACTCTACTAGCTTGAAGGGGGAAACCAGATGGCTCTATGGTCGGCCCGCTAAATGGCGCTGCCATAGTCAAACGGATATCAACTGCGTTTTTTTAAAATAGGAACTCCCATTTTTAATTACATATTCGTGTAGTACGTAAGGAAATATGAATGTTTTAGTTGGACCACTTTTTTCGCTTTGTGAAAGACGGCGCTGTAGTAGTCACAAACGTATAATTACGTGGTATCACGTAACATTCCGCCAGTGCGGACTGTATTTGCTTCGTGATACATTACCCGTGTTAAAATGGACCGTTTACCACTTGCAGAAAAGGTCGACATCGTGTTGATGTATGGCTATTGTGATCAAAATGCCCAACGGGCGTGTGCTATGTATGCTGCTCGGTATCCTGGACGACATCATCCAAGAGTCCGGACCGATCGCCGGATAGTTACGTTATTTAAGGAAACAAGAATTGTTCAGCCACATGTGAAACGTCAACCACGACCTGCAACAAATGATGATGCCCAAGTAGGTGTTTTAGCCACTGTCGCGGCTAATCCGCACATCAATAGCAGACAAACTGAGCGAGAATCGGGAATCTCAAAAACGTCGGTGTTTAGAATGCTACATCAACATCGATTGCACCCGTACCATATTTCTATGCACCAGGAATTGCGTGGCGACGACTTTGAACGTCGTGTACAGTTCTGCCACTGGGCACAAGAGAAATTATGGGTTGGGTTGTTTTGGGGAAGCAGACCAGACAGCGAGGTCATCGGTCTCATCGGATTAGGGAAGGACGGGGAAGGAAGTAGGCCGTGCCCTTTGAAAGGAACCATCCCGGCATTTGCCTGGAGCGATTTAGGGAAATCACGGAAAACCTAAATCAGGATGGTCGGACGTGGGATTGAACCATCGTCCTCCCGAATGCGAGTCCAGTGTCTAACCACTGCGCCACCTCGCTCGGTGAGAGAAATTATGGGACGATGACAGATTTTTTGCACGCGTTGTATTTAGCGACGAAGCGTCATTCACCAACAGCGGTAACGTAAACCGGCATAATATACACTATTGGGCAACGGAAAATCCACGATGGCTGCGACAAGTGGAACATCAGCGACCTTGGAGAGTTAATGTATGGTGCGGCATTATGGGAGGAAGGATAATTGGCCCCCATTTTATCGATGACTGTCTAAATGGTGCAATGTATGCTGATTTCCTACATAATGTTCTACCGATGTTACTACAAGATGTTTCACTGCATGTCAGAATGACGATGTACTACCATCATGATGGATGTCCAGCACATAGCTCGCATGCGGTTGAAGCGGTACTGAATAGCATATTTCATGACAGGTGCATTGGTCGTCGCAGCACCATACCATGGCCCGCACGTTCGCCGGATCTGACGTCCCCGGATATCTTTCTGTGGGGAAAGTTGAAGGGCATTTGCTACCGTGATCCACCGACAACGCCTGCCAACGTGCGTCAGCGCATCGTCAATGCATGTGCGAACATTACGGAAGGCGAACTACTCGCTAGTGACAGGAATGTCGTTACACGTATTGCCAAATGCATTGAGGTTGACGGACATCATTTTGAGCATTTATTGTATTAATGTGGTATTTACAGGTAACCACGCTGTAATAGCGTGCATTCTCAGAAATGATAAGTACACAAAGGTACATGTATAACATAGGAACAACCGAAATAAAATGTTAAAACGTACCTGCGTTCTGTATTTTAATTTAAAAAATCTTCCTGTTACCAACTCTCCGTCTAAAATTGTGAGCCATATGTTTGTGACTATTACAGCGCCACCTATCACAAAGCGAAAAAATTGGTCCTACTAAAACATTCTAATTTCTTTCTGTACTACACGAATATGTAATAAAAATGGGAGCACCTATTAAAAAAAACCAGTTGATATCCATTTGACCTATGGCAGCGCCATCTAGCGGGACAACCATAGCGCCATCTGGTTTCCCGCTTCAAGCTAGACAAGTTTCGTACTTTGTAGTTTTTCTTTGACGCTTATTTCGTGAGATACACTCCTGGAAATTGAAATAAGAACACCGTGAATTCATTGTCCCAGGAAGGGGAAACTTTTTGACACATTCCTGGGGTCAGATACATCACATGATCACACTGAAAGAACCACAGGCACATAGACACAGGCAACAGAGCATGCACAATGTCGGCACTAGTACAGTGTATACTCACCTTTCGCAGCAATGCAGACTGCTATTCTCCCATGGAAACGATCGTAGAGATGCTGGATGTAGTCCTGTGGAACGGCTTGCCATGCCATTTCCACCTGGCGCCTCAGTTGGACCAGCGTTCGTGCTTCCCAAACATGCTCAATGGGGGACAGATCCGGAGATCTTGCTGGCCAGGGTAGTTGACTTACACCTTCTAGAGCACGTTGGGTGGCACGGGATACATGCGGACGTGCATTGTCCTGTTGGAACAGCAAGTTCCCTTGCCGGTCTAGGAATGGTAGAACGATGGGTTCGATGACGGTTTGGATGTACCGTGCACTATTCAGTGTCCCCTCGACGATCACCAGTGGTGTACGGCCAGTGTAGGAGATCGCTCCCCACACCATGATGCCGGGTGTTGGCCCTGTGTGCCTCGGTCGTATGCAGTCCTGATTGTGGCGCTCACCTGCACGGCGCAAAACACGCATACGACCATCATTAGCACCAAGGCAGAAGCGACTCTCATCGCTGAAGACGACACGTCTCCATTCGTCCCTCCATTCACGCCTGTCGCGACACCACTGGAGGCGGGCTGCACGATGTTGGGGCGTGAGCGGAAGACGGCCTAACGGTGTGCGGGACCGTAGCCCAGCTTCATGGAGACGGTTGCGAATGGTCCTCGCCGATACCCCAGGAGCAACAGTGTCCCTAATTTGCTGGGAAGTGGCGGTGCGGTCCCCTACGGCACTGCGTAGGATCCTACGGTCTTGGCGTGCATCCGTGCGTCGCTGCGGTCCGGTCCCAGGTCGACAGGCACGTGCACCTTCCGCCGACCACGGGCGACAACATCGATGTACTGTGGAGACCTCACGCCCCACGTGTTGAGCAATTCGGCGGTACGTCCACCCGGCCTCCCGCATGCCCACTATACGCCCTCGCTCAAAGTCCGTCAACTGCACATACGGTTCACGTCCACGCTGTCGCGGCATGCTACCAGTGTTAAAGACTGCGATGGAGCTCCGTATGCCACGGCAAACTGGCTGACACTGACGACGGCGGTGCACAAATGCTGCGCAGCTAGCGCCATTCGACGGCCAACACCGCGGTTCCTGGTGTGTCCGCTGTGCCGTGCGTGTGATCATTGCTTGTACAGCCCTCTCGCAGTGTCCGGAGCAAGTATGGTGGGTCTGACACACCGGTGTCAATGTGTTCTTTTTTCCATTTCCAGGAGTGTATTTGGCCCAGTGACAATCAGTGGACCACCCTGTATACTGATCAGCCAGAACACTATGACCATCGACCTACTATCGGCCTAAACGCGTCTAGGCGGTTGCATCGTCACATGGCGTGGAATAACTGCTAGTCAGACACATTTCCAACTCGCCAGAGCTGAACCCTACTCAACACATCTGGGATGTGACTGAACGTGGCGCCAGAGCTCGTCGTTTCCCTCCCCATAATTTACGGGAATTATGTGAGTTGGGTGTGCAGATGTGGAACGAACTCCCTTCAGCGACTTACTAAGGCCTCTTTTTTTCCATACCACGACGCGTCGCCGCTGTTATCCGTGCAACGGTGGACGTACGAGCTATTAGGTAGGTGGTCGTAATGTTCTGGCTGATCAGTGTTTCGGTTTATTCACAGTATGAGTAATTTAAAAATTAAGAAAAATTGAGGAAATAAGCTTCCACATTGGGAGTCGACCCCACGACCCTCGAATTACCACTCTGGAATCGTTATGCTGCGCCAATCACTGCTTGGAAACGACGCTAACATAAATGGCTCATGATTCACCCAGTCCACGCCAAAAATATTATTTTTTTAAACACTTGCCACCTGAAGTTCCCCTATTTTCTTGCTCATATCCGGTTAAGCGCTGCATGTACCATAAATATGGACGAAATCGGTCCCCTTGTTAGTTTGTTCTGTCATAACGGTTCCGCACTCAGATCGTAAAGTCGAGTGCCATCCCAACTCGAACCTTGGTCGTTCCAAGTCTGTTACGTTCGTCCACCTCATTGTGGTTTTCAAGTGGAACAAGTTGATGTTAATATTCTAATACATTTCACGATGCATCCAGACTTTTGAGATTAAGCCGTTCCTTTTCCTGAATGAATCTTTCGTTCATTTTGTAGGTTGAGAGCTTTGAAATTTTATGGCAGAGAAAAGCTCTTTGTCGGATCAGGAATCGAACCCAGAACGCTGTTTCTCATGGACAATACTCTTACTGACCAAGCTGTTCTAGCACTACTCACAACTCTTCTCACAGACTTACTTCCGCATCTACCTTCCTCCTGCCGTTTCGCTTAGCGGTCTACATCACTTTCGACAATTATTTCTACTTTCTAAATTAATAATTATTTATTTATTTTTGCAGTTCTCATGCTCCAGTCCAAGGCAGCAGTTGGGCTGTTTTAAACCCAGACCCCAATGCCAGCTTGTAGAGGGTATAGGGAGTCCCACTAGGAAATAAATGGGAAGTAATTACCAGTTCCAGAATTTACCTGACAACCAAGGAAAGTCTCCGAGAACCCTTGGTCGGAACGGGGAGATTGGAAACATTTTCATATATTTCTGGGGCAATGGTTTCCTTTGTTCCAAAAAAAATTAATTTAGTGCATGTGTGTTGTATTTTGCAAGTGTGCACGTGTGTCACTGCAACGAATGCTGTCTTGTTGAGACAACGATATCGATTAAATTAATGATTTTTAGGCGTACTTCGTTACCAGTGTAAAGCAATCTGTGTCGACAATATGATGCCGCACAGTAGACCAAAAGAGCATAAACGTACTTGCACTTCTGATGTACACTGTGTTTACGTTGAAACATGTAGCCTACATGTTTGTATGTAAACACAATGTACATCAGGAGTGCACCACACAGTAGTGAAATATGCAGCTAAATTAAAAAAAAACTGAAACATGGACATGTAAATGATAACAAATTAGCAACTGAGTCGAAAAACTGTCACCACAGCATGATTATATTAAGGACGCTTTATATTTATTGATCTCCAGCAATATAAACATGTACGTGAATGACGATGGGCACAAGCCCGAAACTGGTCGTGTGACGAATAAATAATCTTTTATTGTGACTGGTAGCGGAAATTTTTCTACACCCTATAAAGGAGCAGTCACGGAGTTCAACATCATTCACTACGTATAAAATTCGTCCATCGTATTCTCCACTCTTGGTGGAAAACACCGACAGTCCCTCGAAATACATCGGCAACTACGTGGAACGGTCTCCAACATGTAAAGACATTGCTTTCCCCGAAAGACGAAATTTTTTTTTTAGTGCATTACCTTGTCATAGTACGTATGCATCATTTATTTCAACTATTCTTTATTTGTTAATACGTCACATTGTTTCTTCATTCATTTTGCTGCTGTTTTATATTTTATATTGTACGAATATGAATGTTCTGGTTTTATATGCTTTGTAAATCTTTGGTTAGGCTAGGAGAAGTACTGTGTCAGTGAGAGAGCGAACGACTATCGATAGAGAGCGTGCGAGTTGTTGTGGTATCGTGGCCGGTTCGCGGGTGGAGCAACGTGGCAAAGTTCGACGTGGAAGACGGTGATACGCGGAGGAACAATTAATTACAGTGCGTCCGCTGTGTTAATAGGAAATCGTGCATTATTAAGTGAACAGTAAAACCTGCAAAGTATATCGAGTGTTTGCGGTGACGATTTTACATACTGTGTGAACTTGTGACTGTGAACCAGACACCATTGTCGTGCGGAGACACTGACTGTTAGAATTGCGTGAAAGTGGAAAAAACCAAAATGTTAAGTAAAAGGACAGTCCTGTGATTTGATCAAAAAACATTTATTGTATCATCCAAACTGTCTTCAGGACGACGACGTAAATTGAACTGATGTTTAACGGACTGTTATAGTGATAAACACATGTGACTGGTTTCCTGTGGCAACACGGTGAAAGAACTGTGCGAAGTATTGGCATTAACCGGCTTTATATCGTAAATACTAAAGACATTGCATAATTCCGACCTACCCGCACCGCATGAGTAATGTTGTTGTTGTGGTCTTCAGTCCTGAGACTGGTTTGATGCAGCTCTCCATGCTACTCTATCCTGTGCAAGCTTCTTCATCTCCCAGTACCTACTGCAACCTACATCCTTCTGTATATGTTTGGTGTATTCATCTCTCGGTCTCCATCTACGATTTTTACCCTCCACGCTGCACTCCAATACCAAATTGGTGATCCCTTGATGCCTCAGAACATGTCCTACTAACCGATTCCTTCTTCTAGTCAACTTGTGCCACAAACATCTCTTCTCCCCAATCCTATTCAGTACTTCCTCATTAGTTATGTGATCTACCCATCTAATCTTCACCATTCTTCTGTAGCGCCACATTTCGAAAGCTTTTATTCTCTTCTTGTCCCAACTATTTATCGTCCATATTTCGCTTCGATACATGGCTACACTCCGTACAAATACTTTCAGAAACGACTTCCTGACACTTAAATCTATACTCGATGTTAACAAATTTCTCTTCTTCAGAAATGCTTTCCTTGCCATTGCCAGTCTACATTTTATATCCTCTCTACTTCGACCATCATCAGTTATTTTGCTCCCCAAATAGCAAATCTCCTTTACTACTTTAAGTGTCTCATTTCCTAATCTAATTCTCGCAGCATCACCGGACTTAATTCGACTACATTCCATTATCCTCGTTTTCTTTTGTTAATGTTCATCTTATACCCTCCTTTCAAGACAATGTCCATTCCGTTCAGCTGCTCTTCCAAGTCCTTTGCTGTCTCTGACAGAATTACAATGTCATCGGCGAACCTCAAAGTTTTTATTTCTTCTCCATGGATTTTAATACCTACTCCGAATTTTTCTTTTGATTCCTTCACTGCTTGCTCAATATACAGATTGAACAACATCGGGGAGAGGCTACAACCCTGTCTCACTCCCTTCCCAACAACTGCTTCCCTTTCATGTCCCTCGACTCTTATAACTGACATCTGGTTTCTGTACAAATTGTAAATAGCTTTACGCTACCTGTATTTTAACCCTGCCACCTTCAGAATTTGAAAGAGAGTATTCCAGTCAACATTGTCAAAAGCTTTAAGTCTACAAACGCACAAATGCTAGAAACGTAGGTTTGCCTTTCCTTAATCTAGCTTCTAAGATAAGTCGTAGGTTCAGTATTGCCTCACGTGTTCCGATATTTCTACGGAATCCAAACTAATCTTCCCCAAGGTCGGCTTCTACTAGTTTTTCCATTCGTCTGTAAAGAATTCGTGTTAGTATTTTGCAGCCGTGACTTATTAAACTGATAGTTCGGTAATTTTCACATCTGGTTACAGTACGCTTGTTCGCCCACTGCTTGAATACTGCTCAGCAGTGTGGGATCCGTACCAGATAGGGTTGATACAAGACATAGAGAAGATCCAACGGAGAGCAGCGCGCTTCGTTACAGGATCATTTAGTAATCGCGAAAGCGTTACGGAGATGATAGATAAACTCCAGTGGAAGACTCTGCAGGAGAGACGCTCAGTAGCTCGGTACGGGCTTTTGTCAAAGTTTCGAGAACATACCTTCACCGAAGAGTCAAGCAGTATATTGCTCCCTCCTACGTATATCTCGCGAAGAGACCATGAGGATAAAATCAGAGAGATTAGAGCCCACACAGAGGCATACCGACAATCCTTCTTTCCACGAACAATACGAGGCTGGAATAGAAGGGAGAACCGATAGAGGTACTGAAGGTACCCTCCGCCACACACCGTCAGGTGGCTTGCGGAGTATGGATGTAGATGTAGATGTAGATGTCAACACCTGCTTTCTTTGGGATTGGAATTATTATATTCTTCTTGAAGTCTGAGGGTATTTAACCTGTCTCATCCATCCTGCTCACCAGATGGTAGAGTTTTGTCAGGAGTGGCTCTCCCAAGGCTGTCAGTGGTTCTAATGGAATGTTTTCTACTCCCGGGGCCTTGTTTCGACTCACGTCTTTCAGTGCTCTGTCAAACTCTTCACGCAGTATAATATCTCCTATTTCACGTTCATCTACATCCTCTTTCATTTCCATAATATTGTCCTCAAGTACATCGCCCTTGTATAGACCCTCTATATACTCCTTCCACCTTTCTGCTTTCCCTTCTTTGCTTAGAACTGGGTTTCCATCTGAGCTCTTGATATTCATACAAGTGGTTCTCTTTTCTCCAAAGGTCTCTTTAATTTTCCTGTAGGCAGCATCTACAGGGTGTTTCAAAAATGACCGGTATATTTGAAACGGCAATAAAAACTAAACGAGCAGCGATAGAAATACACCGTTTGTTGCAATATGCTTGGGACAACAGTACATTTTCAGGCAGACAAACTTTCGAAATTACAGTAGTTACAATTTTCAACAACAGATGGCGCTGCGGTCTGGGAAACTGTATAGTACGATATTTTCCACATATCCACCACGCGTAGCAATAATATGGCGTAGTCTCTGAATGAAATTACCCGAAACCTTTGACAACGTGTCTGGCGGAATGGCTTCACATGCAGATGAGATGTACTGCTTCAGCTGTTCAATTGTTTCTGGATTCTGGCGGTACACCTGGTCTTTCAAGTGTCCCCACAGAAAGAAGTCACAGGGGTTCATGTCTGGCGAATAGGGAGGCCAATCCACGCCGCCTCCTGTATGTTTCGGATAGCCCAAAGCAATCACACGATCATCGAAATATTCATTCAGGAAATTAAAGACGTCGGCCGTGCGATGTGGCCGGGCACCATCTTGCATAAACCACGAGTGTTCGCAGTGTCGTCTAAGGCAGTTTGTACCGCCACAAATTCACGAAGAATGTCCAGATAGCGTGATGCAGTAATCGTTTCGGATCTGAAAAATGGGCCAATGATTCCTTTGGAAGAAATGGCGGCCCAGACCAGTACCTTTTGAGGATGCAGGGACGATGGGACTGCAACATGGGGCTTTTCGGTTCCCCATATGTGCCAGTTCTGTTTATTGACGAAGCCGTCCAGGTAAAAATAAGCTTCGTCAGTAAACCAAATGCTGCCCACATGCATATCGCCGTCATCAGTCCTGTGCACTATATCGTTAGCGAATGTCTCTCGTGCAGCAATGGTAGCGGCGCTGAGGGGTTGCCGCGTTTGAATTTTGTATGGATAGAGGTGTAAACTCTGGCGCATGAGACGATATGTGGACGTTGGCGTCATTTGGACCGCGGCTGCAACACGGCGAACGGAAACCCGAGGCCGCTGTTGGATCACCTGCTGCACTAGCTGCGCGTTGCCCTCTGTGGTTGCCGTACGTGGTCGCCCTACCTTTCCAGCACGTTCATCCGTCACGTTCCCAGTCCGTTGAAATTTTTCAAACAGATCCTTTATTGTATCGCTTTTCGGTCCTTTGGTTACATTAAATCTCCGTTGAAAATTTCGTCTTGTTGCAACAACACTGTGTTCTAGGCGGTGGAATTCCAACACCAGAAAAATCCTCTGTTCTAAGGAATAAACCATGTTGTCTACAGCACACTTGCACGTTGTGAACAGCACACGCTTACAGCAGAAAGACGACGTACAGAATGGCGCACCCACAGACTGCGTTGTCTTCTATATCTTTCACATCACTTGCAGCGCCATCTGTTGTTGAAAATTGTAACTACTGTAATTTCGAAAGTTTGTCCACCTGAAAATGTACTGTTGTCCCAAGCATATTGCAACAAACGGTGTACTTCTATCGCTGCTCGTTTAGTTTTTATTGCCGTTTCAAATATACCGGTCATTTTTGAAACACCCTATATCTTACCCCTAGTGAGGTAAGCCTCAACATCCTTACATTTGTCCTCCAGCCATCCCTGCTTAGCCATTTTGCAATTCCTGTCGATCTCATTTTTGAGACGTTTGTATTCCTTTTTGCCTGCTTCATTTACTGCATTTTTATATTTTCTCCTTTCATCAGTTAAATTCAATATTTCTTCTGTTACCTAAGGATTTCTACTAGCCCTCGTCTTTTTACCTACTTGATCCTCTGCTGCCTTCACTACTTCATCCCTCAAAGCTACCCATTCTTCTTCTAATGTATTTCTTTCCCCCATTCTTGACAATTGTTCCCTTATGCTCTCCCTGAAACTCTGTACAACCTCTGGTTTAGTCAGTTTATCCTGGTCCCTTCTCCTTAAATTACCACCTTTTTGTAGTTTCTTCAGTTTTAAACTACAGTTCATAACCAACATTTTGTGGTCAGAGTCCACATCTGCCCCTGGAAATGTCTTACAATTTAAAACATGATTCCTAAATCTCTGTCTTACCATTATATAAACTATCTGAAACCTGTCAGTATCTCCAGGCTTCTTCCATGTATACAATCTACTTTCATGATTCTTGAACCAAGTGTTAGCTATGATTAAGTTATGCTCTGTGCAAAATTCTACCAGGCGGCTTCCTCTTTCATTTATTACCCCCAATCCATATTCACCTACTACGTTTCCTTCTCTCCCTTTTCCTACTGACGAATTCCAATCACCCGTGACTATTAAATTTTCGTCTCCCTTCACTATCTGAATAATTTCTTACATTTCATCATACATTTCATCAATTTGTTCGTCATCTGCAGAGCTAGTCGGCATATAAACTTGTACTACTGTCGTAGGCGTGGGCTTCGTATCTATCTTGGCCACAATAATGCGTTCACTATGCTGTTTGTAGTAGCTTAACCGTACTACTATTTTTTTTATTCTTTATTAAACCTACTCCTGCAGTACCCCTATTTGATTTTGTGTCTATAACCCTGTAGTCACCTGACCAGAAGTCTTGTTCCTCCTGCCACCGAACTTCACTAATTCCCACTATATCTAACTTTAACCTATCCATTTCCCTTTTTAAATTTTCTAGATCTGACATTCCACGCTCCGATCCGTAGAACGCCAGTTTTCTTTCTCCTGATAATGACATCCTCATAAGTAGTCCCCGCCCGGAGATCCGAATGGGGGACTATTTTACATCCGGAATATTTTACCCAAGAGGACGCCATCATCATTTAACCATACAGTAAAGCTGCATGCCCTCGGGAAAAATGACGACTATAGTTTCCCCTTGCTTTCAGCCGGTCGCAGTACCAGCACAGCGAGGCCGTTTTGGTTAGTGTTACAAGGCAAGATCAGTCAATCATCCAGACTGTTGCCCCTGCAACATCTGAAAAGGCTGCTGCCCCTCTTCAGGAACCACACGTTTGTCTGGCCTCTCAACAGATACCCCTCCGTTGTGGTTGCACCTACGGTACGGCTACGCTGAGACACGGAAGCCTCCCCTCCATCGGCAAGGTCCATGGTTCATGGGCGGGGGGGGGGGGGGCGTGAGTAATTAACTTTTAATAATAAAACGTCGCGCGCGTAACGACAACGCACACACTGGAACTACACTCCTGGAAATTGAAATAAGAACACCGTGAATTCATTGTCCCAGGAAGGGGAAACTTTATTGACACATTCCTGGGGTCACATACATCACATGATCACACTGACAGAACCACAGGCACATAGACACAGGCAACAGAGCATGCACAATGTCGGCACTAGTACAGTGTATATCCACCTTTCGCAGCAATGCAGGCTGCTATTCTCCCATGGAGACGATCGTAGAGATGCTGGATGTAGTCCTGTGGAACGGCTTGCCATGCCATTTCCACCTGGCGCCTCAGTTGGACCAGCGTTCGTGCTGGACGTGCAGACCGCGTGAGACGACGCTTCATCCAGTCCCAAACGTGCTCAATGGGGGACAGCTCCGGAGATCTTGCTGGCCAGGGTAGTTGACTTACACCTTCTAGAGCACGTTGGGTGGCACGGGATACATGCGGACGTGCATTGTCCTGTTGGAACGGCAAGTTCCCTTGCCGGTCTAGGAATGGTAGAACGATGGGTTCGATGACGGTTTGGATGTACCATGCACTATTCAGTGTCCCCTCGACGATCACCAGTGGTGTACGGCCAGTGTAGGAGATCGCTCCCCACACCATGATGCCGGGTGTTGGCCCTGTGTGCCTCGGTCGTATGCAGTCCTGATTGTGGCGCTCACCTGCACGGCGCCAAACACGCATACGACCATCATTGGCACCAAGGCAGAAGCGACTCTCATCGCTGAAGACGACACGTCTCCATTCGTCCCTCCATTCACGCCTGTCGCGACACCACTGGAGGCGGGCTGCACGATGTTGGGGCGTGAGCGGTTAGACGGCCTAACGGTGTGCGGGACCGTAGCCCAGCTTCATGGAGACGGTTGCGAATGGTCCTCGCCGATACCCCAGGAGCAACAGTGTCCCTAATTTGCTGGTAAGTGGCGGTGCGGTCCCCTACGGCACTGCGTAGGATCCTACGGTCTTGGCGTGCATCCGTGCGTCGCTGCGGTCCGGTCCCAGGTCGACGGGCACGTGCACCTTCCGCCGACCACTGGCGACAACATCGATGTACTGTGGAGACCTCACGCCCCACGTGTTGAGCAATTCGGCGGTACGTCCACCCGGCCTCCCGCATGCCCACTATACGCCCTCGCAAAGAGTCCGTCAACTGCACATACGGTTCACGTCCACGCTGTCGCGGCATGCTACCAGTGTTAAAGACTGCGATGGAGCTCCGTATGCCACGGCAAACTGGCTGACACTGACGGCGGCGGTGCACAAATGCTGCGCAGCTAGCGCCATTCGACGGCCAACACCGCGGTTCCTGGTGTGTCCGCTGTGCCGTGCGTGTGATCATTGCTTGTACGGCCCTCTCGCAGTGTCCGGAGCAAGTATGGTGGGTCTGACACACCGGTGTCAATGTGTTCTTTTTTCCATTTCCAGGAGTGTATTATTATCGCGCCAGTGCTGCCAGCTGATTCGACTACAACGGAGACGTGGACCACCGCCGTAACTGGAATATTAATGAAGCAGGAGGATTCATCATTATCTTCACGCCACGAACCAGGATTAACTTCACACATCGTCCGCGCGGACCACCGCTGACATCATCGCACTGCCTCAGCAACAGTTAAGACATTAAAAGAAAATTATTACGCTCTCTCTCATTTCAAAATTAAAGACAATTGCAGTTAAATTATCCATTTTAAAAATACTGTTACAATATCAAAGTTCAGTTTTGTTTGGTTCCAATAAGTTTTCTTTCCATTATTTCGTCTTGTTGACAGTGTTGAAAACCTGCCAAATGAAAGTTCAATTAATAATTTTCTTTCGAAATTCTTCTCAGGCATTTTGCTGCTCATCATAATTTTATTTTAATGTTTGTGTGTAACTTCTTTTGGAGGGAGTACATATTTTATTATTTGTGCAGTATAATTAGCTACCATAAAATTACGTATATTACCAGCTTATGCTGTCCGCCATTACTGCTTGAAAACTGACTAATAGTATTTTTGCACCTATTTTCTCATTGGCTGTCAGCTTCAAAACAAAATTACGTATTTCGTGGGCATCTAGCAGATGCTCGATGTCTATGTAGGTCCCTACAATAATTTTTTTTTACTTTTTTAGGTTTACTGGAATTATATTGACTTTAATTGTTCATTTGGCCCCGTTAAAGTGATTTATCGCATCTATAAAATAATTGTACTGAATTACCTAATTTATTTTTTTGTTTTGTAAACATTTGCATACCATATTTAGATTAAAATTGACGTCTTATTAGCCCCACATAAGATTCTGCACGTTCTGACAAAGACTATGCCAACTTTTTTTTCGTCCGTGACTGACAGGGGTAGTCAGTTTCATTGTATAGATCATGTTTCATTATTTAAAAGGTTTTTTTTTTCAGAAGTAGAGAACCAGTTTCTTTACAAACATCAATAGTATTGCCCGGTCATACCGAAAAATTTCCGTATATTGCAGCAATATTGACGGCTACTTTATTGCGGCCAAATATTGCCAGAAAAAATGGGCTTATAAACGTGAAGACAGAGCATTTGGACAGCTCATTGCCTTACAGTGCAGGAGGGTTTGTGTAGGTAGACGTTATCAGTACAGCGACGAAGGCCGGGTCAGGCGGAGAGAAAGGGCGCGGCAGTGGGAATGGTCGGAGGGCAGGGGCCTTGCGTGGGCGACGGCGTCCAATTCTTTTTCTGGCGGTGCCGAACGGGTTTGGCGGCACCTAAATATTAATGCACGGCCGCCCGGGCCCAGGCGGTGCACGCCGGATTTACGCCGGCACGTCGTCGCGTAAGTCAGCGCTGCTGGCGGGCGGCGGCACCGACGCTCGGGTTGCGAGATCGCTGCACCGGCGGCGGCGGCGGCGGCGGCAGCTGCTGCTGCGGGCCCTACCGGCCGCTCCGTGCATTAATCCCGCCCGCCGAAAGAAATACGACCGCGTGCCGAAACGCGCCGTCCGATCCCTGCCGAGCGCCGCCGAGCGTGTAATCTGCTCGGCCAGTTGTGCGCGCCTCGGCAGCGTGTTTAGGTGCAATTCTACAAGGGCCCGCGCAGGCGCATTTGAATAAACATCAGCTTCGTGGTGCCGAGTGAGTCGAATTGGTCAGAGTGCTGTAACAGATGAGAGCAATGATATAAAGAAGTGTACACAAATACCCTTTTAAAACATCGGACGATGTTTTGCCCCGTAACAAGACTTTAAAATTCAAAAGTTCCTCACATCCATTGGTAGTAAAGCTGGAATTGGCAGAATGAGAGTAAAGAGCTGCTAAAGACAGAACTGTGAGGTGCAGCAGTACATCCATAACGATATGCTGTCCTCAAGCAACTGAAATGAGTTTCTTCTGATCTCACGTACTCTATGTCCCAGGTACGAATCTCGGTCCGGCGCACAAGATGTTTCAAACAACTTAAAATTCAATCTGGCCACAGTAAGATATCTCGAACATAATAAACACGCCAGACAGCGTGGATTCCGAAAACATCGATCGTGTGAAACCCAAATCGCACTTCTCTCTCACGGCGTAGAGAAAGCTTTTGAAATGTATTGGCAAACTGCGATAAGGATTTTATCAGCTGCAACATCTGTCAGAAACGCACGAAAATTTGTGGCGGACTGGGACACGAACCCATGTCTCTAAACATTGGCACCTAAATACATAGAAACTGTAAAATACAGATACTGCAGTACTGCACATACTGACAGCTTTAGATCGAGGCAGTCACGTACAGGCAGTTTTTCTTGATTTCCGAAAGGCACATGACTATACCATTTCTACGCATATTATCAAGAGTAATATCGTATAGCGTATCAAACGAAGTATGTGATTGGATTGAGGCTTTTCCGGTAGGGAAACTCATCGACAGACGTAGAAGCAACGTCGGGTGTGCCCAGGGAAGTGTGCTGGGAATCTTACAGTTCATATTCAATATTAATGATCATGCGGACACTATTAATAGTAACCTCAGACTTTTTACAGATGATGCAGTTATCTACACACATCAAAAAAAGTTTTGCATCACCTCAGTTTCGAGAGTTCCGGTACTTGTACAGAAAATAAGAATAGAGATCAACATGCACATCATTTCCGCCCTTTTTATTGCCCATGAAAATCACCATACAGCGAGACCTTCAGAGGTAGTGGTCCAGATTGCCGTACACACCGGTATCTCTAATACCCAGTAGCTCGTCCTCTTGCATTGATGCATGCCTTTATTCGTCGTGGCATACTATCCACAAGTTCATCAAAGCACTGTTGGTCCAGATTGCCCAATGATTCGGCGTAGATCTTTCAGAGTGGTTGGTGGGCCACGTCATCCATATACCGCCCTTTTCAATCTATCCTAAGCATATTCGATAGGGATCATGTCTAGAGTACATGCTGGCCACTCTAGTCGAGCGATGTCGTTATCCTGGAGGAAGTCATTCACAAGATGTGCACGATGGGGGCGCGAATGGTCGTCCATGAAGGCGAATGCCTCTCCAATATGCTGTCGACATGGTTGCACTATCGGGCGGAGGATGGCATTCACGTATCGTACAGCCGTTACAGCGCCTTTCACGACCACGAGGGCGTACGTTGTCCCCACATAATATCACCCCAAGACAGCAGGGAACCACCACCTTGCTGCACTCGCTGCACAGTGTTCTAAGGCGTTCAGTCTGACCGGGTTTCCTCCAAACACGTCTCCAACGATTGTCTGGTTGAAGGCATATGCGACACTCATCGGTGAAGAGGATGTGATGCCAATCCTGAGGAGCCCTTTCGGCACGTTGTTAGGTCCATCTCTACCGCGCTGTATGGTGTCGTGGTTGCAAAGATGGACGTCGCCATGGACGTCGGGAGTGAAGTTGCGCGTCATGCAGCCTATTGGGCACAGTTTCAGTCGTAACACGACGTCCTGTGGCTGCACGGAAAGCATTATTCAACATGGTGGCGTTGTTGTCAGGTTTCCTCCGAGCCATAATCCGTAGGTAGCTGTCATCCACTGCAGTAGCCTGAACGAGGCATGTCATCGACAGTTCTTGTCTCCCTCTAACTCCTCCATGTCCGAACAACATCGCTTTTCATTCAGTCCCAGACGCCTGGACACTTCCCTTGTTGAGAGCCCTTCCTGGCATAAAGTAATAACGCAGGTGCGATCGAACAGCGATATTGACCGTCTATGATTGGTTGAACTGCAGACAACACGAGCTTCGTAATTCCTTCCTTGTGGAAGAACTGATCGGCTGTCGAACCCCCTCCGTCCGATAGGCGCTACTCATGCATGGTTATTTACATCTTTGGGCGGGTGTAGTGACAGTCAAAGGGTCTGTGTCCGTGATACAATATCCACAGTCAACGTCTATCTTCACGAACTCTGGGATCCTTTTTTTCATGTTTTTATAATGAAGCACTGCTTGAAAGCATAAACATTAAGTAAGGTCAAGATAAGATTTCAAAGTGGTGTCTGGCAGCGTGCATTAAGAATTCATAAATGTAATTGTGTACTTCAGATAAGGAAAGAAAAAAAAGAAGCGTAGTACTCCGTGACTATAACATCAATAGGCCACAACTGGAATCTATCAAAAAATGGTTCAAATGGCTCTGAACACTTTGGGACTTAACTTCTGAGGTCATCAGTCCCCTAGAACTTAGAACTACTTAAACCTAACTAACCTGAGGACAACACACACATCCATGCCCGAGGCAGGATTCGAACCTGCGACCGTATCGGTCGCGCGGCTCCAGACTGTAGCGCCTAGAACCGCTCGGCCACCCCGGCCGGCCTGGAATCTATCAACTCATACAAATACATGTGTGTAGACCAAATGAAATGATGACATACGCTTAGTCGTGGGTAAAGCAGGTGGCAGACAACATTTCATTGCTACAATACTGTCAATGCAATCAGTCTACAAAGTAGATTGCTTACAAATCGCTAGTGCGACCCCCGCCTAGAATATTGCTTAAAGGACTGGCAAATAGAACTAACAAGAGATATTGAACGTATACCGGGCTGGGAGACTTAAGTCGAAAGAAGGCTCCGGGATTAGACAACATTCCGTTAGAGCTACTGATTGCCTTGGGAGAGCCAGCCATGATAAAAACTCTTCCATCTGGCGAGCAAGATGTACGAGACTGGTGAAATAACCTCTGACTTAAAAAATAATAATAATCTCATTTCCAAATAAAGCAGGTGCTGACAGGTGTGACAAGTATCATTTCAATAAATCATGGCTACAAAATACTAACGCGAATCATTTACAGAAGAATAGAAAAATTGGTAGAAGCCGATCTCGTGAAGGATCAGTAGAAGATAGGTTAACGAACCTACATTTATAGCATTTGTAGATTTAGAGAAAGCTTCTGACAATGTTAACTGGAATACTCTCTTTCAAATTCTAAAGGCGTCAGGGGTAAAAAACAGGGGGCGAAAGGCTATTAACAATTTGTACAGAAACCAGATGGCAGTTATAAGAGTCGAGGGCAGGAAAGGGAAGCAGTGGTTAAGAAGGGAGTGAGACGGTTGTAGCCTATCCCTGATGTTAATCAATTTGTATATTGAGAAAACAGTAACGGAAACAAATGAAAAATTTGTAGTAGGAATTAAAGTCCAGGGCGAAGAAATAAAAACTTTGAGGTTTGTCGTTGACATTGTAATTCTGGCAAAGACAGCAAAGAACCTGGAAGAGCAGTTGAACGGAATGAGCAATATCTTGAAAGGAGCATATAAGATGAACATCAACAAAAGCAAAATGAGGATAATGGAATGTAGCCGAATTACCAACTGTGCTGATAAACCTCTTACGTTATTTGATTTTCAAACAGCTGAGCACAACTGAACGTACTCAGACCTTTCTCTCTTTACTTATTCTGATCAACACTAAACTGACGCCCAATATTTTTAGCGCAACGCAATCTGACTTTCACTAATCCCTACAAAAGAATGGCCCTGACTAACAATAACCTATACCTCACTTACCTCACAAAAATCTTCCTTACTCGAACTACTGCAATACAGCGAGCGCCAATACTGCCAGCTAAATAAAAGATTCTAACTACTGAAAGCACTAACTACTGATCGGCATAGTTAGCAAATGAAAGATTTTGATAGAGAAAAAACAATGTGTTTACCTTAATAATTCTCAAAAGTCATCATATATATATATATATATATTAGTTCATGATATCCAATATTACAAATATCAGTTCATGATATCCAATATTACAAATTTAATCTTACTGATGGACACACGTCCAGATCGTCCGCTCTCAAAATTCTGCCATCTCTCCCCCCACATCCACCACCACTGCTGGCGGCTCACCTCCAACTGCGCAACGCTACGCGCTGTTCACATCCAACTGCCCAACACTACAATAGCAAATGTTCCAACAATGCAAACCAGCCGAAGACTGCACACAGCACAGTCAGTGATTTTCATACAGAGTTTTTCGTGGTGTTACCAACATAAAAACCTAAACAGCCTACTTACATAGCCCCCAAGCTCCCCACAAAAAAAACTACAAATTGTTTTGGGCAGTGGCCAATAATGATTTGATAAAATTTTTCATAATTACAGTAACAAAGATATCAAATGCACACACTTATTGATACACTGTTGGTCAAACGCAAAAATTGTTCTCATAAAGACAGTCCTGATCATTCATCACAGTAGTAACTGCATTGCACAAAGTCTGATCAGTAAAAGAAAATGCACACGGAAGTAGTGGATTTCCATGCAATCTTGAAGAAGTTGTGTTGTCCTTCCAACGGAAAGGTAGTGCGGACTCTTGACAAGCAGACAGGTAATGGGCCACAACAGAGCAAACCCACAGCAGAGTCTGTCGAAGTTTTGAAGAATATTGGTAGATAGACCATCACAGAACAGACCCACTGTAGTCTTGGTAGAGGGTATGGTATTGGTGGGCCACCAGAGGTGCAGACATACTGCAGTCCTTGTAGAGATAAAGGTATTGGTGGGCCATCAAAGGTGCAGACCCACTGTAGTCCTTGTAGAGAGGGCCAGCAGCCATCTGTTGCGACTGTGAGGGTGCACAATCACCATCGTAGAGTCTTGCGGACAATATAGCAAGTCCATGAACCACTATTTGTGCAATCACAAAATTTTTTGGAATGTCTTTAGAGGAAGCAATGCTGTTAACCAGTCCCTTGCTGAATTATCAACACACGTGCAAACGTTAACAGTCCCCTTTCTTTAACTTCTCACATGTTATGCATATACTATGACCTACAGAAACGTGTGCAGTGAAATGAAACTTAATTTGAAGAACTGGTGTCTATACAATTATAAATTTACAATATAAGAATACAAATACAAAGGTACAAAATACATCATTAAAGAACATAATAGTACAGATATCATTTGCAGTAATACAGGCTTTACACAATAATAGAAACTAATTACAGGAATTATGACACAAGTAAATACATAAAATAATGAGAACAGCTTTAGAAACATTAACTTCACACATGAGCATTAAATCAGAATAGAATAAATAATGTCTAAACATCTTTACAAAGTAAATAATATATTATTAAAAAAATTCTACTATATAACTCTTATCAGATAAACACAGAAAGACAGGAAGAACACAAATACGTAAGTCTACACAAACACATAGCGGAATAACACAAAAGGACAGGACAGAGTTTGTTTTACTGCAGTATTTATAGTATTTGATTTGCAAACAAAACTTTCTTTACTTCTTGGAGATCTTACTTCGTTCATCATTATTCCGAAAAAGTCCTATCTATACCTGCTTTCTGTATTCTATTCATATTCTCTTTCAAATAATTATCTTCATTGTACAGTACCTGTTTTTTACAAACCTTTTTCGTATAACTTCTCAATGCAGTTCTTCCAGTTCATCGCAACTCATTCTCTTATGTAGCCTACCCCCTCTTAAGCTAACTTAAATCTACTGACCTCAGATGCATAAATTAAGGGACGAGGCAATGTAGCAGCACAAAACAATTAACACAAACAGCAATCACAAAAAAATGCAAATTGGCAAAGCTAGCAGCAATAAATATAAATTAGCAAAGCAAATGCAACATTACAACTAATATGAGCCAATGTGCAGCAACAAGAAAAATAAATCAGTAGTAAAACTAGCTTCACACAAGGTAAAATGTCTGACAAACAGCAGCAGCAAATGCAATAACTTATACCTAAACATGACAAAGCTCAAGCAGAAAAAATATTACGGTAAAGATAGGAAATGTCTAATACCTATGTCAGATCTGAACATTAGAGTGATGCATCACAAAAACTTACTCTGACAAAAATGTTACCAAATCGTTGAAAAATTATGTATGCAATTCCTGTGAAGGGAAATGTCCATTTGTGCTCCTCCCTTTTTTTTTTAAGAAAGTAGATCATATAATTATTATTTAATGGATCTGTAGGCATAAAATAGTGATATTAGTACATCTATTACATTTTATTTTAACCAATGCTGCAGTGCAACTAGAAACTAGATATTAAACAAAATAGGCAAATATATACATAAATCAAAGCATGAAACGTCATTCACTAGCCATATGGCATCTCCTAAGGCAGTAAAACAGCTCTCAACTAGCAAGACAATAGACGTAAAATATTTCTCATCATTTCATTAGGCATTTCAGTAAATATCAGACAAAATAGGCTTGTACACTCTGAGAATTAATGTAATTGTACCCTCAGGTGTTACAGATTACAGCAATCGAATTAAATGTATCACCGAAAACTTTCTTTGTATCTTTGTGATACAAAAATCTTTAAAAATAAATGTTTTAAATACAACAATTAATCGCTCAAATGCATGTCCTGTAGCGCCAAATGTGCGTCTTGCTGTAAGATAATTCTGTGGACGTGTCATAGTTATCGTCCTCGGTAAACAAAGTTCTGCAGAAGTCAATGTACTTACCTCATCATAAACAAAAGTGAATTGCTTTGTATATAGATATAGTAGTTATTACGCTTATTGCCGTGATGAAGAAAAAAAATGGCTCTAAGCACTATGGGACTTAACATCCGAGATCATCAGTCTCCTAGAACTTAGAACTACTAAACCTAACTAACCTAAGGACATCACACACATCCATACCCGAGTCAGAATTCGAACCTGCGACCGTAGCGGTCGCGCGGTTCCAGACTGAAGCGCCTAGAACCGCTCGGCCACAACGGCTAGCTGATGAAGAAAGTACTGTACTGTAACGTATTGTTGTGCTACGGAAAAGGCTGCTCATTGTAGCTATACCACAAAGTTACTACTAAAACATGTTTTACTTTCGAGAATAATACAGAAAATCTGTGCAGATATAAAAGAGATATACCGCAAAAGCAACAATGAAAATTGTGTCACACATTAGTAGGGTCGTGATATAATCGTGTAGCTGTCAAAGAAACCAAATCCTAAGCTATCTTTAATCTCACAGAAAGTACTTCAAATAAAGAATGTCTTTTCAAGTAAACCAAAATTTGGCTTTAAAATCTCATTACCATTATATGTCCTAAGTAAGTGAGCCTTACAGTCGTTATGTAATCGCGCAACTAACAAGCAAGTATGTACAAACAGCAACACTGTGTCGTCTGTTCACTATAACAACGCATTCTTAATTACTGTTTAAATAAGTTCTCTTGGTTCTTGACTGGACAGTTATCTTCAAACATTGTTGTATGTTAACAGTTTTTAAGTGTGGCAGAGCGTGCTAGTAACGTAAAGTGAAAAATTTTATGGCAAAGACTAAGTTAAAAAGCAGATTATCTTCCAATAAACGGCTTTACATGTGAAATGTGCTGTAAACCTTTACTCTTCCTAGTACGCGGAGTTTCAGCTTCAAAGCAATTATGATGTTCTATACGTCGGATTCTGTAAGGTCCATTGTAAATCAGAAAGAATTTGTGACTCAAATGTTTGTTCTTATGTGAAAATGAATGAGCTTTAATGGGAACTTTCTGACAAATATATAGTTTCTTTGCATTTGCTTTACCGTGTAGTTTTCTCCTTTTGTCTGCAGCAGAGTTTATATTTTTAATACCCAAATCAGTTATCTCTTTGTGTCGAAGTTTACGTGTATTCTGAAAAGGTACAAGCTCTCTGATTCTGTTTGGTGGTTCTTCATTCTTCAGTATAATAATAGGTGGTGAAGCAGTGGAGTCATGAGGCATTTCATTCAGCACATTTTGAAATAAGTGTAAATATCTGTCCCAATACTAATGCTTTCTGTGACAATAAAGTCTGCAAACCTTACTGATTTCTTTCATAATCCGTTCAGACGTGTTAATATGTGGTGAGTACAGTGAAATAGAAACAGGCTTGATTTTATGATTCTCAAGGATGCGTGACCGAACAGCAGATCTGAATTGCGGTCCGTTATCTGAAATGACTTACTAACGTGTCCAGCTTCACGTAAGAAATTTTTAACAAAGGCGTTGGATACAGACCCTCCAGTGGCATTACGTAACGGTGTGAAAGAAGCAAATTTTGAAGTAAGTTCAACAGCGACTAAAACGTACGAAAATCCATTCGATGTTTTGACAAGGGATCCCAAGAGATCAAAAGCAGCAAATTCTTTTAATTTAAAACAACGGAGCATGATGTGAGATAGTAGATGGTTTAGCCTTTTGAAAACGTTTACAAATAGACAAGACTCTTCGAATTCTCTTTTCCATACTGTTAACATAACAAGTCGTCCGAAGAATATGATAACATTTTCATGGACAAAAATGTGCGTAGCTGAAATCAATGTACCAAAAGAGCTTATTAACAAAATCGTCAGGAATGCAAAGTACCCTTAGCTTGTCATCAACAGCGCAGCATTTGAAGAGTATGTTGTTTCTAACCAGATAATAATTCCGAATCTGCGTGTTTGTCCTTTCATGCCATTTACTTTTGATGTTTTTCCAATTCTGGTCCTTTATCTTGTTCATGAGCAATGTCCTTTAAGGATGTGGCGATGAAGTTTTCAAAGGCGACTTTCTGAATGTAAGGAATACTGAAATTTTTTTTCGAGGTTGTAGCCTTCTGTATTACTTTTCTCAAGCCCAGCCGGTGGGCGTGACAGTGCGTCCGCAACAATGTTTTCCTTGCCGGGAAAGTAGACTATTGTGAAGTGGAATTCTTGCAGAAACAATGCCCAACGTTTTAACCTGTCATGATTTAATTTTGAAGACATAAGAAATTGTAATGCACGATGATCACTGAATACTTTTCCACCAAATGGTCGAAACACAGTCCTGTTGCAGTAACTCAGGTCGTTCTGTTTCTACATGTGTTTCAAAAGGTGGTGGGTATGTCTTTCTCCGACTTATGCTCAGTCCGACTTAAATTGGAACGATCACATGCTGGAAGCTGTAGAAATGGGAACAGTTGCAAGATGTATAGGGGGTGACTGAAACAACATTGGAATTTTACTGTAGCAGCTAGGTTCAGGAAAGGTGACTCGTTTCGAGATATGAGAGTGTCAGAAATATGACTGAGTAGTGGTTCTAATAATTAAAGAAATTGTCAATATGATCCAATGTAGATATGTGCTTGAATGGAAAGACGTGATTCCAAATCATGGACGTAATTTGTAGCGGATAGCGTAACACTAGAGATCCGAGAAGCTAGTGTACATTTTCATACTACCTCAATTGGCACATCATCTACTACTACTGTTTGTCTTCCTTCTCAGTCATCGACTATAACTCAGTGGATATATTGTGGAAACTCTGATACGGTCTCAAGACAGAGTGCCCTACAAATACTATAGAATTATCAGTTTGAGGGAGTGGCAAATAGCGCTTGCATACCACGTTCCTTAAATTAATCACTTTCAAAATGTGGTAATTTCATCATGAGGTTGCATCGTGGGCTGATAATACACATTCCTACGATCACCGTCACGGTATTTGTCCAGAAAAAAACCACATCATTCATTCTCTCTTTCTAAGACACAGTGGTAACACTCGCTAGAAATACCTAAGAGACATGTCCACCCATCATTGATTTTTCATCAGTATTATTTGGTATTGTAGGCAATCAGCTATTGACAAAGTACACTCCTGGAAATGGAAAAAAGAACACATTGACACCGGTGTGTCAGATCCACCATACTTGCTCCGGACACTGCGAGAGGGCTGTACAAGCAATGATCACACGCACGGCACAGCGGACACACCAGGAACCGCGGTGTTGGCCGTCGAATGGCGCTAGCTGCGCAGCATTTGTGCACCGCCGCCGTCAGTGTCAGCCAGTTTGCCGTGGCATACGGAGCTCCATCGCAGTCTTTAACACTGGTAGCATGCCGCGACAGCGTGGACGTGAACCGTATGTGCAGTTGACGGACTTTGAGCGAGGGCGTATAGTGGCCGGGTGGACGTACCGCCGAATTGCTCAACACGTGGTTCGTGAGGTCTCCACAGTACATCGATGTTGTCGCCAGTGGTCGGCGGAAGGTGCACGTGCCCGTCAACCTGGGACCGGACCGCAGCGACGCACGGATGCACGCCAAGACCGTAGGATCCTACGCAGTGCCGTAGGGGACCGCACCGCCACTTCCCAGCAAATTAGGGACACTGTTGCTCCTGAGGTATCGGCGAGGACCATTCGCAACCGTCTCCATGAAGCTGGGCTACGGTCCCGCACACCGTTAGGCCGTCTTCCGCTCACGCCCCAACATCGTGCAGCCCGCCTCCAGTGGTGTCGCGACAGGCGTGAATGAAGGGACGAATGGAGACGTGTCGTCTTCAGCGATGAGAGTCGCTTCTGCCTTGGTGCCAATGATGGTCGTATGCGTGTTTGGCGCCGTGCAGGTGAGCGCCACAATCAGGACTGCATACGACCGAGGCACACAGGGCCAACACCCGGCATCACGGTGTGGGGAGCGATCTCCTACACTGGCCGTACACCACTGGTGATCGTCGAGGGGACACTGAATAGTGCACGGTACATCCAAACCGTCGTCGAACCCATCGTTCTACCATTCCTAGACCGGCAAGGGAACTTGCTGTTCCAACAGGACAATGCACGTCCGCATGTATCCCGTGCCACCCAACGTGCTCTAGAAGGTGTAAGTCAACTACCCTGGCCAGCAAGATCTCCGGATCTGTCCCCCATTGAGCATGTTTGGGACTGGATGAAGCGTCGTCTCACGCGGTCTGCACGTCCAGCACGAACGCTGGTCCAACTGAGGCGCCAGGTGGAAATGGCATGGCAAGCCGTTCCACAGGACTACATCCAGCATCTCTACGATCGTCTCCATGGGAGAATAGCAGCCTGCATTGCTGCGAAAGGTGGATATACACTGTACTAGTGGCGACATTGTGCATGCTCTGTTGCCTGTGTCTATGTGCCTGTGGTTCTGTCAGTGTAATCAGGTGATGTATCTGACCCCAGGAATGTGTTAATAAAGTTTCCCCTTCCTGGGACAATGAATTCACGGTGTTCTTATTTCAATTTCCAGGAGTGTATTATACTTAGTAGTAGGGGATGCATCATATGTTCGTATTTGAGCATTAGGTTTATAAAGTATGTGTTTTTGGAAGGGAAATGACTATGACCAGTCGTAAGGAGGGAATGGATTTGACTTAGAGTACTGTGATAGCAACGAGAAGAGTAAGTCAAGTCATAAGAAAGGTAGTGATATTTCTATTTCGAGAGCCATTGTCAACTGCAGGGTGTATTTCCGATACTTCGCTCATTGTCAAATGCCCATCAATTGAGACTGCAATCGCAACATTTAATTGTAAGTATAATGATAAAAAATATATTTGATTGGTTTTCTAGAATGATTCTGTGCATGCATGGCATGTGGTGGGAATGATTCACATTTCCCATTAACGGCAACAGCCGTCCAAATGCAGAGGCCTGTTGGAGCGTAGGAATTTATTTGAGTTAGCTTTCCCGTCCTCTAGACGTCCAAATAGCGAACTAATACTTAGTATGAGCCGGCCGCGGTGGTCTCGCGGTTAAGGCGCTGAGTCCGGAACCGCGCGACTGCTACGGTCGCAGGTTCGAATCTTGCCTCTGGCATGGATATGTGTGATGTCCTTAGGTTAGTTAGGTTTAAGTAGTTCTAAGTTCTAGGGGACTGATGACCACAGATGTTAAGTCCCATAGTGCTCAGAGCCATTTGAACCATTTTTGAACTTAGTATGTGTGGGGTGGCTTTCGTGATCAAGTAGAAATTTGAGAAGATTGTGTATAGAGATGCGTTTGCGCTGGACCATTATTCCTTACCATGTAAATTGCTTGGTTGACTGCTTCTGCACATTTCGCGCCTTGATTTAGTTGAGAGAAGATCGATTGTGGTGTGTGCATCTAGCATGTGGAAGACACATTTACCTGTTCTCTAGACATGGGAAAGACCTTAACTGGCTTGTAAATTATAGGGACGATTTGGAATCTGTTACATCACCGACATTAGTATTCGAGAGTGGAAATATCAGTGTCCTCTATTTGTTTCTAGTTACTCAGTGGTTTACAGCACACTGCACATCAACAAAGTTTGGGGTTTGTAGAGAAATAATTTCAAGTCTATATCTTGGGAATTATGTTGCGCTAGCGATCGGTAGGATGCTGCCTAGTGCTTGAAGTACCGCGAAAATGGTCTAATGTTATGGCAAAAATAGGTGTGTTCTTGTAATCCCCAAAGTCTGGAGATGTACATAGAAAAGCGAGCAACCAAGAAGCAGGTTCGGAGCACAAAGAGTAACGCGTTTGGGCCATGGGGAAACGATCCCGAATTTGTAGAACAGTTCTGAGAGCGACTTCAGTCCATTGAGGGTATTCTGGTCGCGCATTGTGGTGGGGTGGATGGCTTGTGATCGTAGGCTGCGGGAAAAATCTCGTGATGTGAGGAGTATATACGGTACTGCCCGTCTTTGCGGTATATGGGTGAATGATGTAAATAGATGATTTTGTTTGGCACAGGATATGAATTGTATGTCTACTACATCGACATGATACGCAGTGATATATTGCTGGGTTGGATATGGGTTTCACGCTCTAATATTCAAGCTCCTGTCCTCAGTAGGAGAGCAGTGTGATTGAGTAAGAGTATTTCCATATTTGACGATATTTAAGGCAGTTTGCGAGGTTTAGTAGTCGGTGTAATATGGTAATCAGTGTAAACAAGTTTATTGCCACTGAATGTCACGTCTGTAGAAAGAAAGATAAAGGCTGACGGTGCTTCCCTAGGACTGAGGAGCATTGTGAAATATAGCTGGTGTGAGTGTAAGCATAGGGGAACTTTTTCGGGTGTTGTACAGATATAAAAGATAACTGCACTGTTTGTGTAAAATGTGTATATATTATATTGTAAAGTTATTGTGGCTTACGTTATGTAAAATGTGTATATATCACACTGTAAAGTTAATGTGCTTTATGTTGTGGCATGACTAGAGAGGATGACTGTGTGTCGTATCTTGAGGGACGTATAGATTCAGCACATCAATAACTGTGACAGATTTTTTATGTGGGAAATTATGTGCGTTACAGATACTGAGATTCGTTCCAGAAGCACAACCATCAAGAGTATAAATTACATGTACATTGATCAGTGTCAGACTGTTGCGGCAACAGTAAATTGCATTTGAATTGTGGGTAGATTTCTATTGCACGATCTGTAAGGTCAGTATGAGCAAGTGAGCTTGACACTGTGACGTCTGTACTGCACGTCGGATGTGTCCCATTTGAATGGCGATAGAGAGAAAGCGGTTGAACAGATGACATCAGGGATGACAGCTCCCTCTGGTGTCAGTACTGTATACTAGGTCAGTTGGATTCTAGATCTCATGGTGGAGAAACTGCCTGCAAAATAAAAACTCATGTTCAGCACTGGCAGAGTCGTTTTCCCGCCATTTACACCCAGCATCTTAGGTCACGTCTGTGCTGTGCACATTAGTACACTTTAGTACACGTTAGTGTCCGTTAGTGCACATTAGCCTGACAACGTGGGTTGGTAAGGGGAGGTGGCGGTCGTTTGAGGATTGTGGTGGAGATTTTAATTATTTCCTTCCAAGTCCAGATGGGCGTGGCATTGGCGAAAATTCATTCTGAGCCCACAGTAGCGCTCTATGGTGGTGTCAATATGTACTACACTTCGTGGGGAACACAATGTATGCTGCCATCTAGAATAACGATAGTCACCTCATCAGATGACATCACACATGACAGTGCCCTCTGGTGGTGGTAGTGTGTACTAAGTCAGTTGGATTCCAGCCCTCCTGGTGAACACATTGGATGATGGTGCTGTGTATAATTGTTTAAATAAAGACTTGTGGCTGATTTTGATAGTTGACAATTAGTAAGCATGTTTGTGTTTTAGATGGATTATTATTTTGACAATTTAGGAGTTGTTTGGCTCTCTGGATGTAGATGTATTGCATTATTTACGAGTTTTTTGCATGTCTGTAGGCTGTGCAATGCGTTATTTTGACAGTTTACCATTAACAGGTATGTGTGTAGAGCATTACAAATGAGTTATTTAGGAGTAGTTAGGAGGTCTGTATGATGTGTGGCGTCTCAGAGCGTGTGTTCTGTATCTCTGTGATAAATATACTCCGTCCCTAAATAAATTGTTCCAAAATAAATAAAGTACACTCTTTCCTCTCTCCAGCAGCCCAGTGTAGGTTGATTCCATTTCCCACGAGTTCCTTACAAGAGTTAGTGGTCAGGTGACTGAGGTTAGTCCAAGTGTGTTTTATTTGCATCAATTTTCTTAGGTTGGTATCGAAAATGCAAGTGACCTTTCTTTGCTGCCAAAATTCAAACTTGGCGCCAGTTCCTAGGAAGAGGTGGCGGTCGGGTAACTTAGGTTAGAGGAGGTAGGCCAAGTGACCTATCTTCCTGTGATTTTCTTTGCTTAGTAGAGATAACCGTGGTGTGGTGCATTGTCCTGTTGGAATTTGAACTTCCTGCCATTTTTCTGGGGGAGGGGGGGGGTGTGGCACTTTCCCACCAAAAGCTGCCATCTTGGATAACGGTAATTGCGTCATCAGCTGGCACCATTTCCGCCATCTTGGATAACGTCATCGCCTCCATCTTGGATACATCTGGCAACAATGCAGAGTGTCCACATACCCCTCCTGCTCCAATACTGACAGATAGAGAGGAGGGAGTAGAGGTGGATAAAGAGAGAGCGAATGGTTAGAGAAAGGGTGGAAGAGGAGACGGACAGAGAGGGTAAAGCAGGAGATGGACAGAGAAACGAGGGAAGAGGAGACGGACTAATATAAGATTGGAATAAATAAATTCGTAGGGAACACTGGATTTCTCAGTTAGTTTTATGTAATCAAATACACGCCTTAATTCAAGGGAGAAAGCACAGTATGCTATGGAAGTGAATCACGCATTATGAGGAAACCAAAAAAGAAGATAATTGGAAAATTCTGACAGTCAGTGTTACAGATAAAAGCTGATAATTAATTTTGCCAATAAGATTAAATAGGGTGAGCTTCTCTGCAGAATAGGCGAGGGAGGAAATATGTGTAAAACTGCTTAGAAGAAGGACAGGATGATAAGACATGCGCTACAACATCAGGGAATAACTCTCGTGGTACTAGGGACAGTTGTAGAGGGCAAAAACTGTAAGGGAAGACAGAGATTAGAATATAGTCGGCATGTAATGAAGGATGTTGCTTCTAAGTGCGGGAGATAGAGAGGTGTGCTGCATCAGACTAGTCTTGGGTTCCCAGTTCCTTAATCCCCCCTCCTCCCGGCCCTATCCTCGGTCCTCCTTACAAAATAACTGTCGATTAATATACAGACGGTAAGAACATTATCACAGTCGTTCTGTTATACAATTATTTTGTCGCTTTCAAAGAATTTGTACACACCGTTGCTTTCCATTCTAAACGATATTTTATCTCGTCACCTGTCATACCGTCACAGTGTGTGCTACGCTTTCTGGGGAAAGACTTGAGGTGATTTATGGCAAGTTGTTGGTGCTAAATGACTCAAGCCAATTTAGGAAACACGCCGTGGAAACAAGATCAGCCGGTAGGTCCTAATAGCGGCATCCGTCTTGTGGCAACACGATGGCCGCCTGCTCGCCGAAATGTGGAGGGGGAAAATGCAGAAATAGGTCTTTAACGGCAGGCTGGAACAGGGAGCCGAGATTTAAGTGGCTGTCCGGGGAGCAAACAGCGTTTACTGCACGAGGTCAGGTCAGCGAGCGGCGAAGGCGAAGGCGGTAGGCGCCACCCGCGTGCTGAATCAGACTTTTTGCGAAACCACTCGCGGGCCGATAAGTCAGCTTGGGCGTTAATGAGCCCACTAAGTGGCCCACGCCTTATAACAACGCTCGGCTGTGCATAGCCCCCTAACCCGGCAAACAAACGGCGCCCGATAAGGAGCCGAAGGCTGCCCCTCCCGCGGCGCTCTCTTGTTTGTCAGCTTCCCACCAGAGGCGTCGCCGTCCCCTCTGCTGTCCTTGCTTCTGCACTTTCTCAACCACGGATATTTCCTTTAGGGACGTGAGACGTTGATGAACGACTGTGTTCCAAATAGGCTGAGCCACGTCTGGAAAAAAATCCTTGATCAGAAATGTTTAGCTCTAATTGAATACCCCTGAAACAGACCTTGCCAATAACGCTTCATTACCAGTCGGTTAGGCCTGGTCATTAATATTCCCATTAGCTACCTCAGTTTCCACACGCAGTGACATTCCGCTAGGAGAAATTTTCGTAGCAGTACCTCATTCAGTCTCTCCCCTCTGTGAAAGACAAAATCACTTTTCTGATGCTAAAACTGAGTGTTATTCAAATTAAACAGATGTCTCTAATTTCACCATTATGAGAAGGAAGCATCTGCGAACTACTTTCTTGGATTAAAATTCACAGTAAATAGACGAGTTCCTAAAACGTGTAGAAATTAGTAACAACTTAACACTGCAGCTACTGACTTCTTGACTCATTCCTGTGTGACAAAGCAGGTTGATCCCACCATCCTACTCTGTATGCACTCCTATTTCTTGTGATAAGATCTATATAAAATATTCGCTAATTTTCTTTTCAAAATCCCGGTGTTAATGTTCTTACATTAATCACATGTTATGCAAATTATCAGTATTGTGTGAACAAATCACACCCACAAAACTTTATTATTCAGATCATTCAGCTTGTTCTTCTGGTTACAATGAACTAATTACTTTCGTCAGAAATGATGGCAATCAAAAGTTATTGCTATCATAAAACTTCGCAGATCTATCCATAGAGTAAATCTTATGAGCTGATAGATAAATTCGGAAACTAAGACTACATTCAAATTACAGAGCTATTTTTCTTATTTTCAGTAAAGCACTTATATTAACCCAAACTTAATCAGTTTGAAAAATATTGATAGTTACAGATTTCACTTGGCCTAAACTTTCAGTGCCAATTATAGTCACACTACTGTAAATTTCCGGGGTCTATAGATATTTTCTGAATCTATTGAGACCCATATTAATAAGCAAGACTCCTTAACTGAAAATTAGTAAGTTTTCAATATCTAAATTTTAACTGACAAGATGGATCCCATGGTCGTAAACCGGGGATTCTAAATGCATAGATATAAATTAGAAGTCATATTTTAATATACGCTGCTCGTGATAAATAATATTCAAACAAAATAAAATGAAAGACTCAACAGTCAACAAAATATGAGGGCAGTTCAATAAGTAATGCAACACATTTTTTTTCTCGGCCAATTTTGGTTGAAAAACCCGGAAATTTCTTGTGGAATATTTTCAAACATTCCCGCTTCGTCTCGTATAGTTTCATTGACTTTCGACAGGTGGCAGCGCTGTACGGAGCTGTTAAAATGGCGTCTGTAACGGATGTGCGTTGCAAACAACGGGCAGTGATCGAGTTTCTTTTGGCGGAAAACCAGGGCATCTCAGATATTCATAGGCGCTTGCAGAATGTCTACGGTGATCTGGCAGTGGACAAAAGCACGGTGAGTCGTTGGGAAAAGTGTGTGTCATCATCACCGCAAGGTCAAGCAAGACTGTCTGATCTCCCGCGTGCGGGCCGGCCGTGCACAGCTGTGACTCCTGCAATGGCGGAGCGTGCGAACACACTCGTTCGAGATGATCGACGGATCACCATCAAACAACTCAGTGCTCAACTTGACATCTCTATTGGTAGTGCTGTCACAATTGTTCACCAGTTGGGATATTCAAAGGTTTGTTCCCGAACTTCTCCTTCTTCATGACAACGCAAGACCTCACACAAGTCTTCGCACCCGAGAGGAGCTCACAAAACTTCAGTGGACTGTTCTTCCTCATGCACCCTACAGCCCCGATCTCGCACCGTCGGATTTCCATATGTTTGGCCCAATGAAGGACGCAATCCGTGGGAGGCACTACGCGGATGATGAAGAAGTTATTGATGCAGTACGACGTTGGCTCCGACATCGATCAGTGGAATGGTACCGTGCAGGCATACAGGCCCTCATTTCAAGGTGGCGTAAGGCCGTAGCATTGAATGGAGATTACGTTGAAAAATAGTGTTGTGTAGCTAAAAGATAGGGGAATAACCTGGTGTATTTCAATGCTGAATAAAACAACCCCTGTTTCAGAAAAAAAATGTGTTGCATTACTTATTGAACTGCCCTCGTACTTTCAGACCTACAGAATTTGTAAGCCATTATAAATTAACAAACAAATTAAAAAACAATATACTGGACCGAGAGTTTGTAAGCCCAAAGCTCACACTGTTTTCAGGATCTCTGTTCAGTCTGCCGTCTCCCTCATTCTGCTTTAATCTTGTTCAGTCAGTTCAGTTCTCTTCTCATTCTGGTCATTTTGCTCTTAGTCTTTGTCTGGTGCAGCTTCAGGGTAGCTATTCTATATTTTAGCTCAGCCTCAGGAACAGTTTGGGTTGCCTCTACGTTCGTTTAATTCAGACTGGGAGAATACATTGTATAGTTATACGCAGACACATCAAAATGTGTGTGTTACGTTTCAGTTGAACAATATTTGTGACTATAGTAACAGTTCAAAATGGTTCAAATGGCTCTGAGCACTATGGGACTTAACATCTGAGGTCATCAGTCCCCTAGAACTTAGAACTACTTAAACCTAACTAACCTAAGGACAACACACACATTCATGTCCGAGGCCGAATTCGAACCTGAAACTGCAGCAGTCTTGCGGTTCCGGACTGGAGCGCCTAGAACCGCTCGGCCACCGCTCCCGGCAGTAACAGTTCTGTGACTTTTTCTACGTATTTTCCTGTGAATCAACGTGTGATTGCTTCATCCGTACTGCGTGAAATTTTACTTTTTGATGAGATAAGAATTTTTAAGCGCCTCAAATGTACATATTAATCACGTGTTTGTAAATATTAGAGACTGCAGGAGAACTGATCATCACCGTTAGGATCTAAAGGATGCAATTAAAGATTGGTGAACTTACAGTTTTAAACTTACAAATGAAGCTTCTGGCTATTCATTTTAAGGACAGATCGTACGACAGCACTTTCGGGTGGTGATCCAGCGAAACTGCACAGCTATCGTAGGTTTATAGCACATCAGGTAGGTTTAGCTACGACTCCTGTATTTATGTGTGTTAGGAACGGATCCTCTGTACATGCGACTTTTCTTACGTTCAATTGTCGCTCTTAAAAGCTGACACACGACCTTTAGTGTAACATTGTACCTTCGTGCAGCTTTCGTGTCATTAGCACACGTTAGTTCCTGGTCTAAAGAGTAGAATGCGGTGTCAGCCGCACACCAAAGGCCGCGCGGGATTAGCCGAGCGGTCTCGGCGCTGCAGTGATGAACTGTGCTGCTGGTCCCGGCGGAGGTTCGAGTCCTCCATCGGGCATGGGTGTATTTGTTTGTCCTTAGGATAATTTAGGTTAAGTAGAGTCTAAGCTTAGGGACTGATGACCTTAACAGTTAAGTCCCATAAGATTTCACACTTTTTTTTTTTTTTTTTTTTTTTTTGCACAGCAAAGATCGCCAAACGCCACTTGAAAACTTGTTCCCTATTTTTAAATTATTTTTACTGTATAGAAGCGAAACCTGGCGTCTAACATTAAACCAACTAGCCAGCAAAGTGATGCTGCACTAGCCTTCGTGGTGAGTGGGGGGGGGGGGGGGGGGGGGTACCGATACCTGTTTGTTCATTCAGCATCAGTCTCCTAAACGCTCTAAAGCGAATTTATGGATAGCTTCTCTGAAAAGCTTATGGCAGATTTCGTCCCCCTTTCTTGTCCTATACGAGCTTGGTCCATATCTCCAATGACCTCGTCGTAGACGGACCTTAAGCTCAGTTTTAATCCAAACTAACAAAGTTACTGTGAAATATAAAAAGAAAATAATGAACAAACCGAAGGTTTGTTGACATAGTGCTTCACTATAACTTGATATTCCATCAGTTGTGTTGATAATTAAAATTTATGTATTGTTCATTTTTCTGGCTCAGTTGCGCTTTTATTTAATGTTTCTGAACAACGTAAATAGTTTCAATCACATGTGATAATCTTCAAATTTCAGAATACTGTCATTCTCATGTTAGTTTCTGCATGACACGATGGGATGTTTACGCAAGTACATGCATCCGAAGATGATTACATGTTACCTAAACCATTCATATTGTAGACAAAAAATGTGCAACTGAGACGGAAAGATAAATGATAGATACATTTTTAAATACAAAGTCGTATTGACCTTGGTATGCCCTTGGGTTCCACTGACATGTGAAATGGCATACCCAGCCATTCACAGAGCGATTCAACTTCTTCTCCGAATCACGATGCAACTCGTTGTTTTACAGATTTCCAGAACTAAAAGAATTTGTAAGTACTAAATAAAGCGGGTTGTTAACTGCTTAACCGAATTATGACGTCACGTCACGCACGGGAGCACGAGTAAACGGAATTTTGCTGCAGTCAACAGCGGGTCAGTGTGCGAATCGGACATTCAAAAAACTGCGACCTCCCTTGAAAATTACCTCTGAAGATGGGGACGAAACATTGGGTTTTACCGGAAAATCCATCCGACCACGGCATAATAGCTCTGAATGTTTTATTAATTGAGCTCGAACGAAATCACAGATAATAAGGTGCACAGAACGTGAGAGGTGTAATGATGAAATACACGGGTGACCACAACTCATGCAGCACGTGACAATCTGCGAGTAGCGTTCCTTTCCAGAAACGACGGTTCGAAACGGTCATAATCTTGTTAAAGCAGTGGCTCGAGCAAGTAACACGTCACTTCGGAAGAAAGTGAGAACTATGACAATACGGTGGTGTGACTGCCTTATTACCCAAACTAAGTCAGGCTAGAAGTGTATGCCATTAGTACGTTATTGTGAGATGGATACGAATATTACAAGCAGTGTAAAGATTCGTAACGGCCGCCTCGTGTGAGATTCGGACTGAGGTTCAGATTTGAAACAACAAATCTTAACGAGAGGAGAGTTCGAGGTACGTATATCCATTTGAAGACGAGAAAGTGTTCACTGTGAAGAACTATGAAGGTGACTGTTACACCAGAACGATGAATTTGAAGTTCTCTGCATCACCTGCATAAGACATACTATTCATAACGATGGAACTCTCCGGCTACTTTCACAAGCGATTCAGAATTAATTGATCGCCATCATAAGTAGTAGTGGAATGTACATATGACACTAAAAGTACTGAATATATAATGCCAATCTTGGATGTTTCAAAATCCCATTTCATATCTCGAAGTTAAATGGAGCAGTACATCCTCATGTACCACATAATAAAAAATTGCAGGCTGTGGAGAAAAATATGGAAGCAGCAAAACCACAACCCTTTTTTTCCTTTTTTTCTTGCTTGGGCCTGTGTCCCGCTCCAACGTGGGGTCGGCTTTGTTATGACGGAACTGGCAGTAGTAATGGCAGAGGGTGGCTGGATGCCCTTCCTGCCGCCACCCCGAACCCCCCGGACGGAAGTAGTGTACCCCAGCTGTCTGCGTCGAGTGTAAGTCATGAAATTGTGAGAACGATTTTAAATGTCTGTGAGTCGTGTAACTGGGGCGGAACTTGGGGACCAGCTCGGTATTCACCTAGTGGGATGTGGAAAACCGCCTAAAAACCACATCCAGGGTGGCCGGCATATCGGCCCTCGTCGTTAACCCTCCGGGCGGGTTCGATCCGGGGCCGGCGCGCCTACCCAAGTCCAGGAAGGAGCGCATTAGCGCTCTCGGCTACCTTGGCGGGTCAAAACCACAACACACTACCATATCTAATATGGTATAAGAAAACCATTGCATTCGAAACAGCTTCTAGTCGTCTCGGAATGGGTAAATACGGATCCTGTATGCTTTGCTTTTCAAGGGAACCGTAAAGCATTCTTCCTGCTAAATAATAGTGATCACCCCCCCCCCCTCCCCAAAGTAGGTCTACAAAGGCTCATTAATATTGAGATCTGATGACTGGCCAGGGAAGATGCGACAATTCATTCTTGTTCCCACAAAACCAATCTTGGACGGTGCGAGATGTGACAACAGGATCCCTGTCGTCTTGTAAAAGACCTTATCAGCCAAAATGGTAACATAATGGGACTTGTAGAGTAACGGTGGCGCCCATGCAATGCCACGACATGGCTGCCAAAATCATCACCATACCCCGCCAGTGTTTCACTCTTGGGACTTAAAATCGGCCAGAAGTTGGAATCAGTATGAAACAAGACTCATCCGATCAAACGACTTTCTTCCGTTTCCCTAAAGTCTAGATTTTATGGCATCTGTACAACGTTATTCTGTTACAGGCATTTTTGAATTCCAGTTCGCCCTTAAATTCCCAGCTTAAGGAGATCCCTACGTGTTGCTTTGGTGCTGACAGGGTTCCGGAGTGCGACATTTGATTCTGCAGTGACTTTTGCAGGTGTCGTCTTATTTTTCGTCCTTAGTCTCTTCAATGACCGTTCGTCGCGATCACTGAATACACACTTTCGTCCGCGAAGTGATTTTTTTCCGCTTTCCCTGTATGCAGTATAAGTCGTCTATACGATGCCTCTTGAAACGCCGGATACTTCTACGTTTGGTACGGAAGCATCCATCGTATGGGCACCGACAATTTGCCGACGTCCTAATTCACTTACCTCCCACATAATGCACTGATAACTACTCAGAACACTGTTCTAACCACGACTGACCCTCGTAACGTACTGATGCTATTACACATGTGCTGTTCGTGGTCCATACGCAATGTCCATATTTCACTAGCATCTGCATTTATGTTCAAGCATGCATTTCTCGCTGTGTTTCCATACTTTCGCCCATCCTCTGTGTATAACTCGCTTTCTTCGGACGACTCTTCAGTAATTTTTGTAGACATGCATGCCGTAATCCACTGCTACAGAAAGAGGGTGTCCTTCACGTTTATCAATGGAAAGAAATCCCACATGTCACATATGAACTGTAATGGGGATGAAGGAGTGTTTCGATCAGAATCTCTCATACTGTGTCAGTATTTTGGCCGCGCTGTATGTACGATATCACGTAGAACGAAATACATCACAGACCTGCTTTTCTTAGCGTATGTAGGATTAGGAAGACATATTGAAGCGTAACTGGCTGTGATTATTGCACTGCCTTCTTTAGAATTACTCATGGCAAGGGGTCCACAAGGGGAACAGGGCACACCGATAGTTTCTTCAGATTCGTTGCTTTCATCACTTTTGTTCGACTACCTGCATTCGCTGAGTGCCTGATGCATGACTACCTCTTCAGTTATAGACAGACTTTCCACCGTGACGCTATGTCACAATTTGCAGTATTGAATATAGCGTTTAAATAGTCCGAAGTAAGCTTGTCAAGTGCTTTTTGACACAAATGCAATAGGATTTTATTTACAGAACATCCGAATCTGAGTTCATTGGTGAGAGTGAAAATATCCGCTTCAGCTGTGATCTCGTTTGACTATAGAAACGACCGGCAAAAGAACACGAATGGCCATTAAAAGTGCTACACCAAGAAGAAATGCAGATGCTAAACGGATATTCATCGGACAAATATATTATACTAGAACTGACATGTGATTACATTTTCACGCAATTTGGGTGCATAGATCCTGAGAAATCAGTACCCAGAACAACAACCTCTGGCCGTAATAACGGCCTTGGGACGCCTGGGCATTGAGTCAAACAGAGCTTGGATGGTTTGTACAGGCACAGCTTGCCCGTGCAGCTTAAACACGATGCCACAGTTCATCAAGAGTAGTGACTGGCGTATTGTGACGAGCCAGTTGCTCGGCCAGCATTGACCAGACGTTTTCAATTGGTGAGAGATCTGGAGAATGTGCTGGCCAAGGCAGCAGTCGAACATTTTCTGTATCCAGAAAGGCCCGTACAGGACATGCAACATGCGGTCGTGCATTATCCTGCTGAAATGTAGGGTTTCGCAGGGACCGAATGAAGGGTAGAGCCACGGGTCGTAACACATCTGAAATGTAACGTCCACAGTTCAAAGTGCCGTCAATGCGAACAAGAGATGACAGAGACGTGTAACCAATGGCACCCCATACCATCACGCCGGGTAATACGCCAGTATGCCGGTGACGAGTACACGCTTCCAATGTGCGTTCACCGCGATGTCGCCGAACACGGATGCGACCATCATGATGCTGTAAACAGAACCTGGATTCATCCGAAAAAATGACGTTTTGCCATTCGTGCACCCAGGTTCGTCGTTGAGTATACCACCGCAGGTGCTCCGGTCTCTGATGCAGCGTCAAGGGTAACCGCAGCCATGGTCTCCAAACTGACAGTCCATGCTGCTGCAAATGTCGTCGAACTGTTCGTGCAGATGGTTGTTGTCTTGCAAACGTCCCCATCTGTTGACTCAGGGATCGAGACGTGGCTGCACGATCCGTTACAGCCATGCGGATAAGATGCCTGTCATCTCGACTGCTAGTGATATGAGGCTGTTGGGATCCAGCATGGCGTTCCGTATTACCCTCCTGAACCCACCGATTCCATATTCTGCTGACAGTCATTGGATCTCGACCAACGCGAGCAGCAATGTCACGTTATGATAAACCGGAATCGCGATAGGCTACAATCCGACCTTTATCAAAGTCGTAAACGTGATGGTACGTATTTCTCCTCCTTACACGAGGCATCACAACAACGTTACACTAGACAACGCCGGTCAACTGCTGTTTATGTATGAGAAATCGGTTGGAAACTTTCCTCATGTCAGCACGTTGTAGGTGTCGCCGTCGACGCCATCGTTGTGTGAATGCTCTGAAAAGCTAATCATTTGCATATCACAGCATCTTCTTCCTGTCGGTTAAATTTCACGTCTGTGGCATGTCATATTTGTGGTGTAGCAATTTTAATGGCCGGTAGTGTATATTCCGATCCTGAGGTGTACAAATTTACTGAAACAAAGGAGGAACTATAGTATAAGACCGGATATTATACATGGAATCGTAAAAAAGTAACTAGGCCTACCAATGGTTATTCACTTACAGACGTAACCCTGAAAGTGCGATCGCGTTAGTCAGTTTAAAAAGGAGGGAACCCGGAAAGGGAAATGAAATGTATTGGGATCTCAGATTATGTGTGTGTAAAACCGAACAAAAGTTGAAAGCAGTAAAATCGAACCATCTAAAGAAGAACTCACGTAGTGAGCTGCGCCAGACTGCACTGTGGAACAGGCGGGCGTTTTTGTGTGGCTGACGTGACGGCGTGGTACAGAGTGGTGCGAGCGGTCGGTCTGCCGTAAAGGGTGAACTGGCGACCGGTATGACGGCCCGAGCAGGGGAGCCACCGTGTGGCGGGAGAGAGGAATGGAGAACTACGACAGCCGACTAGCCCAAATGCTCACAAATAATTAAAACGAATTATTATAATTGAAATGAAGGTGAAAATGCAAAATACAATAAAAATACTAAGTCTACAGTGCCATAATGTAGGGATTCATAGTACACAAAGCATTAATAGTGCTAAACTGGCAATACATTAATAGTGATAATGTCGCATGAGACAAATATAATAACGCTTTGTGAAAAAATAATCTTCACAAAAACTGTTACGAAAAGGCATTACACAAATATACGTAATAGCTAGTGGTACAAATGCAGTGTGTGTACAAGCGTGCTGAATCTTGGTGAATAAAACAATATTCGTAAAAGAATATTACAAACGACATACTAACAGTGACTGGAAAGGGTAAGTAGCCAAGAGAATAAAATGAAAAGAAAAGGAAAAACAGGAAGAAGTACAGGGAAGAGAGTGTGTGGAGGGGGAAGGGGGGGGGGTAGATACTGCTATTACTAGTCTGGTATCAATAACAATGTACCGTACAACTGTAATCCAGAAACTAAAAAGGGGAACGGAAGACAAAAATATTTTCGGTGAGAAAGGAAATGCATAGAGGAATGAGGATATCATAACAGACGCGTGAGGATGGGGAGCGAGTATAGGAACTAGTTAAATTATGTGAAAATAATAGATCTAATATGCAATAAGTAAGATACAAGAACCCCCATAAAACATAGATATGGGGTGAAGCTTGAGCGTTATTTCAAAAAGTTGTACTTATTCAACAGAACCCAGTGCTTTAGCTTGGTTTGTTATTGAGATAGCATAACAGGCTCTAATATCAACTTTTCAAGATTTCTGTTTCTTCTAAAAAGTTAAGGACGCCTTCTTTTGGGTGGTGGTAAAGGATCTTCGGACTTGCATCTATATCACGGATCGAGTGCTGATGTTCTGTATATACAGTTTAACCTATTAGTGCAGAGGAAAAACGATTTTGGCAGGTATGCCACACTTTCCACATCCCTTGTCGATTATCAAGCTGACATGAAAATACGTTCACCTCGCAAATTACTAGTCCTAGACTAGCAGTGATGCCGTTCCTCTGACACGAGCAGTTGTTTGTGTGAGTGTTGGCTCTGAGCATTATGGGACTTAACTTCTAAGGTCATCAGTCCCCTAGAACTTAGAACTACTTAAACCTAAATATCCTAAGGACATCACACACATCCATGCTCGAGGCAGGATTCGAACCTGCGACCGTAGCAGTCGCGCGGTCCCAGACTGTAGCGCATAGAACCGCTCGGTCACCCCGGCCGGCTGTGTGAGTGTTACCTGTTCTGTCACGAGATCAATAGAGGGATTATGATGCATCAGTTACTAATTTAAAAACTTTTTTTACAGGGAGGCATTATGCCATTATCAAGTTCTATAAAACAAGCAGAATCAAGTCTCCACATTATTCCACATACAAATACATGTAAAGGAAATCAGTCTATAGGGTAGACAGAAAGAGTCTGAAAAGCTCGTAAGGCTGTTGCAGGGTAGACTGTGCTGAAATATAATTGTTTAAAAAATTCGAAACGTTGCACTGTTTCCGAGTGAATTAAAGTTAGTCAATCACGCCGTTGCGGGCATGAATTCGAGTGGCCCGCCAAATGCAATCAGTGTCAGTTGTTCTCATAACGTAGATGATAGCGCACGACACTACTCAGCCTTCCGCTCGGGTTCTATACATACTACCGTCCCATGTCCAATTTCCGTGTCTCTCTCTTGTTCGTTATTAGGAAACCAAACGGAGAACACGTTTGGCCTCACAGTCTCTAGCAGGCTGTTTGAATTTACGCTCCGATTGACTAACTTCACTGCTAATTCACTCGGGAACGGCGCAACGAATCGAATTCTTTTCTTAGCAGTTATTTCTCAGAACAACTTACCCTGCAACACCCTTAAGGGCTTTTGAGACTGTTCCTGAACAGCTGGTATATCGGTCATGTAGTATCAATGAAACATGGGACTTAGGGAAAGGCAGGATTCGCTGTGGACGGGGCCTTACTCAGTTACCGTTGTTTGCACAGTTTTTTTAAAAGAAAATCATGTACACTTTATTTGGAACCAATTGCAAATAAGGTTTACAATAAGGAACAATTAGAAAATTTGACTGTTAAGACACAATATCTAATAAAAAAATTCTTAAGCAAGTTGCACTCACGGCTGAAGGCCTTATTGACCAGAAATTCAAACTATCTGTCGACTGAGGGTCCCAATAGTAATAACTCAAAAAAACAATTTGACAGCTGAAGGCATGGATAGCAAATTCTTAAGAAATGTTATACTTCTCCAAGAGATACTAAAATATTTTTTTTAAAAAGACAATCATTAATATTTCCCTATTAAAAGACAATATCTAATTTAAAAATTCTTAAGACAAATTGCACTCACGGCTGAAGGCCTTATTGACCGGAAATTCAAATTACTTGTCGGCTGAAGGCCCCAATAGTTATAATTCAAAATTAAAATATTATTTAAAAAAAAAACAGTCATCACCAACTTATCAAACAAAGAGAAGTGGGCCTCAGACAGTGCCCCAAGATCGGCCTCGGAAAGTCGCTCAACTTCATAACCGATGAGACAGGCAGCCAAGAGTTGTATTCTCTTAACCAAATGGCAACTCAGACTAGTGAAAGTTTAAATGCAGACCAACATTCTTGCAAAATCTACCTAATGTCTGACAATGGAATAACCCAGGCAAGGTGGAACCGGCTGTCCGTACTACGTCTTCAGAATCCGGCATTTAGAACATCCAGAAGCAGAAGAAACCACTATGACCAAAGTAGTCCAACAGAAACAACATATCCGAACCACAATTAAGGAGGCTGGCTAACTACATACCTTACCGGATAGGAGCGGCAAGGCGAGGAAAGGTACACTGCCGCAAAAATACGCTAACCTCCAGGGTAGGTAAATGGGGCGTTAGCGTCCACTAGGCAGAAAAATACCGCTGGTTGAAATTCACCAATAAACACAAGGAATTCAACGATAAGAAGCAGAGGACGGCTAACTAATTTCGCCAACTCCAAACACTCCACTCGTTGCTCTTCATCTCAGCGACCCTGCGAGCAGCAACGCTATGAAACGGTGTGATCTCAGAATACTGGAGATTTCACTACTGGGTTAATGTTCACTTAGCTCAAACGTCCTTGGTCCGACGGACAACGAGGTTGTGGCCGTCGCCACTCACTACAGCCCCTCAACCCGGCAGTGCCCGTGTGCCGCCAGCGGTGCCGGCGTGTCCTCGTGCTGCCGGACCTCACTGCTGCTGCGTCCCAACAGAACTCTCCAACACACTCGGACCCGGAAAACACTTGACGTCCTTCCAAAGATAGTACGATGGTACTAGGTATCGATAACCGCTGCTGCTGCCACTCGCGGACAGACAACGCTAGCAAACGTAGGGGCGCCAGTAAACACAAGAAGAAAACGAGACGCTACTGTCCCTGTTAAACGATGCAACCTACCAACATCACCAACGTGAGCCGCAACATGGCTCAATCACATACATGTCATTAGGCACAGACACAGATAATGAGTAAACAGCAGATATGCATCGTCAGATGTATAAGACTATATTATATATACCGTGGTACAACGTTTGTAATGTCCTTTGGCACTTATAGTTCGCACAGACCTCTGTTTACTAACGAATATCAACTTCCAATTTTCTATCAAAGATCATTAAATCTTAGTTTGCATACGTCAGTGTCACCAACTATACACCTTAGCAAAAGCTAAAGACAAACTCATATGCATGTTACAAAGTTTGAACTTACTGACATTTGACAAACCATAAAAATCACTACTATATTGCCCCACAAACGCAACCCTTGGCGATTAATCGAATTGTCATAACTAATGCAAAATCCCAGTTCACAATGTGCGCATAAGATACATTACAAAATTACGAACTGGAAACAACGGAAAATGAGATTAGGTTGATTACTGCTTTTCACAAGAACATTTTCTAAATTTGTCCCAGATTTGCCCAGTGGACACTTCTGTCTTTTCGTTTAACATATTGTCTCGTTCATCGCTCTGTGCCCAAATTAATTCTGTTTGGGCTTGCATTAGGGATAGTACTATTTCTTCTTTAGATATTTAGTGTGTCAAGCGTACAGTCATCTTTGATGTGAGTCGGTGACTCACTCCACAGTACTGTCAGGTTGTTTTAATTCTGTCACCACTCACTCCACAGCTGGTTCTATTGTTATCAACCAAAATATCGGCAAATGAAGTGGTACCAGACGAGAACATCATATGAATGAGCAGAACTCGTTAATTAACATTAGAGACAGCTTGAATATATTAACATGTCATAACCACAATCAAGGCCAAATCCGAAAACAGGATCGTCATTGACGTACAACACTTAGAATTGAAAGCAAGTTTATTACGGACATCAACGTACAGACAGAACAGAACTGTCTTCTAGACAGAGAGCGTTACTACACTCCTGGAAATTGAAATAAGAACACCGTGAATTCATTGTCCCAGGAAGGGGAAACTTTATTGACACATTCCTGGAGTCAGATACATCACATGATCACACTGACAGAACCACAGGCACATAGACACAGGCAACAGAGCATGCACAATGTCGCCACTAGTACAGTGTATATCCACCTTTCGCAGCAATGCAGGCTGCTATTCTCGCATGGAGACGATCGTAGAGATGCTGGATGTAGTCCTGTGGAACGGCTTGCCATGCCATTTCCACCTGGCGCCTCAGTTGGACCAGCGTTCGTGCTGGATATGCAGACCGCGTGAGACGACGCTTCATCCAGTCCCAAACATGCTCAATGGGGGACAGATCCGGAGATCTTGCTGGCCAGGGTAGTTGACCTACACCTTCTAGAGCACGTTGGGTGGCACGGGATACATGCGGACGTGCATTGTCCTGTTGGAACAGCACGTTCCCTTGCCGGTCTAGGAATGGTAGAACGATGGGTTCGATGACGGTTTGGATGTACCGTGCACTATTCAGTGTCCCCTCGACGATCACCAGTGGTGTACGGCCAGTGTAGGATATCGCTCCCCACACCATGATGCCGGGTGTTGGCCCTGTGTGCCTCGGTCGTATGCAGTCCTGATTGTGGCGCTCACCTGCACGGCGCCAAACACGCATACGACCATCATTGGCACCAAGGCAGAAGCGACTCTCATCGCTGAAGACGACACGTCTCCATTCGTCCCTCCATTCACGCCTGTCGCGACACCACTGGAGGCGGGCTGCACGATGTTGGGGCGTGAGCGGAAGACGGCCTAACGGTGTACGGGACCGTAGCCCAGCTTCATGGAGACGGTTGCGAATGGTCCTCGCCGATACCCCAGGAGCAACCGTGTCCCTAATTTGCTGGGAAGTGGCGGTGCGGTCCCCTACGGCACTGCGTAGGATCCTACGGTCTTGGCGTGCATCCGTGCGTCGCTGCGGTCCGGTCCCAGGTCGACGGGCACGTGCACCTTCCGCCGACCACTGGCGACAACATCGATGTACTGTGGAGACCTCACGCCCCACGTGTTGAGCAATTCGGCGGTACGTCCACCCGGCCTCCCGCATGCCCACTATACGCCCTCGCTCAAAGTCCGTCAACTGCACATATGGTTCACGTCCACTCTGTCGCGGCATGCTACCAGTGTTAAAGACTGCGATGGAGCTCCGTATGCCACGGCAAACTGGCTGACACTGACGGCGGCGGTGCACAAATGCTGCGCAGCTAGCGCCATTCGACGGCCAACACCGCGGTTCCTGGTGTGTCCGCTGTGCCGTGCGTGTGATCATTGCTTGTACAGCCCTCTCGCAGTGTCCGGAGCAAGTATGGTGGGTCTGACACACCGGTGTCAATGTGTTCTTTTTTCCATTTCCAGGAGTGTATTTATACAAATGAAGAAATTTATACACATAAGAAATTTCAAGAACCTTCTAGAAACGACAAATACTAAACAGCAAATATCTGCAGCTGAACGGATTTGAAATGGCGAGCTGTGGCATGTCAGCCAACAACCGTGACGGCTATTCCACACTGCAGACAGCATAGCCTGTGGCAATGCTCCTCTCCTGGAGAAACAGCGACCTGCTGTTTCAGAAGGTCTTATTGGTGCCGACTACAGAATCCTACATCTAGATCTTCCCAGTGGTGTGGTAACAATGGAGGATCCTCGCATTTGGGTCGTATTGTTACGTCCTCTTCTCTGCGATGAGCATCGAATGTACCCTCTTCCATCGAAAGTCTGTGATAATCGAAGGTTCCATTAGTCTGCTTGAGCGCGAACCCTGTCGTGGATCTGAACTTCTGGACTGTCGTAGAGCTTCATACGCTGGACAAAGGAGACGTCTTGGCGCTTTCGTCCTCTTGACTTAGGGTCATAATCCTTGACTTCGCTTTCGACATCCGACAAGAGACGAAGGATATGATATAGCTCAAAGTATCGTTTTAATAGCTTTTCCAATGGTCTCACTTTCCGCTTACGCGTAAAAATCCATACCATGTCTTCCACGCTGTATCACACTGGCTGGTTCGTGGCGTTAAGCGCTATCGATCCTTCTCCTAGGTGTCCAGGGACCGTATGCGAGCCAGCTACCTTGCTTCTTCAGTCGTGGTATGAGATGTTCCACGTACTTATCATGAGTATCGTTCGGTTGAAACGTAAACAGTGTTTCGATTGTCGTTACTGCCTCGCGCCCGTGGAGCAAATAGAAAGGTGCGAAGCCAGCGGTGTCCTACTTTGCTATGCTATATGCGAATGTCGGGCAGTATTGTATGCCATTATCGTTGTTCGACATTAATATACATAGAGAGCATATCTGACGACGTCTTATTGAAGCATTCTATGAGGCGGTTCGTCGGAGGATAATAGGAAATTGTCATCTAGTGTATGATGTCGTAACATGACATTAGTTCTGATACTAGTCTTGATTGGAAGACTTTTCCACGATCAGATGTCGTCACACGAGATGCTCTGTGCTCTGAAATGTTGTCTTCTACAAGGAACCTATCGATTTTCGGAAGATCGGCAGTGCGCACAGCTTTAATGAGACTGTAGCAGCTGATGTAGTCAGTGCAGATTGGTACGAACCTGCCAAAGAGGTCGACACAAGTCCGGTTCAATGCGGCTGCTGCAGGCAGAAGTTAAGTCAGATGCTCCGGCGGTAACTGTCGCACGTACCTCCATCACTGACATTCCTTACAGTGGCTCACATAGTATATAACGGATCGGTAGAGAACTGGCCACTTGATATTTGCGTTTGATTCTGCTAATCTTCAGATATCCCATGTTACTAGATGTTTGAGCATTATGGAAATATTTTCGGATAGCTGGACATAAATGAGATAGGATGACAAAAAAATATTTTCGGTCCCCTGGATCGTATTTCCTTTTGCACACTCTACTGTACATTATTTGCAATTCTCTGTAGGTCGGTTCCTCCTTCATTAAGGTTTCTATGGGTTTTCGGTAGTTCCAGATCTTCCTTCTGTTCAGCGGCAATGGAATCTAATGCAGCGATGACTGAGGTTTTATCCATATTGCTCCATCCCGCCAAAGGATTCATTAACGGCTTTGTGTTTCCATTCGCCACTGAATACCACTTTGACACTGCTTTCCTGAAGCATCAGTGTCTAACTTGCCAAATCCGACAAATATTTGAGGCTAATCAGCCACCATAGAGATTTATGGTTCATTACAACGGTGAATGCACAGCATTCTTTCTCGGCTGTGTGAGGGCTGTCTGAAAAGATCTCACCCTCGCCCAGAGATTGCAGCACTACTCTCGTGATTTTTCCTCTTTCGTTGGTACACGTGTAAGTAGACGCCGCGTAAAATTGCAACTAATTCCAGGCTCAGTTGACTGTAGGCGGTCGTTTGAAGCGGTTGTGGTGCGCGTGGTGTTGAAAATGTAAAAGGTCAAGTATCGTGCAGTGATTAAATTCTTCATAAAAGAAGGTTTAACACCAACCTAAATTCATTTGCGGCTTGTAAATATATGGCGGCTTTTCACGCTCAATTCCCACCGTGAAGAAATGGGAGGACAAGTTTAAACCCAGTCGTGAAAGCGTCCAAGATGACCCACGCGGAGCACGGCCAAAAAGTGCGAGAACACTGGAAATCATCGAAAAAGTGCATGATATGATTTTGGAAGATCGGCATATAAAGGTGCGTGAAATTGCTAATGTTCTGGGGGTATTAAAGGAACGTGTTGGTCACGTCTTGCACCAGCAATTGAACATGAGAATACTTTGCATGAGATGGGTGCTCCGTGTGTCCGTTGTGGATCACAAATAAATTCTCACGACAATTTCCGAAAAGTGCTTGGTGAATTTTAAGAAAGGCAGAAGTGACTTTCTGCGTCGATACGTCACAGTGGATGAAATATGGATTCTATGCAGTGGGCAGAAGCCAGTTCTTTAGCTCAAGCAAGGACGTTGCCATCAGAGGGAAAGACCAAGGCGTCTGAATTTTTAGGTGTGAAAGGAATTTTGTTGATTGACTATCTCGAAAAAGGTAAAACCATAAACAGAGGATACTACGCTCAACTTCTAACGAAACAGGACGCAAGCACTCGTGAAGACATACCTAGCTTAAAGAAGGAAAAAATTGTCTTCCATCAGGACAATGCATCCGGCTAAAGAATGCCTTGGCAATGGGGACATAGGGGATTTTCGTTATGAAGTGCTGGAACATTCACCCTATTCCGCAGATTAGGCTCCCTATCATTTTCTTCTATCCTCAAAACTGAAGAAATTCCTGGCTGATCAGCGCTTTTCGTCCAATACGGCTGTGGGTGGGTACGCTGCAGCATTCTGGAGGAACAATATACAGAGGGGATAGTGACACTGGAACTGGGTGGAATGTATTGATATTAAAAGAGATGATACGGAAAAACAAAACTTCTTTGGAAGCATTAATTATAGTTTTCACTATCAGGCCGAGAACTTTTCAGATCACCCTCGTAGAGTAGTTCACCTCTGACTTGGAGAGTTCTTTGAAATCATAAACTATTACCTTTTCGGCATCTATCCCATAACCTCTAGCATCAAGCTGAAATTCTGACTCGGCATCTACATCATATAGTGCTAGAACTCGAGAAAATGTTAGTGGCCCCTTTAGTACAAGGAAAGATCTTTCTTTCATCTCGTTCCAGAAAAAATTGGCGTCTTCCTGCAATAGTTACTACAAGGGGCATGCCTTGGAACAGAAATCCTTTACGAATCGTCGGCAGTACGAACACATCAGAGTAAACTTTTCACATCACAAACGTTCCGAAGAGTTGGAAAATGTGTGAATCCTCTTATTTTCTCTGGATCGGGACGGACTCCACAGTCATTCAAGATTTTTATTTCTTGGGCGTGGAAGAGTCACTTTTTTCGGATTCAGGCGATGGCTTGCGGTCTGATTACACTTCAACACGGTTATCAGATGGCTTGGTAGTTGTTCCATTGCCTTCTAGAACACGACAGCGTCGTCCAGATGGCAAAGTCACATTGTCCATCGTCCGTACAAAGATGGCTGTAGCATTACATCAACTAGCATAACTTTTAACTCACAGAGGCTGTTAGATATTATGAAGACAGTCCTTTTCCCAGTCAGCCTCGTCAACCTCGTGTTGCCGGTAGCCTGTCTGTATGTCCATAGCTTGGAAATAATTTACTCTTTTCAAGCAGTCAATGGTGTCATCAATGAATGGCAGTGAGTAGACATCTTTCTTAACAATTGTGTTCAATAATCAGTCGACAAAAATCTCCTTGTGCCGTCTTTATTCTTTACAAGGATTACAGAAGAGGACTAAGGATTATCTGAAGGTGCAGTGATGTCATATTCAAAAAAATGGTTCAAATGGCTCTGAGCACTATGGGACTTAACTTCTGAGGTCATCAGTCCCCTAGAACTTAGAACTACTTAAACCTAACTAAACTAAGGACATCACACACATCCATGTCCGAGGCACGATTCGAACCTGCGACCGTAGCAGTCGCGCGGTTCCAGACTGAAGCGCCTAGAACCGCTTGGCCACACCGGCCGGCTGAGAATCTAAATTGACGACTGTAGCTTGTCTCATTGATGACAGCGGTATAACAATGTCTTCGGGGGAAAATGACCGCCCAAATCAGTCTTTGTTATGTGTGTGTTTGTTGAAATAGATTTCGTCAGTTTGGAGTGCTGACCTTCCGGTTTCTACACAGTCACTTTCGCATCAAGGAAAGTAGGCTTCTTTAGTTGACGACGATAAGCATTCGACATCACAGAAAAAAGAAGTCTAAAACCGTCTGGACAGATTGACCGTCGATGGCGACGTCAGATTTCCTGACATCTTCGTAACTTTCGTCCATGGAATATTTTCATCGGTGACGTCATCACCGCCATAGCTTCTCGCATCACTTACTTTCCCTTAATTTAGCGGGTAGGCCAGCGACTGTTATCTCCGAACGACTGTTACCTCTGTCGGCGACAGGAATGGCTGTGGTCGTGTCGGGGAGAGACCTCGTCCAGAGTACAGGGACAATCTTCGTCCCACATATCGACTGTTATCATGTGCAGTGGACTGGCGTAAATAAGGCTGTTGTGACGGTTGACATCTTGCAATGTACTGGTCGTCGAAGATTCGTCTTCTCTCTCTGCTGTAGCATACACCTTATCCAAGTCATCCAGAGTGGAAGCATACCGACGAGTTGTCCAGCACACTCCAGATGACTTCTCTTCTGTGGAGCCTTATACTTGGCGGAGAAGTTGTTTGTACCTGCGTTGATAGAGTCCTGGATTGTCGTTTGGCTACTGGGGTCCATGTCCGAGTTGGGTGAGTCCACGGTGCATTCGACTGCATTCGATTGCTGCTAAAGATTGATTCAACTCTTCTTAAACATTCTTTACTACCCTCTGACGTACAGGGTGGACATTCATGGCTGCTATCTCTTATGCACTCTATCCGACATTTCTGGCTCCTACAAATTGCATCTCTCTTCTCTTAGTAACTGATGTATGTGAGAGGCTAGATAGCGGTGGTCTTGCACAACTTCCAAAGGGATCATATTCGGGAGTCGATCATGCCTCTTTCGTCCGATTCTTTTCTGTGACATTTCCTCAACGCACTGGCACCACTGGATGATTTCCCATGTTGTTGCGATGTCCTTTACCACAAGAGTTTGGTAAATGTCTCTGCAACTCCTTTTATCAAATGTGAGATTATTTTGGTGTCTGCCACACTCCCATTCACAACGTGGCATTGGGCCAAAACATTATTTACGTATGATTGTGTCGTTTCCCACTGACTTTGAGCTCTGTTCTTCAGCTGTTCCTCTGGTAAGTAGACTTGCTGCTGACTGTCACCAAATGTTTTGTTCAATACAGCCTCGAATTTGTCGTAGCTCTCGAACCACTGCTGGGCTGTGCCGTCCAGGTACACATCATCTCATTCCACCTGTTGCATCTTAAGATTCTACTAAATTTTTTTCAGTCATTTCATTGGGTCCTGACCAGCGTCTTCAGAAAACACTGATGATCAAGTAAAGTGCAGCTGACTTTTTCCTGTTCTGTAATCCACTGGTCTCCTGAATACACGGACTCTAGAAATGATGTACTGTTTGTATTCCAGTTCATTTCTGTCTAGGCGACAGCCTTTAAGTTGTCTAATTGGAATTACCTTTATGTAGCTGTTTTGATGTAACCGATGTCTATACGAAACATTGATACGCCGTAGTCAGAATAAAGGCAAAATCCGAAAGCTGAGTTGTCAATGAAGTGCAATTCTTTGTAGTGAAAGCCTGTATATTGTGCACATCATCGTAGAGACAGAACAGAACTGCCTCCTGGTCGGAGAGTGCTGCTATTTATATAGACATCGAATGTTCCAGAAAGTGCAAACACTATAAACGTAAGAAATTTCGATAACCTTCTAGAAATGATAAATACCAGATAACAATTATCTAATGGTTGTGAACGTACTCTCCCACTAACTGCGACTGCTGCAAGTTTCCTCCTCCCTCATTAATGTCTTTTTTAGTTTCTTTTAGATGCTGTCGTACTATAGGTCTCATGTTTTCGTTACGAAAATAACCTGATCATATGCCTAAGACGAGTACATGTCTCCCGTATGTTGCAAATATTAAAGTCATTTAATTAAAGAATGAAAAGTATCACTCTAAATTGGTAACAGTACAAGTCAAATTACTTAGGTTATTTGTTCCTTTTGCATGTAACACACTTCCCAACAACACCTATGCTCATCCAGTCTCATGTAAGTTATATTTGTTTCATATTCAAAGTGAAGGAACCACCGGTACGTTGCATTTCACGTAATCACTGATCACGGCAGCCCTTTTCACTGACCTTCTGCTATCAATATGTTTCCCCACGACAGTTACTGACTCTCAGACACTACACTGTTTCAGTCATAAATCTAATTAATCCTCGCGCATTTCCGCGGCGTAACTGAAATACATTTCGTCTACAAACTGACATAAGACTTTTAACTATTAATTCCACTTTCTAACAAATTCTACACGTTACTAATCTGTGACGCGGCATTGTTGTCATTACACGCCGAGACAATGCTCTCTGTCAGAAAAGGCACCTCAGTTTCGAGAGTTGCAGAACCTAGCGATAAGTAAGGAGTACAATATGACACCTTTTGACATCAAAGACAGCGGTACTCCTTACACGATGAACGGATTTGATCTGGCAACCTGCAGCACACAGTGAGCGGCGGTGGCCGCCACTCCATACCGTAAGCAACAAACGCTACGACAATGTTGCGTTACAAGAAAAAGGGTTGGTCGCTGCCAGATTTAGAGAAAATAGGAGTAATTTGCTTTTTCGAAGATGAACGTGTCATCGAGATAAATGAAAAGACAGATGCATCCAATGTGCATTTGTGGCTCAGTTCCAGCGATTTCTTGTAAAAATCAACCAACAATCTAATGTTCTTAGTAGTAATTAAGTTTTAACGTTTTCAGTTTGTAATTTATTACATGCACATCTGGAACGGGGATGAAGCGTTAGTGATGAGGAATCGACTGGTTGCTAAGAGCGCGTACATGGGATGATATAACAGTGGATATTACCTTCCGTCAAATCTCAGTACTTGCAGACATTGGAACATACGTGTGGGCCTGTTCTAAAGTTTTGGTATTACATCACGGACAGGCATTCAAAGCTTTTGAGTCAACAGTGTTTTATTACCCACAGTTTGTTTTTGGTTGAACGGGTGTATAGGTATCAAGAAATTACTATATTTTATGTGACTAACAGTTGACTTTTGTTATTAATCAGAGCCCCCACGCCGGCCGCGGTGGTCTAGCGGTTCTAGGCGCTCAGTCCGGAGCCGCGCGACTGCTACGGTCGCAGGTTGGAATCCTGCCTCGGACATGGATGTGCATGATATCCTTAGGTTTGTTAGGTTTAAGTAGTTCTAAGTTCTAGGGGACTGATGACCATAGATGTTAAGTCCCATAGTGCTCAGAGCCATTTTTTAGAGCCCCCACTGGTAATTGCGAACGATGTGCCATAATATGAATACTGAAGTCTTATATGTTCGAAAAAGCGTCTTAGCTGCCGGTTTATCTTTTTTTTGGCCTAATAACTAGATCCCAGATTTTATGTCCTTGTAATGGAAATGACCGTTTGGCGTCATTGGCCGGGAGGCCCCTAGCGGGGCAGGTCCGGCCGCCTTTGTGGAGATCTTATTACATTCGACGCCACATTTGGCGACCTGCTCGTCGGATGGCGATGAAATGATGATAAAGACAACACAACACCCAGTCCCTGAGAGGAGAAAATCCTCAACCCAGCCGGGAATCGAACCTGGGCCTATAGGACAGCAATCCGTCACGCTGACCATTCAGCTATCTTCCTTTTTTTTTTTTTTTTTTTTTTTTGCATTTCGTTCATTGTTGATCGTTGTGTTCGGTCGTTGCGGACGTCGCAAGACATCCTGGTCAAGTTCGGTGATTGATCCTTCCATTCAGTTTTTTATTACAGAGGCCAACCGGCTCTCTGGCCGAACACGCTGAGCTACTGTGCCGGCGTCGCACTGACATTTTTATTTTATTGTTTCATATGTTTACATGTTTTGTTATAGTTACATGTTTTTTCGATTTTTTAACTAAATGTTGCGTAAAATTACAGTTTATTGCTTTTTTTAGCATTTTTAATGTTTCCCCACACCCTCGGTACGCTTATCTCTAAAAAATATTCGAATCTAACTTATCAAAAACGGCGAACACAGGAAGTCAATGGTCTCTGTAAATTATATTCTAGTGCAATAAAACGTGGTTAATTGCACTTCGAGTTGGATGATAAAGGACTTGCTTCGGGTTAATGTTTTAAGATTCACAGTTTTTGTTCTCAAATGCAAACCAGATAAAATACCAGGACTGTGCGTAGCATTCCAGTACAGTAGACACTGTTATGAGTAGTAAAGGGCCTTCAGTGCTATCGAGATTAGCAGTGGAGCAAACGAAGTCCTAGCGGCGCGATATTTTCCTATTACTAGCGATTTCCACCGATTCAGAACGGGGAAGTGCTTGTGCCACGAGAGATTTGTCCGATACAGCTTCTTATGATGTGACTACACTGTGAGCAGTGCTCACTCCGAACTATGAGTTTCCTTGAACTTGACTGCCTATCTGTGTTTGGTTTCCCACCGTTGTTGCGGTTTTGCCAAGGTTCTTCCTCCTACGTGTGGCAGTAGCTATGTGTATCGATATTTGCACCGTGCACCATCTTTGTTTTGTGCATATAGTTTCCGGCTAGGGGGTGTGCGGGCAGTCAGTCGGTTGGTGCGGACCAGGGAGGATATCTCCGTGCGGCGCAGTTGGCTGGGTCTACTGGCGGTCCCTGCGCAGTGTCGGAGCGTGTGTGGAGCTGTCCGATCCCTATGAGCTTCGTGGCTCACCGACCCAGGACGTCGAAGTTGAGTAGTGTATTAAGTACCCACGTCCGTTCATGTTTGTGTCGTTCGTTTCGGTGGTTTGCTGTTGAGAGCCTTTTCCTGTGAGCAACATCGTTTGTAGTGCTGAAATCGAGCTGCCATGCGGTGGAATTAACTATATTGATTCACTACAATTCAAGTGCACCAGCGGAATTTTCTGCCTTGTGGCCGTTAGTGTTCTGGTTACCTCCCCTGGCCACTAATGTAATTTCAGCGGTGCCCTTTCCTCACCTGTTGTCGCTGCCCAACAAGGCGTGTAGTTTTGACAGTTTAATACATATTTCATTGTGGATAATCGTGTCCGTAACAGTTTGGTCTTTGAGTTTTCATGTGCCAATTGGTGGCTAGCAAGTCGTTTGGTTGGTTGGTCCGTGACTGTCTCTTGGTTGGGTTGCTGACAGATCAAGTGTAGTTGGGCGCACCATCTGTCTCACCTAAGTGAACTTCAATGTTTCGAGGGCAGCCCTCCCCCCCACCCTCCTGCTGGAGGCGCCTAAGCGCTGTTGTCTATACTGTCCTTTTCATGGGTGTTTAATGGTCTGTTGGTAATCTATTACAGCCAGTGCTTTAAAGGGGAAAAAAGTTTACTGTGTTTTATGTAAATCAAGGGCCTTCAGCTCGTATAAGTAAGTTTGAATTCTGGCAAGTGAATATTTTGCTGAAAGTTACTTTTGTTGTGTTATCTTTTCATTTACTGCGCTGTCAGCCACTTAAAACTTAGAGGTTTAAGATATTTTGAATTTTTGGAAAATCAATTGTGGGCCTTCAGTCGCTCAAAACCTTATTCCTTATTCTTAAATGTAGTTATTGTTGTTGCATTGCCTTTTCATTTAGTGTGCCTCCGGCCACATAATACTTAAATGTTTAAGCTATTTTTTGAATTTTTGGGAATCAACTGTGGGTCTTCAGCCGCTTAAAGCCTTATTCTTAAAATTTCCCCTTAAGCGAAAACATTGCGACATTGTGCCTTAAAAGATTGTGGTAATATATTTTTAAAATCTTGAAATTTAATTGTGGCCTTCAGCCGCTGGTATTGCACCTTGCTCTATCCACTTTGGCCTTGAGGCTTTCAGCCTAGCTGTGATATATACACTCCTGGAAATGGAAAATAGAACACATTGACACCGGTGTGTCAGACCCACCATACTTGCTCCGGACACTGCGAGAGGGCTGTACAAGCAATGATCACACGCACGGCACAGCGGACACACCAGGAACCGCGGTGTTGGCCGTCGAATGGCGCTAGCTGCGCAGCATTTGTGCACCGCCGCCGTCAGTGTCAGCCAGTTTGCCGTAGCATACGGAGCTCCATCGCAGTCTTTAACACTGGTAGCATGCCGCGACAGCGTGGACGTGAACCGTATGTGCAGTTGACGGACTTTGAGCGAGGGCGTATAGTGGGCATGCGGGAGGCCGGGTGGACGTACCGCCGAATTGCTCAACACGTGGGGCGTGAGGTCTCCACAGTACATCGATGTTGTCGCCAGTGGTCGGCGGAAGGTGTACGTGCCCGTCGACCTGGGACCGGACCGCAGCGACGCACGGATGCACGCCAAGACCGTAGGATCCTACGCAGTGCCGTAGGGGACCGCACCGCCACTTCCTAGCAAATTAGGGACACTGTTGCTCCTGGGGTATCGGCGAGGACCATTCGCAGCCGTCTCCATGAAACTGGGCTACGGTCCCGCACACCGTTAGGCCGTCTTCCGCTCACGCCCCAACATCGTGCAGCCTGCCTCCAGTGGTGTCGCGACAGGCGTGAATGGAGGGACGAATGGAGACGTGTCGTCTTCAGCGATGAGAGTCGCTTCTGCCTTGGTGCCAATGATGGTCGTATGCGTGTTTGGCGCCGTGCAGGTGAGCGCCACAATCAGGACTGCATACGACCGAGGCACACGGGGCCAACACCCGGCATCATGGTGTGGGGAGCGATCTCCTACACTGGCCGTACACCACTGGTGATCGTCGAGGGGACACTGAATAGTGCACGGTACATCCAAACTGTCATCGAACCCATCGTTCTACCATTCCTAGACCGGCAAGGGAACTTGCTGTTCCAACAGGACAATGCACGTACGCATGTATCCCGTGCCACCCAACGTGCTCTAGAAGGTGTAAGTCAACTAGCCTGGCCAGCAAGATCTCCGGATCTGTCCCCCATTGAGCATGTTTGGGACTGGATGAAGCGTCGTCTCACGCGGTCTGCACATTCAGCACGAACGCTGGTCCACCTGAGGCGCCAGGTGGAAATGGCATGGCAAGCCGTTCCACAGGACTACATCCAGCATCTCTACGATCGTCTCCATGGGAGAATAGCAGCCTGCATTGCTGCGAAAGGTGGATATACACTGTACTAGTGCGGACATTGTACATGCTCTGTTGCCTGTGTCTATGTGCCTGTGGTTCTGTCAGTGTGATCATGTGATGTATCTGACCCCAGGAATGTGTCAATAAAGTTTCCCCTTCCTGGGACAATGAATTCACGGTGTTCTTATTTCAGTTTCCAGGAGTGTACATATATATTTTAATTACTTTATTTGCAATTTTAACTGCATGTCTACAGTCACTTGAAATTTATCTTGTTGATTTTTAAGATTTCTTGTTTGGAGGCCGTTTTGGTTTAAATGTGTCATTAAATTACAATAAATCACAATTTTGAAGTGAAACTGACCGCCACCTTATTTTGCGCTTTCCACGATCCTAATCACCTGTTCTGCCCTGCGGGTTTAGCGGTCGTATCACACTGTGTTCCCAGTGCAACCTGTTGCATGAAAATTATTATCTAAATTAAGATCCTGGGTTACAGTGAACGACGCTTTCACTGCTGATGACGTAACAGATTGGAAATCGAGCATGCACACAGATCATATGTTCTATGAAGTCCCAACTTCAGCAACATATACCTAGTGGTGTGCACACGAAGAACGAAGCAGTGCGATCCTCTAAGAAGTAAATGTTATAGACGTAGATGCAAAAGTTTCCAAACTCCACAAATGGGTTTTTCTATCCAACAAGCTCCGCTATGGCTACTGCAAACATTACACGTTATAAACGTCGAGTGTCTGAATATCGTGCGTGCCTACAGAAGTACTGTGGGCATCAGATACTTGACAGTCATCGTCAAGGAAGAACTATTTGGTATTTTTTACTGGGAGGCTCAGAAAAGTGTGCGGCGCTGCATAAGTAATACTACATACTGGTAGTCGTTGACAAAACAATGGGCATATGTGGACGTTTCATTGACACTCTCATTGTCGGCAAATACGACGGAGAAGAACCCAAAACGCCATTATTGACTGTCTGCAAAGTGTCGGAACGCACAAATCGTTCAATAATAGCTCGTTTGTGTGTGACGGTGTTGTATACTGTGGCCTGAGTAATTCGAGAGGCATGAGGAATTCGAGAAGAAGTAGTTCGTCACATGTTTTCGGATGCTGCGCTTTCGTGCCGAAGACAGCAACTGCCCCAAGCTCACTCCGTGTACATTTAATTCACTTCACCCATCTGGCCCATGCACTGAAACGTATCACCGAAGAAGTGCGCAAAAGTTACTCAGAAGTAAATAAAACGCCTTACACCAAAGAAGTGTTTCTCAAAGCTCGCTCCATAGAGAACTGCTGCTGAATCTAGTGTTGCCTCCTGGGCCTGTCCTAAGAAGGTGGGGTACATGTATCGAAGATGCCTGTTTTCAGACTGAACAGTTTCAAGCCGCTAAATGCATGATTGATTCATTTCCGAGATACTCTTCAGTTTCAGAGCGCCACAAAATGCTTGCACTGAATCTGAAATCGACACTCTCTGGTGTATATCCATGCGTACACGCATAGCAGCTTCGGCTTCCTTGCCAGCAGCAAGGAAACAATTAGAATGTGTCGGGTTGTCTTTGCTGAAATCGTTAGAAATTCTGGGGAATATCAAATGCAAGCTGATATTAGAGGTGATACTGGGTAGAGGGGAATGAGTAAGAATGCTGTTTTGTCAAGAAATCCAGTCTACTCGACCCTACAATTTTTAACAATAATGTCATGTGACGTGCAAATTTCAATTTCCTCCAACAAAAACATTTTTAGTGAACGGCAACGTTCTGTAACTGTAGGGAATTTGAAGAAGTATCAGTCTGTTTTCTGTACTTCAAAATTAAAAATAAGATACGCACCTTAATAATTTAGTATATTGAAGTTGAACATTTTAGTAGATTTTCTTGTATTATCACGAAAATAAAAAGTTGAAACGTTTTTAAGGTAATACAGCAAGCTATGGTGGGATCGAGAAGTTGACTTCTTTTGAAGTTATTGTTTTGTGTTAAATATTTAATAAAATATTGCCGCAGTATTACATACTTCCTTTCGTATTTTTCACATTTTCATTACATAAATATGTACATGTTTTGCATGTTGATATTACACAAAAATACAGGCGTAATACTTTAATATGTATTATGCTACATGAGCAATAGAGACTAATTTCCATTATATGTAAGTTTGTGGGATGCTGCGGAGTTGTTGTTCATGTTTTTCTTGTTTTACAGAACTTGTTAATGGAATCAAGTCTTCCCGAGACTCGTTGTATTTTTAAATTAAATAAATCACATATCTGGAAAACTAGAGGATCATAATCTGATATATGCATGTGTTCGATAATCAGGAGGGGAACCATCATGTGACACTGGTAATTTAGGCGGTTATGGGATCCGTACTTGGATTGCCTAATAGACAAAAGCGGCATATCAAGTTGAAGACATATCAGCAGTTGAGAGTTTTTAAAATTGTTTGTATTTTAAGTCGAACTAAATACCTCGCAAACAAAACAACATTTGAGCTAGCTAATAATAAAATATGCAGGGTGTTTCAGAAAGTGTGACGCTTTCATCTCCATATTTATTGATAAATGCATACCACAGAAATGGTATAAAATGCAAAATACTCACAAAATCTTAAATTTTTATCTGTGCTGTTACAAATGACCTATGTGTCTAACAGCAGCAGCACGAACGAAATCCAGACGATAGCTAAATTCGACATAAATGTATCCGCGTTTACAGAAGTTACGGAGGCTGTTATTCCGTTCTACACTTCTTCTATGGCAAGAGGTAAAAGGGAGATGAACACATTTTCCTTCCCGCATAATCTACAAGAAAAAATAGTATGGGATCACGTCTCGTGATTTCAGAGGTCAAGAATGCAGGACAGTTTCTAGGGGTCCCGTGCGCCCTGTCCAGCGTTGAGCTGTCTTCAGAGGCTGCATAATTGGCTATTTCCACAACTACAGGAGACTCGGATGAATTCACTTTCCAGCAGAATGGAGCTCCACCACACTGGCACAACAACGTACGTCAGTTTCGAATGACACTCTGGTTCAACGCTGGATGTACTAACCTGCATTCTTGGCCTCCTAAATCGCCGTACATAAGGCAAAGTGATTTTTTTCTTCTGGGAATATGTTAAGGAAAGTGTGTTCATCTCCCCTTTACCTCATGATATAGAAGAAGTAAAGAACAGAATAATAGCCACTATAACCTCTGTAAAAGCAGGTACATTGTGTAAAGTTTATGACGAATTCAGCTATTGTCTAGATGTTTTTCTTGCTGGTGCTGTTGGACAGAGAGCATCTGTATTATCACAGCTAAAAATTCAAGATTTTGTATTTTGCAATTTATATCATGTTTGTAGCATGTTTTTATCAATAGGTATGAAGTTTTGAAATTAGGTCATTCTTTTTGAAACACCCTGTAGCTACGAGAAAAACATTTTATATATTTTCTAACTCCTGATGCATACAGCATAAGACTGGATCCCACCACTGTATGTGCAGTTTGGCTGTGCAAGAACAAAGAAGAAACGAGTTATTCTTAAAACTGCCAGAGGGTCTTGTTCTTGGATCTAGAAAAACCATCTGTGTTACTTTTAATGTTATTTTCTTATTTGTGTTGTGTTTTTTTCGGTATTCTGACTGGTTTGATGCATGCCCGCACGAGTTCGTCTACTGTGCCCAACGTCTTCATCTCAGAGTGGCACTTGCACTCTACTTTCTCAGTTGCTTTTTGGATAAACTCAATCTTTCTCGAACCTTACACTTCTTACCCTCTGTTGATCTCTGTAATACCATGGAAGTTATTCTTTAACGTCTTAACAGCTGCCCTGTCATCCTATCCCTTTTTCTTGTCAGTGATTTTCAAAAATGCCTTTCCTCGCCAGTTCTGAGGAGAAGCTCATTTCTTAGTTTATCAGTTCACGTTACTGCTAACCTCCTTCTGTAGCACCACATCCCAAACGCTTCGATGCTCTTTTTTCCGGTTTTCCCGCAGTCCATGAGTTACTTCCATACAATCCTATACTCCTAACGTACATTCTCAACCATTACTTCCTTAAATAAGACCTGTTTGATACCAGTATTTTTCTTCGGCGTTCCGGAAAGTAATACACTTTTTGCCTGTATTTGTTTACTGCTTACGTCCTCCTTGCTTCCTCCGTCATTTCGCTTCCAAGGTAACAAAAACACTTCAATTAATGTACTTCTTGTTCTCAAATTTTGACATTAGTCCGACAATAATTCCATTTCTTCTACTCATTACTTTTGCCTATCTTTGGTTTACTCTCTTTCCCCACTCAGTGTTTATTCAACTGTTTATTCGATTCAACAGTTCCCGTAATTCTTCCTCTGTTTCTCTGAGGATAGCAAATTCATCTGTGAATCTTCTCATTGATAACCTTTCATTCCCATTTTAATTCCATTCCAGATCTTATATTTGCTTCTTCGTTGTACAAGTTGAACATTAGAGGAGAAAAATATATCGCTGTCTTAAACGCTTTTTAATGCCAACACTTCCTTTTTCATTCTTCCGTTCATACTGTTTCCTCGTGATTCGTACACACATTGTGTATTACTCTTCTCTACCGACAGCTTATAGCTGCATTCTGAGAATTTCATAACTACTTGCATTTTATTAAATTGTTGAACACTTTTCTTTGGTCGATAAATCCTGTGAACGTGTCTTGATTTATCTTAAGTTTTCGTTCCGTTTGCAAGTGGAACGTCAGAATGCTTCTGTGGTGCCTTTACCATCCTTAACTCCAACGTGATTGTCACCTAACTGATCCTTCATTTTCTTTTCCATTCTTCAAATCTGTTCAGAAACACTGATAGGGGGGCTGTTAAGTTGATAGCGCAGTAGTTCTAGCATTGTCTGCCATTTCTATCTTCTGTTGTGTTTGGATGATATTTTTCCGAAGGTCTCGTGATTTGTCTCTATTCTCATAGATTGTTCACACTAACTTGAATAACAGTTTGATTGTCACTTCCTTCAATGCTTGTAGAAACTCAGCTGGAATTTTTCTATTGCTTCTGTATGCAGTAATCACGGAACTAACTGCTGCTGTAGGTAATCAGCTCATGACTTTACGTTTCACCTCATTATGATTTCTACATCGATCGATTTCATAAAAGATTTCTGAGTGGTATTACTAGCTCAGAGGTTTGTCATAAGCTACGTACTCTGTCTAACGTTTTGGATGAACAGCACAAAAAAATCTCTGTGTTCCTCGTTGCAGTCCTGAAATAGTGCCGTCACGTAAGAAATTGTCATTCAAAACGAGAAGTCATCTGCTTCTGTTTACAGCCTCTGAGAACGTGGGTGTTTATACGCTTGTGTGGGCGGTTCAGACAGCATTGCAGCGCAACCATGTGGGCAGCGACGTTATAAATGTAATCATTTGGAGACATTACTGTCACATACTTACGCCGTAAATTCCAGACTCGCAACTGCGCTCCTTCCAGGAGCTGCAATTTCACAAGCGTTAGTCTGCTATCGTGCTCGCAGCTGCACTGGCCCTCTTTCTCCGCTTCGGGGCTACTTGGAATACTACGCGTGTCTAAGGCAATAACACTGAAAACTTTTGCTCATAAGAGATAGTGTCTTTGGAACACACATAATAACTACATATTTTTGAACAATGTATGTGTATTCGAGTTATGATTCGTTTCAGCTTTCAATCAAAAAAATTTGGAAACCTGTTTAGCAGTCGAAATTACTCCAGATAGCGAGGTGATCCTGTACGACTTCTAGCTACAGACGGATGAAAATTAAAGAAATAAAGTATAACATCAGAAAGAAATAATCACAAGAGAATGAAAGTGATATCAGAGCAGACCAACTGTCGCAAACGTAAACGATTATACAGTGTGTTTCAAATTCCCTATTACAAATTTCCTGGGACTATAAAGTGTTCTTAATGTTCTGACAAGGAATTCGAAAATGTACCGTTTGGATACAGAATAAGTTTGAAGATCGGATTACTTTTAAATCTTCCGTTTCACTGTTTGCACACAATCTGACAGAACAGGGTGCTGTCGTAGATTCCTGTTGTAATTATGGCATCACGTACCACTTTCGTACGTCTTCAACAAAGGCTGCGAGAAACTGGTACGCTCGCAATTAGGAGGGTTGACTGTGGAGTTCCACGGACGCGTCCTACTCTTGAGTCTGAACAGGACGTCGTTCATTAAAAAGAAGAAAAGCCGATGACGAGTACTTGACATCGTCTGTGCCCTGGGCTCCTGTCGAGCTTACAGTTGGGAGCTTATTGTCTCCACTGTTTGCGTACCTTGAAGCGAGCGATCCGCTCTTCAACCTTGTTTCACATTTATAGATATGGGTTTCTTATTAAAACTAAGCCCCCCTGCAACCCCTAGAAACCTGCAATAGGAATTGTGAAACTCCCTGTACGTTCAGTTGAATATAACCAGACAACTGCTGCATAGTCATTATTTTTAGAATTGCCTGCTGCTGAAGTAGGACTATAAAGCATTAACAGAAGTCCTGCAAACAACCGAGATTTCGATAGCTAGTTTGATCTTAATCCAAGCTTAAAACAGCAGATTACGAGTTGTCCCTCCGCAGAAAAATTGTGTTCTTTAGCTAAAGCTGCATAAAATACCGACTGCCTAGAGTACTAATTAATCGTTCATGAGAAGAAACTTTGACTGGCTGCAGAGTTTCTCTCATTGTTATTTATTCTAAACTGTCATGTTCTCAGGCGACCATGGATATCAATGTCTAAGCGAAGTGACACGAAACAAGATAAATCTTTTGTTCTTCAGTGCCACTGGTAATCTTGCTGCTGGGATTTAAGCCCACAGTTCGCTGGTGTCAGATTGCTGGCTTTCCGTCTGAGCATCAGACGTACATTTACGTATCTGGTGTATGGGATGACCGAAGAAGAATCGTTTCTTCAGGTGACATGGAAAGAACGTGAACTTTTCCAGCACCGTTTGTTTGATATCGGCTGATTGGCATGTTCCGTTCTAAGTGAACGAAAGGTATACCGTACAATTATATAGTGCAACAAACTCGAAGTTATTGTTATCCTAAAAGCTTACAATCTTGAAGCAGTTATTACCTTTCGTGACAGGTTTCGACTGATAATTAGTCACCTCCAGATTCATTTTCATACTAGACACGTGAATAACATGACACCTGATATTTGTTCACTGGTGTTGCTACATTCATTTCGCAATACTAGAACAGGACATTGTTTGCCTAAGGAATATAACATAATTGGCTTTCAGAGCATTATAAAATTGCTGAAGAGAAAACTTCTAATGTGGGTGCTTATTCTAGAATTGAGAACAACTGATTAAGTTGAAATGACAAGTTTTATGTCGCAAATTTCAGCACAAAAATTACAGCTTTTACACAGTTTTCAGCTCGACGACATAAAAACAGTGCAACGGATAATGCATCTCGCCAACATCAAAAAGTGAAATAATCCTATACACAACACTTTTAAATATTGACTCTCTGAAAGAACATTAATCCTAAGCACAATAACATGAAAGTTTAATTGGAAGTTTCTTCACAAAATTGCTTCCACACATACGTTATGAAGTTGATCAGTACTACGAAAATCGTCCGATTCCGGTTCAAAGTTCGGTACTATTTAGAATGACAATCAAGTCTACGGTGGATGGTTAGTTATGTGACAAATTTGAGTGCAAAATTACCCGAGGCCGCTCGAGTTTACAGTGGATGCAAGCTGGTGAACCAACAAAGTTTATGCCTCTGCACGCGGTATTTACCTTAAGCTGTGATGAGCTGCCGACGTCAAGGCCGCTCTCTCCCGCTGAAATTCCTATAAAACTAATCTGGCCTTTGATGAACTTTCCGGCAGAAACTTTCCCTATGTTTCTCGTTATGCGAGAAAACACGTAATCATCCTTAGTCTTTGTCGGTGGCGATATACACGCGCATGGTTGGAGCAGCGTTCATATTATAGTGCCCTCTCAGTTCTCGCAAGACTAATTAACTAATTTGGCTGGTTCGTCTCTCCACAGCTGGAGCTAATTTCTAGCTGGATTGCAGCCGCTTTGAACGCACTGACCACACAAATTTCTTCTCTGCATCGTACAGAGCGTTAAGTGCTCCGTTCTGCACTTAACGCCGGTGGACAGAAGAGTCCTCGAAAATTTCTCTCTTTATCCTACTCAAGGCAGAGCTTCCTCCCCCGTTTGGTTTCATTCGTTCTTCTCGTCACGTCCTTTTTCGACCAATAGGAGCGTTCCTCTTATTTTGTGGAAACTCTCCTTACCAATCGCAATGTCCCTTCTATCAAATTGCTCTAAGTTTAAGTAGAGAAGCCGGCACAAAAGGTAGAAACACGGAATCCATTATGAATCCCCACAAAAAAAAAAACCAGAGTGGTATCAGGTCTGAGGAACGTGGGGGCCCTGGTATTGGCGCATCACGGCCAATCCATTGACTTGGAAAGTGGTTACGGAGAAAATTCAGGACGTCAGCAAGATAGTGGGGTGGTGTACCATCTTACATGAAGTAAACGTTTCGTTCTTGGTCATCCCCATCGATCTGTGGTATCAAAAATTGTTGTAACATATCCAGGTACACTATCCAGTTGACGATTCTCTCATGGAAAAGAAAGGGGTCGTACACTTTGTTCTTACTCAATGCACAAAAAAGTTCGGCTTAGGGCTATCACGAACACGTTGCAATGTTTGATGTTGGTTTTCACTGCCCCAAATCCTACAGTTATGTGTATTAATCTTGCCACTTAAGTGAAAAGTCGACTCGTCAGAAAAGACGAGTTTGTCCAAGAAATGCTCAGCCTCGTGTAATCGATTTAACATATTTGCTCAGAAGTTCTTGTGTGCAATTTTATCAGTGTCTTTTATTGCTTGTACGATCGTCAATCTGTACAGTTTCAGATGCAGACGGTTTCTCAACACCCAACTGTCGTACGTGGGATTTGCAGTTCAGTTCACGAGATGCACGCCAGGTCGATTTCGCAGGGTTGTTGACAAAACGTTGTATCACTCGCTCAACGTCGTCGTCAGGTGTGCTTGGACGACCCGATGATTTCCTATGCCTTACCAAGTACCCTGTTTCTACAAACCATTTATGCCACCCATAAATTGTAGGTCTACTTGGAGGATCTTTAGCGTACTTGGTACCGAAATTACGCTGACCTGTGGTCGCTGACTTCGATTCTTCCAACCAAAACACACAGCTACCATGCTCTGGTCCAGTGGAGGCAGCCATCTTTAACGCAACTGCCGCAAGCACTTCTTATAGAGCGATTCGGTACTAGCCAACTACTACGCGAGACAAAACTTGCTGTATTTCCCTACAAATTGACATTGCAATCACCTCTTTAGGTACTATGAATTAATTTATATGAATTTTCGAAGTTGTAAAGTCCTTTTTGAAACACCCGGTATCTAGTGATTGCAAGATGGTTGCAAGACGGATGTTAGGCCTCCAGGGATAAAGATCAATTCAGATTTTTCTCTTTTTTTTTGTTTTGTTTTTTGTCTCATGCTTCTTCTTGAGTTGTACGTGCGCGAAAGCTCTCTAGGACCGACACGTTAAGTACGAGGTGCATTCAAGTTTCTAAGGCCTCTGACTTTTTTTTCTCCGGACTGGAAAGGGATAGAAACATGCGCATTGTTTTAAAATGAGGCCGCGTTCATTGTCAATACGTCCCAGAAATGGCAGCACCGTACGGCAGATGGAATTTTACCGCCAGCGGCGAGAATGAGAACTGTTTTAAATACTTAAAATCGCGACGTTTTCCTTACTTGAACAGCGTGCAATCATTCGTTTTCTGAATTTGCGTGGTGTGAAACCAATTGAAATTCACTGACAGTTGAAGGAGACATGTGGTGGTGGAGTTATGGATGTGTCGAAAGTGCGTTCGTGGGTGCGACAGTTTAATGAAGGCAGAACATTGTGTGACAACAAACCGAAACAACCTCGGGCTGGCACAAGCTGGTCTGACGACATGATCGAGAAAGTGGAGAGAATTGTTTTGGGGGATCGCCGAATGACAGATCGCCTCCAGAGTTGGCATTTCTGTGGGTTCTGTGCACAATCCTGCATGACGACCTGAAAATGCGAAAAGTGTCATCCAGGTGGGTGCCACAAATGCTGACGGACGACCACATTGCTGCCCGTGTGGCATGTTGCCAAGCAATGTTGACGCGCAACGACAGCATGAATGGGACTTTCTTTTCGTCGATTGTGGCTATGGATGAGACGTGGATGCCATTTTTCAATCCAGAAACAAAGCACCAGTCAGCTCAATGGAAGCACACAGATTCACCGCCACCAAAAAAGTTTCGGGTAACCGCCAGTGCTGAAAAAATGATGGTGTCCATGTTCTGGGACAGCGAGGGCGTAATCCTTACCCATTGCGTTCCAAAGGGCACTACGGTAACAGGTGCATCCTACGAAAATGTTTTGAAGAACAAATTCCTTCCTGCACTGCAACAAAAACGTCCGCGAAGGGCTGCGCGTGTGCTGTTTCACCAAGACAACGCACCCGCACATCGAGCTAACGTTACGCAACAGTTTCTTCGTGATAACAACTTTGAAGTGATTCCTCATGCTCCCTACTCATCTGACCTGGGACTTTTGGCTTTTTCCAACAATGAAAGACACTCTCCGTGGCCGCACATTCACCAGCCGTGCTGCTATTGCCTCAGCGATTTTCCAGTGGTCAAAACAGACTCCTAAAGAAGCCTTCGCCGCTGCCATGGAATCATGGCATCAGCGTTGTGAAAAATGTGTACGCCTGCAGGGCGATTACGTCGAGAAGTAACGCCAGTTTCATCGATTTCGGGTGAGTAGTTAATTAAAAAAAAAATCGGAGGCCTTAGAACTTGAATGCACCTCGTAAATTCAGTAACGCACCAGGGCGACGTTGCCAAACATGCGGCACCCAGGCAACCGCAAAGTCGTTGTCCATCCACCGTTTCGGATTCGCTCACACCAACATGTCTTTCACGAATGATTTCGGATTACCTCAACATCGAACACACTAGAACGAGGAACCCAGTATGTTGTCCTCGACGGCGAGTCTTCATGAGAGACAAGGATATCGTCAGGAGTGCCCTGGAAAGAACCAGTTGCTCTCCGTATACATAAATGATTTGGTGGACAGGGTGGGCAGCAATCTGCTGCTGTTTGCTGATGATACTGTGGTGTACGGTAAGGTGTCGAAGTTGAGTGACTAGAAATTGTTTGCTGATGATACTGCAGTGTACGGAAAGGCGTCGACGTTGAGTGACTAGGAAGATACGAGACGACTTTGATAAAATTTCCGGTTTGTGTGATGAATGGCAGCTAGTTCTAAATGTGGAAAAATACACGTTAATGCGGATTGGTAGGAAGAACAAACCTATAGTGTTTGACACATTAATAGTAGTGTTCTAGTTGGTATAGTGAAGTCATTTAAATAAATGGGCGTAACATTGCAAAGCGATATGAAATAGAACGAACTGTGCATGCTTCTGGAACTCAAATGGGAATTGCTGGAGGGAAGGCGACGTTCTTTCCGAAGAACAGTGTTGAGAAAATTTAGAGAACCGGCATTTGAAGCTGACTGCCGAATGATTCTACTGCTGCCAGCATACACTGCGCGTAAGAATCGCGATTAGGGCTCATACGCAAGCATATAGGGAGTCGTTTCTCCCTTTCTCTATTTGCGAGTGGAACAGGGGAGAGAATGGCATGGTACCCTCCGCCTAGCACCATACGGTGGCTTATGAAGTATCTATGTAGATGTGGACATAGACCTTTTCTTTTAAATATCACTTAAGGCGGTAGCTTTCGTCCACCGCCAGATGCACGCAGCACCACTTCGCTTCTCATCGCTGCCAGTTTGTATCATGACAATGGAATCCCCTTTTCATCTGTGTTACCAATTTCCGATAATATATATAGGAATATTCGCGGCGCTAATACATCACTTAGCAATGAAAATTCTATATATTTTCCTCATAATCACCTGGAAGCCGTTGAACGATGGTAGTTTTCCTCCGGAACCTAATCCATTTAGACAGAAAAATCTTGACAGCTTTGAAACCGGTGATGCCTAGTTCTTTCGCCAAAGACAGTTCTTTGAGTTGGCACATTTCACTAATCACCGCGCATCCATACTGTCGCTCCTCTTCTGCATAATCACAGAGGTCCATTTTAAAGCCTTGTTTTGTTTTTTCGCCAGTCGCAAATACAACCCTCGCTCAAATCGTACTTTCTTCCCGTTGCACGGTTTACAATGTTCTGTGCTTCTTCAATACTTTTAAGTTGGTTTTGTGTAGGAGTGATAACGAGAACTTGTAGCCACAATTAACAAGTTAGCACGTGGTTAATACGCACTACCACACTTCTAACGCGCTGCTGATGCGCCACAGACTGAGGCCACAACAAAGTTATAGTATAACAGAATATATTGTTGAAGACCGAGCATTACCAACACTTTAGCAATTAATCCATGAACCCTAGTGTTTCGTCCTTAAATTCGGAAAAAATATGCAGTTTCCCGGCTTCACAATCATTTCTAGAAATTTGTGAACTTTAATCAATGTGAAGTCTGTACCGAACATTCCGGAAAGTGGCAATTGTCCACTCTCCACTAAGGACGACTTTCAGGCAGTGCTGTGAGCTTTCTGCCGCGATGCACGTTAGTTTCTTATTGAGGTTAACTTATTTTTCGTCCAGATTTTGGATGCTTATGATGTAAATCCTTTATATGGTAGTACTGTGCCGTAATACTAGTCGTCAACATACTTCGTTTCACGCGAACTACTTTTGCATATGCGCGAGTGATTGTCTTTTATTACGTGTGTGTGTGTGTGTGTGTGTGTGTGTGTGTGTGTGTGTGTGTGTGCGTTCGTGTTCTTTCATGTGACTAATTACATACGAGGCTGAGTTGCACCAGGGATAGGCAGAGTTCGGGATGGTGGGAAACTCATCTCGGCGTGCAGAAGAAACACAGAAGAAGAACTTTATGTCTCAGATATTCGAAGTATAAACTGTGGTTACGATTCATACTTCGCGAGTGGAATGGCTGGGAGACCCTGCGTTCATTAAGGTGAACAACGTCCACTGCCGAGAAGAAAGCGCGCGCGACGGGAACGTGGCGGAGAATCAAGTGAGCAGTGCAACGCAGTGAGCAGAACAGCACACGGTGTTCCAAAAACGCTTTCATGAACGAGATTACGTCAGAACTGTAACTAAGACTGATTTCATGAGGTTCGAGCGATGTAAATATAGTCAACTGTTACAACTTTCAATGTACAGATTCTTTCACGACTATTTTGGACAAATTATGTATTTCTTTGCCCATAGTAGCTACAGTATAAACAGTTCATTAATACTGGTGCTGTATATGCAGATACTGAAAAGTATTTTCTTCGTCTCGACACAAATTTCATTTTACTCATTAGAAACATAGTCAGTGGCGTAATATCTCGACTTCTTCTTATTCTTGTTCTTCTTGGTTGATTCTTCCTGTTGAACAGGATCGCTTTTTCGGTCAATGCACGTCATTTCTTACCATCTAACGCTTCCCTTGGATGTAGGTTTCTTCACCTAAAATCTGCATTTATGGTATCCAGCCACCGTAATTTAACTCTTCCATGCTGTCTCTGACCTCCGAGAGTGAGGGGATGGGCTGAGCTAATGACTGAGTTGGGCGGTGCCGTAAGTTGTCTCCACATCCCCACACCCATGAAGTCTTCATTCTTCCGTCTTCTCATCGACTGGACCCACTCCAGCTAGCTGTCGAATCACTGCATCGAGCAGAAAAATTCCTAACGATCTGCGCCGGCCGAGGTGGCTGAGCGGTTCTAGGCGCTACAGTCTGGAACCGCGCGACCGCTACGGTCGCAGGTTCGAATCCTGCCTCGGGCATGGGTGTGTGTGATGTCCTTAGGTTAGTTAGATTTAAGTAGTTCTAAGTTCTAGGGGACTGATGACCTCAGAAGTTAAGTCCCATAGTGCTCAGACCCATCTGAACCATTTTGAACTAACGATTTGCTCAGTATTAGCAATACCATTACACAAAGATCGTGCTCAACAATTCTAGGTGGGGACGAACACTCGGTACCATTTAATGCGATAAATATTTGATTTTAGGCAGATAGGCATCTTCTTATCTTGGACATTTCACAAGAATTGTCCTCTTTGGTAATGGTGATGTGATGTAAAAATAAAGGTAAATCGAAGACAATAAACGGCTAGAGATGAAAAAGCACAACGGGGCTGACAATGAAGTCTACAAGTAATGCAATATTTTTCAGAAGTTCAGTAATACATACTTGGAAAGATTATTTCATCAATCCACAATGGTGCCAAAACTTGGCGATATATGAGGATCGTGTCAGAAATCTACTTTTCTTTTATGAATTGCTGTCAGTGGTGTTTCCTTGACTGCATTACTTCCGTAAAATAAAATAAAAAAGTATAAAGTGATCCGCTATGTTTACGATGAAGATGATAAAAGAAGAATTTTCAAAGAAGGGCGGCTCGTTTTGTATTATCGCGAAATAAGGGCGGTTGTGCCACAGACATGATATGAGAGTTGCAGTGGCAATCATTAAAACAAAGGCGTTTTTCGTTGTGACGGGATCTTCTCATAAAATTACAATCACCAGTTTACCGCTCCGATGACGAGAACATTCTGTTGGCACCCGCTACATAGGGAGAAATGATCATCACGATAAAATAAGAGAAATCAGGGCTCGCACAGAAAAATTTAAGTGCTCGTTTTTCCCGCTCGCCGTTCTAGAGTGGAGCGGTAGAGAGACAGCTTGAAGGTGGTTCATTGAACCCTCTGCCAGGCACTTAATTGTGAATAGTAGAGTAATCAAGAAAGTTTTTGCATCCCTTCAATGTCTACAGAAATATAAAAAAGTATTTCCATTCGAGCTTAAGAAGCAGCTCGTAGAATCTCTAACACTCCCTATTCTCGACTATGGCGAGGTTGTTCTTCAAGGACTTTCGTATGAAAACTCTCGCAGGCTTGAGCTGGCGACGAATGCTTGCGTCCGATATATTTGCGACGTTCGTTATTAAGATCATATCACTCCAGCCTATGAACAATTATCGTGGCTACGTGCTGATAAACGTCGGGACTACCATACTTTATATTTACTCCATCGTCTTTTCAATCATCAGACTCCCTCTTACTTATCCTCAGCCACTACATTACTATCTGAACAGCACAGCAGAAATATTCGTTCTCAACAAATAAATATCCTCTCAGTACCACCACATAACACCGTCATGTTTTCTAAATCATTTTCTGTATCCGGAACCCGACTTTGGAACAATCTTCCTCAAAATATCAGAGAAATTAAATCACTTCCAGGCTTCAAAAAGCAGCTAATGGCTCACCTTCTCTCTCCCACATACTCGTCTGCAGACCACACTCTTCAATCCCCCCCTCCCTCTACAACTTTTCCCTTCTCCTCGCTTACAGAGTTATTTACTTGAATCAAGTCCTTTCCTAACAGCCACTGTTACTGTCATTCCAATTTTCTTGTTCTTTTTCTGACAATACTAAACATTATTCAAGTTGTTCTAAACTAGTCTATATTATTTTTAATGCTCTTTGTTTTATTATTACTGTTATTATGGCCATTTATCCTTACTTTCATTATTATGAACTATTATTATTATCTTTCTTTCTTTTCTCGGACGTTATGTCTGGTCAAAAATGGAAAGTGACGCGGACCTTGACCAAGCATGACTTCCTTTTAACTGTACAGCATATGTTACATTGCATTTAGGAACTTTCGTGTAATTGAACAAGTATCAATAGTTACAGATTTCTGTAGTTGTACATATAAGTTTGAATGTAGTTGTATTGCGTTGATGTACTGGTGGATATTGTGTGGTATGACTCCTGTAGTTCATAGTATAATTGGTATAATGTCAACTTTATCCTGATGCCACATGTCCTTGACTTCCTCAGCCAGTTGGATGTATTTTTCAATTTTTTTCTCCTGTTTTCTTCTGTATATTTGTTGTATTGGGTATGGATATTTCGATTAGTTGTGTTAATTTCTTCTTTTTATTGGTGAGTATGATGTCAGGTTTGTTATGTGGTGTTGTTTTATCTGTTATAATGGTTCTGTTCCAGTATAATTTGTATTCATCATTCTCCAGTACATTTTGTGGTGCATACTTGTATGTGGGAACGGGTTGTTTTATTAGTTTATGTTGTATGGCAAGTTGTTGATGTATTATTTTTGCTACATTGTCATGTCTTCTGGGGTATTCTGTATTTGCTAGTATGGTACATCCGTTTGTGATGTGATCTACTATTTGTTGTTTGCAAAGTCTGCATTTATCTGTTGTGGTATTGGGATCTTTAATAATATGCTTGATGTAATATCTGGTGTTTATTGTTTGATCCTGTATTGCAATCATGAATCAAATGGCTCTGAGCACTACGGGACTTAACATCTATGGTTATCAGTCCCCTAGAACTTAGAACTACTTAAACCTAACTAACCTAAGGACAGCACACAACACTCAGTCATCACGAGGCAGAGAAAATCAACCATGAATCCTTCCGTCTCACTGTATATATTGCCTTTTCTTAGCCATGTGTTGGATGCGTCTTGATCTATGTGTGGCTATGTTAGATGATACGGGTGCTTGCCATGTAGTGTTTTCTTTTTCCAATTTACTTTCTTCGTATCTGCTGATGTTATGTGATCTAAAGGGTTGTAGAGTTAGTTATGAAATTGTAGTGGTGTAGCCGATGTATTTATATGAGTGATTGCTTTGTGTATTTTGCTAGTTTCTGCTCGTTCTATAAAGAATTTTCTTAAATTGTCTATCTGTCCATAATGTAGGATTTTTATGTCGATAAATCCCCTTCCTCCTTCCTTTATGCTTAATGTGAATCTTTCTGTTGCTGAATGCATGTGATGTATTCTATATTTGTGGCATTGTGATCGTGTAAGTGTATTGAGTGGTTCTAGGTCTGTGTTACTCCATTTCACTATTCCAAATGAGTAGGTCAATATTGGTATAGCATAAGTATTTATAGCTTTTGCCTTGTTTCTTGCTGTCAATTCTGTTTTCAGTATTTTTGTTAGTCTTTGTCTATATTTTTCTTTTAGTTCTTCTTTAATATTTGTATTATCTATTCCGATTTTTTGTCTGTATCCTAGATATTTATAGGCATCTGTTTTTTCCATCGCTTCTATGCAGTCGCTGTGGTTATCCAATATGTAATCTTCTTGTTTAGTGTGTTTTCCCTTGACTATACTCTTTTTCTTACATTTGTCTGTTCCAAAAGCCATATTTATATCATTGCTGAATACTTCTGTTATATTTAGTAATTGGTTGAGTTATTATTATTATTATTATTATTACTATTATTAATATTAATATGCTTATTATCATTTTCATGAATGTTTTGGTAATGTATCTGTACGTGTTGTTCCTGGTCAGATGTAAGAGAGGGCCTTAAGGCCCTAATCTGGTCAGGCTAAATAAGCAAATAAATACATAAATAACTAAATAATCACGTCGATGTAGATGTAGAAACCTGGAACTGAAGGAAATACTTCCCTTCTCTTGAATACCACTGGGTATGGGCATATCGTACTTGAAGTCCATATTCAATGTACGTATTACGTTCAACAGTGTCACATCCTCTCATTCCGAGTATTAAACTCAGTACAGCCTAGTGGCGTACAGTCTGATTAGAAGTTGTTCGCAACCACGTTTATTCTGGTGACCGGAATCCTGAAGGTGAAATTTTAAATACGGGAGTCAAACGTAATATCTCCATGGCCATCTTACTGTTTTCCAAGACTACAGAGGCAGATGCTGGTTTGCAATAAAGTAACACACATGACCAAATAAAAAATCATTTATACGCTTCTAGGTTATGTGAGTCCAACTGTATTTGTTACTCAGGATTTGTTTGTTGACTTCTTCTGCCACACCCAAATCGCAAAGGCCAGCTGCTTTAGTATGATACAGAAAGGGCACTGGGCGTGCGAGAAGTGTTCCCATGAGTTATCAAGGCGGCAACTACCGCACAGAAGAAAGGTTAGGTGTAGTTGCGACGAAGTTCAAGGTTGGCAGCGAGGCAGCCATTGTTCAGCAGGGTGCCATTAGGTGACACACGTGTGGTGCGAGTCGTACACAATGCGACATTAGTATGCGTGCGACGCACGGCGATCAGTATTGATCCGGGACGACAGGAACACTCGTTCACCAAAGCGGACATCCGCGTGCACAGGGGCCACTGCTGCTGTTCGCGCTTTCCATTTACGATGTTTTCCATTCGTTCCTTAAAGGGGATGCAGCGGTATTGTACTGTTTGCAACGAATACATTTATGGTAGGCGAAGTTCCGTAATTCCACTTTTGAAATGAGAAATAAAGAATGTGAATGTATGCTTTCCCGGCGTATCCAGCTGGTGAAGAGTTCTCGGGCTTCCAGCCGCGTGGCGGTGTCTTCAATCTGCGACGTTTCGACGAGTGACACACTCAACATCTTCTGGCGAGGGTGATATGTCACTCGTCGAAATGTCCACCCGGCTGGAAGCCCGAAAACTCTTCACCAGAAATAAAGAACTCACTCGTGATAACATGCTAACATCGAAGTCAACTTACGGCTGATTCTTTGAGTAGAACGTAGTGTAAACTTGAAAGATATAAAAAATGAAATGCGAGTATGGGATATCTGGCCCTTCTGGGGAGGTCGACTGCCTGGTGGAGGTCTTTTTACTTGATGCCACTTCATGTACTTCCGAGCGGAGAAAATCTCCAACCCGGCCGGGAATCAAACTTAGGCCCCGAGATGGAGAATCGGTAGCACTAAGTACACGACCGACTACGAGCTGCTGGTGTGGCAATTGAAGATACGAAAACGGAGCACGAAGTTTTAAATTTCGCGTTTAAGAAATAGTTCATGAAGGACAATCGCACAAACAAACCGTCGTTTGACCATTCAACAGCCTCCCGTATGAACGAAGGCATTCTGATGTGGAGATACAACTGAAAGAGTTGAAAACAAATAAGTCGGCATGTCCGGATGAAATTCCAGTTCGGTTTCACAACGAGTACTCTACGGCATTGGCTCCTTACTTAGCTTGCATTTGTCGCGAATCTCTAGCCCAGTCCAAAGTCCCAAGCGAATGGAAGAAAGTGCAGATGACTCCTGTTTATAAGAACAGCAAAAGAACGGACCCTAAAAATTACAGACAAATATCCTCAGCATCGGTTTGCTGCAGAGTTGTTGAACTTAGAAAATAATAAATGTCCTTGAGACAGAAAAGCTTCGATCCACAAATCAGTACGGATTTAGACAGCATCGCTCGTGCGAAATTCAGCTTGCTGTTTTCTCGCGATATACTGCGAATAATGGATGAAGGGCAACAGTCAGCTTCTGTACTTCTAGATTTCCGAAAGACATTTGAGGCGGTGTCCCAATTACGATTATACGGAATAGGTCCTCAGAAATGTGAGTGGCTCGATGACTGCTTAAGCAGCCGAACCCATTATGTTGTCCTCGGCGGTGAGAGTTTAACAGAGCCAAAGGTATCGTCAGGAGCGCCCCAGAGAAGTTTTGGGAAAATGTAGTTCACCCGTACAGGAGACTACGTACAGGACGCTGGTGCGACCTATCTTGAATACTCACTCCTCTAGTGTTCGGGATCTGCGCCAGGTCACATTACGGGAAGACTTTGAAGCAGTTAGAATTGGGTTGCTATAGTTATTTACGATAGGTTCTAACAACACATAATTACTAGCGAGATGCTTCGGGTACTCAAATGAATCTCCCTGGAGGGAAGGCAACGTTCTTTTCGAGGACCACTATTGAGAAAATTTAAGGAATCGGGATTTGAAGCTGACTGCAGAACGATCCTACTACGGCCAACAAACATTTCGCGTAAGGGCCACGAAGATAAGATACGAGAGATTAGGGCTCATACGGATGCACGTAGACAGTCGTTATTCCCTCGAACTTTTTGCGACCTGATAGAAATTAATTATTAGTGGTACAGGGCACACTCCGCCACACACCGTACAGTGGTTTGAGGAGCATGTATTTAGATGTAGAAACACAGAAACACATAAATATTTGCATATGGTCGTTAGTTTAAGTGTTTTAATCGACAATTTCGAGTTGTAGTGAGTACCATACAAGAGTTTATGCCTATACCAACAAGAAGAGTTTTATGTCTTGTCTTTTTGTCACATTCAAATAATGTGAAATTGTAAGCTCTACTTTCAATAGATTTCTAGCAAGAAACATCCCGTGCTTGGCCAGAAAACATAGTGAGCTCTACGTTACTGAGAAAATTTGCTGGATGCTATAGAGTGGTACCACACGACGATGGTGAGGAGATAGGCTGAACTTTGTAAGGGGTACCACTAGCGATAGTGGTATGACGTAGGAGATCGTGCCCCTACGTATCGCTGGTTCTCTGGAACTGTAGGAGCTGAGTGCGCTTTCTAACTAGCAGGGGGCGTTTGTCTTGCTGTTTTTTGTTCACAGTGCTCCAAACGCTAAAGGTCGCGCGCCTGTCTGCGAAGAGATGAGCCGTCTGTTGTTTTTTGGTTGGAATGGTCGAGTGCATTTGTGCCACATCAACATTATTTGAACAGTTGGTTGATGCGGTGAAATATGAGTTTGGAAGTATTCTGACCATTACTGGGGCAGTAGTGAGTAACTGTTCGGTTTACTTGCGGAGTATGCGCGGAATTTGCTCACGAAATCAGTGGAAAAATCTGTATTCCTCATTCTTAGTAACATCCGTTGGTGGTACATGGTACATATTATTTGAATAGCTATAAAGGCTACCGTGGACTGTTATAGCGTGAAATTTTGGAAAAGCAATGCAGCAATGGCAAACTTCAGTGTGAAAGCGGAATAAACGTAAATGTTGTTACAAGAATGGTTAGTCTTGGCATTGTTGGGAGGCGTGTTACTTACGAAATCAATAAACGAAGTAAAGTGGTATGTACTGTTACCCTTTCAAAGCAGCATTTTTCCACATGAAATTGAGTAATTTTAATATTTGTAATGTAAAAAGATACGTTTTCGCTTTAGGCAAAACGGTAAGATTTGGCAAGAAACTAAACTGTTGAAGTGAAACAAACACGTAGGGAGAGAGAGGGTACAACTTCTCGATGCATTCATCCATCACTGCTTCACCGGGGATTAAGCACCAAAAGGTACTATTCATCAGACTCTGTTACTTCATGTTTCGATAATTATTAGGGAATTATTTAAAAGTTTCTCGTGTTAGTGGATGATGGCGAAATATTTTATAAAACTATCTGTTTCAGTGCGCAAAAGTAGCTTTTACGTTCCTACTTTTTCTACAAGCAACCACTGGTGAAAAAGTCCTGTTTTTGGGAGATCGTATTTCAAATGCTTGCACATATACAAGTAGTATCGCGACAAACACACAAACAACGCAGATCACAGGGACTAGGAAAATATTTGTCGATGAACTGACAACTTACTGAAGGCTGCAGTACAACGAAAGAAATGATTATGTCTGCTATAGAGTTAATATTTGGTGACAACAGTGTCACTGCGTAGAGATAGGAACCATACAACAGGTCTTATGAGACTGGGAAAGAACCAAGTGTTTTATTTTTGCTGTTACAATAAGTACCTAAGAAAAGAAAGAAAGAAATAAGGAAAGTCATCTATTTCTCTTTCTTCATAAAATTCATTTCCCATTGATGGCTACATTCTTAACAGCCACGGTATATTCAAGCGTGATCGAGGTACTATAGACAGATGAAAAGTAACGTTTGGTATTCCGCCACGCGCGAGTTTTCGTTTACAGTTTGAGACGAACAGCTCCATATCACGAAGTGTTCTCCCACCCTTGTTTTTTTTCCATGCCTTATTCTCATTGATTCATCCTTCGTACGTTCTCCGTCCTGTGTGGTGTAAAGTTACAAATTAGCGGCTTGCACTAAGCCCTCTTCATGGCACTTTGTTCACCCGTCAAACAAATTCCTGCAGAAATACGTTATGACTAGAATGTCATGTGTTTCTTAGACGTTCTTCTGGCTTTGGACCGTGGCTTCTAAAATGCCATGTTTCAGATCGGTACTCTGTTTTCCAACATTCTACGGTCCTTCGGCAGGATCGGATGTATCATGCGTCACAGTGGACAGTATAAGGCTTACAATACACATACGTAATCCAAACTATCAGCCAACTGACAGCAAATAGGAAGTTTCCAGGAAGACTTGTCCTTGACTTAAAGAATTACTTTCGTTTCGTACAAAGTTCTGCTGTGTGATGAATATAGAGCGGCGTAGGAACTCATATCACATGCGTATACTGTAGGATCACTTGCATATCGGACCCTTCCCATTCCACCATACATACACATTTCTGCTGCGAGAGCGCAGAACTGCTACAGACTACATCACTGGCGTGCTTAATTGTGAAACGTAGTGTTTTCAGATGGAAGCCGTTCAACTTGTCCTATTACCATGGCTGCATACGTCTCAGATTCTACTGTGGTGACTTTAGTCTGGTTGCCTTCACAGAGGACGTAGTGTTATGGTTTAAAATTCCATTATATACAACATTTAATCTGGATGTGTCTGTGTTAGGGATATATAAACAATAAACATACATCTCAGAATCTTTTAAGCCCAGGGTATTACCTTTCCTTCCGGAAACTATACATGCCGTATGGTTACTCTGCAGTTCAATTCGGAATAAAAATCGCTTACTTAATCGCACCGAAATTGCACCACATGTCTACCATGTTTTCAGAAAGAGAAGAGGGACACATAGTCATTAATCCCATCCCCTGGCATGCGTAACCATAATCTGAAAGCTATCGGATTGTGATAGCAAGGTTTATTACAACACTTTCGGACGTGAGACTCATCTCGAAAAATACTGCATAGAATTTTAATCTCGGACTCCCAGGTTTAGAAATATAACCTGACATAGAACACTTTCATGACCATTTTACACTAGAATAAGAATAGGTCAGTCCGAAGATTGGAGGAAGGCAACGGCATATTTCCTCCAACAGGACCGTGTCTAATAAAGCACTGTGATATTCTAGCGCACCTTCGGATTGATAACAGCTTTAGTTTTAAGTAAAACGCATTTAATGTTGCAACGGTGGTTAATCAAGGAAGGGCAGGACGCTACAATGAGATGACACATTCACTCCCTCTCAGTCATGTCAGCACAGACATTCACTGACATAAGCTGCCTGACAAAAAGTGAAGCACCAAACAGAGGCGGAGGAAACAAAATGAAACTTCGCGGCTTGAGGGGATAGGTGGAGTCATTCAATAATTATACTATCGAGACAAATTTACAAAGAATTTGGGAGTATGAGGCCCCTCATCAATATGACGTTGGGCCCCTCTATCCTGGAAGGATGCACTGATTCAGTCGGAGAGGGTATCATATAGCGGTTGTAAACACTCCTTAGGCAAGCTGGCCCACAACCCTTTAATACTGGCACTGGGACAGAGCTGACGTCCTAACTGGTCCTAAAAATTTTGTCAAGGACAGATCTGGGGATGTGGCTAGCCATGGGAGCATCTAACATCCGCGAGAAGTTCGTAGAGACATGTGCCTCGTACATTGGCGAAAATGGCACCATGATGATGTCACAAGACGGGTAACACATGAGGACGCAAGATGTCCGTGACGTTCTGTTGTGCCATCAGAGTTCCTTCAATCACTTCCAGTCGTGACCTGAAGTCATACCTGATTGCTGTTCAGACCACGACGCCAGAAGTGGCATGCTCTGCCTCTCCAAAGCACTCCGCCTCACCTGCTGAAAGTCAAAAAAATGGTTCAAATAGCTCTGAGCACTATGGGACTCAACATCTTAGGTCATAAGTCCCCTAGAACTTAGAACTACTTAAACCTAACTAACCTAAGGACATCACACACACCCATGCCCGAAGCAGGATTCGAACCTGCGACCGTAGCAGTCCCGCGGTTCCGGACTGCAGCGCCAGAACCGCTAGACCACCGCGGTCGGCGCTGAAAGTCATCAGGGTAGTGTAGAACCGTGATTCATTTCCGAACACAGTGTGGAAACCGTTTATCAGCATTCCACGCTACTCGGTCATGGTTAAACTCTAAGCACAGACTCTTGTGTTGTGGTGTTAACAGTACACTATACATGAGATGGTTATTCTCTAATCCGTTTGCTGTTAGCCTCCTGCCGATGGTGCCGGATGACACAGAGTGATGCACAGAGCCCATTATTTTTTCTCGTATTACAGGCGTAGATGTGAAGGGCTTAAGACGTGCCTGGTACACAGTAAGGCGATCCTCTGTTGTGGTGATCAGATGTGATCGATCGGAAACTAGACGAAAAGTGTGCCTGTCGTCACGTCGCCATGCAGTCCAACATGAAGCCTCTGTCACAACCAAATGCCTCACACATCTGGATCCTGCACGACTCGACCAGCTGGCTAAATGGGGACCCTCAGCGAGGGCCCTTTCAAACTCTTGTCAGGCGCTGACAAGCTGTGGCATCTCCCTATCCCTCAAAGCGGCCACTTAACGAATAACGTCGATCACGCCTCTTACATACCCTACCTGTCATGGTATCAATACTAAAAGCGAACAACATTAATGCACTCCACCGACAGAGAACTGCAACTCTAATCATTTACATGCCCCCTGATTGTGTGTACGTGTACAAAGTTAATTGACATCTGACCGTTTCGGAAGTTTCACTTTTTTCTCAGGCAATATACGATACACAGGCCATACATTTGTGTAATAGTATTTTCACAAACCAGCTGGTGCGGTATCTGCCAATGATTAGACGTGAGGTGATGACTGTCGATTTACTAGTATGGATGTGCTGCTTCTCAGATTATAAGAAGAAGGGCAGAGGTTTTAAAACTCTTTGAGTAGCAGGCTGGTTTATTATGGAGGCTGTGAGGTGGCAGGCTCTGAGGGGCGGACGTGAAGACCGCACTTTCTGTAGTAAATAATCGCGGCAAAGTGGCAGCCGAGAATCTGGCGTGTTTACATCTAAGATGGGTGTGTGTCAGCCGTCTTGACAGCAGCAGAATCGTCCTAGTTTCGGAAATGACCGACAGATGGTGGTACTTTAAAATGAGTACGGTCATTTTGGCGTTCAGCCACGTGACGGGGAAACTCAGCGGCCGACACGCTGGCTCATGGCGGGCTTTCACTGGGCCGCTTTTACCTTAGAGCTAAAGTGAATGTATGATGTAGAAATAAACAAAAACTGATCCTAATGTGGCACAGAGCAGCTTGCAAGCTCACTTTAAAGCAGAAAATTATAAATTAGCCGGTTATGTTCATATAAACGCGCCTCCAGTCGCCCTGGTAGTTTTTGAATTATAATAAATTGAATATTTGAATAACAAAGTTAGATTGTAAATTGGACATCTTGGAGATGATTTGACAAAATTTTACGAACGAGGTGTCAAATGAAAGATCTGAATGAGTAGTATTAAGATATCTATGTAACTTTTTTTTACGTATTTTAAAAATTCAAATGAGGAGCCAGAATGCTGTTTTCATTATTAAAATGCAGAAGTTTGAAAAATAAAAAATAGAATCTATAAAGATAGCGGCAGTACGCAAAAGTAGACATAAGGAAATAGGTATTACAATAATAATATCAGTTATTTATGCATTGAAAGTATTTTAAATAATGAAAAGTCCTATATGAAGAACACATAAATCTTAATGATATGAGAAGAAGATCCCGTACAGAAATTCTGATGACGAATCTGAATTCAGTGGAAAATTTCCGTCTGAAGAGAAGTGTCACATGCATTTCGTTGTATCTATATTAAGTGTAAAAGTAAATTTTATGTGCAAACAAACTTGATTTCACTTCAGAGTGTTCAAACCGAGGGTTTTTATTGAGTTGAAATGGGTAGGACGTGTGACTGGCAAAAGGCCGTGCACGAATTGGACTTAGAATATTTTCGGACCGCGAAGTCGCGTGGAACTTGTGATTTTCAGTAGTTGGGTGCTGCTGGACTTTGAAGAATTCTCTATGGTCCGTTTGTGAGACTTTTGAAAATTTCACGCACGAGTTGAACTTAGAATATTATCGTACCGCGAAGTCGTGTCGAACCTTAACTCTGAACAACCGCTGTGGGACATAGTGATTTCAGCTTGCGGTTGGACTGTGCATTATGTTTGCTTTATTACTATTTTTCGAGAAGTATTCTCCGCTCGGAAATTTGCTCATCTTGGAGTTTCAGCTATTTTAAAAGAAACATTAAGTGAATAACTGCTGAATGATTGTGATTAATATTTGAGTGGCGCTGTTGAACTAACTCGGTAAATATCTGAGTTCAAATAGAGAACACTTAACAGTATTTCAGTCAAATCTAACCTGAACAAGTTAAAACAAACTCAATTAGTTGAAACTGTGTTGTGTTCACTAAAAATTATTCCTGCCCGCAACATTTGTTTTTATAAACTTGACATTAATTTAAAATTACTGGACATAGTGCAGCGGATGTGGTTGGCACCTCTCAGACCTAACGTAGCCAATTTAGTTAATAAGTCGAACCACAATTTACAGAGCCCCAAGGGGATGCATGCTATGTAGGTGCTTGCAAGATAATTTTTTTGTTTTTTGTTTTTTTTGTGCAGAAGCACATGGGGGCTCGAGCCATCTAGTTTTACTAGATAACTGACTTTGAACTAAAATTATTGTGATCACCCTGTGTGTAACCAGTGTGTTTCTTCTGATCTCGCGCACAGAGAGAAACTGTAGCACGGCCCAAATTGTTTTCTCGACCCAGCGAAGCTCGCAAATGGGTATTCATTGTTCGTAGTAGCTTGCAAGGAACTGAATTCAAGCTAATAGTTGTCATTTCCGTTAAACAAGGAAATGTGTTTAAATAAATTACGGCATCGATACAAGTGCAGGAAAATCATATTGGAACTATAAGGCATTGGAAAATATGTTTTGAAGCTAAACACTCAAATAATACGACTTTTGGGTGGTCGTAATAATAGTACAGTTCTGGCTTGGATAGGCTAGCAAACAGTGCAGCAGTACGGGCAGCTCGGCTCGTGCAGTCGCGGCGGCGCACGTCGACGCTGTCTCCTCTCTGTGTGCGGCGACCGCATCAGCCCGCTGTGGTAACAGCCGCGGGCTTATCTCGATCCATTTCCTGCAGCCATTCAGTGGGCGCTATGCGCGAGCTCATCACTCACACGGAGGTTGTCTCCGGCGCTTCCTGAGCCAGAGCCTGATGCGCACGTGCAAATTTCACGGCAGGCAGAGATATCACCGCTCAAGTTCGTACCTCCGCGCACTCCTTCCCTAATAGCCTCCTCCCCAAAGTAATAATGCCCTTAATGACCACACGCACACATTTATACATAACTGTTATTCATACAATAGGAATGCTTTTACAGCCATTAATTTGCTTGAAATTTGTTGATACTTCTGTTATTTGATCCAAAACCAGTAATTCACATTACAGACACAGAATGCTGTTATCAGAACGTAATTCTTGTAATTCCGTACAGCTGACACATCTGCTAGACGCATCAGCGTTGAACAACATTTGCACTACAAGCGAGAACCAAAGATATTTCATACGTCGAAACAACAAAAAACATGTGCCAAAATGGTACAGGTACTCTGCAGTATTTCAGGACAATGCGTGGCCGCGTGTGATGATGAATTTGTAAATCTTCTTGGAACAGCGCAGTATGTACAATATTCCCTGGCTTCCACGTTCGACAGATATGTCACTCATGTAACATGTGATTAGAGTCACCTCAGAAACATAGAAAAGTCTTTGACGATTCCGTATCTCGACATACAGTTACTGTGGTGGCTGCGCTGTGGCTTCACACCATAAAGCAGATGCCAGACTGAGATTCATTGAAAGAATCCTAAGGAAATGCAGTCCGAAAACAAAGGAAATAGGTTACAGTACACTTGTTCGCCCACTGCTTGAATACTGCTCACCGGTGTGGGATCCGTACCAGGTAGGGTTGATAGAAGAGATAGAGAAGATCCAACGGAGAGCAGCACGCTTTGTTACAGGATCATTTAGTAATCGCGAAAGCGTTACGGAGATCATAGATAAACTCCAGTGGCAGACTCTGCAAGAGAGACGCTCGGTACGGGATTTTGTCGAAGTTTCGAGAAGATACCTTCACCGAAGAGTCAAGCAGTATATTGCTCCCTCCTATATCCCTCCTATATCTCGCGAAGAGACCATCAGGATAAAATCAGAGAGCTTAGAGTCCACACAGAGGCATACCGACAATCCTTCTTTCCAAGAACAATACGAGACTGGAATAGAAGGAAGAACCGATAGAGGTACTCAAGGTACCCTCCGCCACACACCGTCATGTGGCTTGCGGAGTATGGATGTAGATGTAGATGTAGATACTGGTCTCAAAATCAGAGAACATGTACAGCTCTGTAATCCAAATCATTCGAGTATTGGCATGTAGTTACTATGAGGCACAGAGTACATTTCACCCACGTGCATCGTTCTTGGCGTTGGATGTTTCACAAACTTTAGTACATTAATTTTGACCAAAAGACTGTTGAAGTGTTACAGCAACAGCTACGGCAACCACGCTGTGGAACGAACTGATAGTGACTTACACGTAAATGTGTGCCACAGGTGTACTAATTCGGGGCTATGATGGAATCAACGAATTCGTCTACAAGACTTGTCGAAATATGCGGAGCTCTGTAGGGACTGACAATTTCCGTAGCTTCTCGTCGAGTGAAGACAGGATGTTGAGTCATTTTCCTTTTCAATTTTCAGCGGCGTGGCTCACATCAAAATGAGACCACAGTGGTATAACCGTACTGGACAGTCTATTACCGAAGTGAAGACATGCTACAGAAAAAGGGTGCAATTGTGTCGGAATTTTTTTATATGTTCTGGAAAGAAAGGAAGCGACTTCTGATAAATTATCTACGTTACCATTCTAAAAGGGCTTGAGGTGTCCACTACTGGCCTGGAATCAGAAAAATAACTTCTTAATAGTTGTATTTTATTTGAAACTGCAAGTAGATATACAACATGTGTTCTGAGAGAGTGTGTGACACTAAAGACGTAATCGATGACGTAATCACTGAGTCATGGGAATTCACCACCCTTCCCCCATCTGACAGAGGCCAATTGTCATATGTACAAAATTGTGGGAAATTCAAATTTAGGCCGGAAATCCAAAAATGGCGGGATATTCGAAAACTAGCCTAGTTGCTCTAGCGTGTTTCCCACTCCTATGGAAGTAGAGCTGTTGTCCTAAGTACAACCTGGCAGGAAATTCAACAATCCAAGATGGCATACTGTCATACTGGCTAACGTGGAAAAGTGGAACAGGCTCTATGACGTCAAAATCAAGGACATAGAAATACTGCAACTGGTTCTATGACGTTAAAATCCATGAGGCAAAGCCAAATGTGTGTATAGGTATATGTATGTGTGTTATATCTAATTCTGATAGTATCACTAACGTTAACAGAAATTCCGTATGAGAGAAGTTTACAGATGGCATTCCTAAATCTATTAGTACTTCAGTTGGTTTATGTGGAATACAGTGCTGAATTTAAAGCATATAAAAACAGTTATTTTGAAAGTATTGCTGAGTGATGAATGGGGCTGATATACAAAAAAGTGAACGACTATGTTTTTGTAACGAAGGTGGCGTACTCATATTTTCCACATTTCACAAAGTACAGAATGAATATTAACAATGTATAAAAGTTGTATATAACAACAATATTTCTACATTTTATATTTTGTTTTATTCCATCATACATACTCGTATATGCCATGAGACTTAACAGTTCAGATGTTGGAGAAAGAGCCTTAATAGTTCACACATTTGCAGCGTCAGAGTCCAGTTGCTGCAAAGTCTAAGAAACCTACAACATTTTATGCAGATGAAACTTTTACCCACAAAGGTCTATGTTATATTTTGTGGTACAGCTTCCCACAGATTCTTCCAACATTTGCCCATTATCAAGTATCTTCCTATCAGATTCCTACAGCAGTGAGAAGAGACTGCCACATTCACCTGTCAGGAAGACAGAATTCCGCTCTGGTGGTGAACAGATATTTGAAATTTTAAGAAAATAAGCATAGGTTATGGAAAACAATTGTATAAACAACAGTAGGAGAACCTACTGTAATATAATTCAAGAGCGAGATAGTTGGGGTGACAATAGGTTAGACAAACTTACAGTCCTACTAGCCTACAGATTATCTTGTACATGAAAGAAGAACTGAGAGCTACTCCGATGTTCCAGATAGTTGTTCCATCAGAACACCTGAATGTTATTATTTCAAAAGCAGTCGCCATAGCTTCTAGTACATTTTTCCCAGTGTGAGACTGAGAGGCACCCACATGCCTTGCTCATACTGTGGCATCAAGCAGTCAGGCCTGCAAGATGAGTGGTCTGCCAAGCGAGTGGACTCATTCTTATTTATCGAGTAACATGAACTCTAGTACTCACAATTAAGTTACAAGTTATTCTCCTGTTTAAATATTACGCAACGGGTACGGAAACGCACATCTGACTATTAGTAATTTACACAACTCTGACTGTTCACTACGCACTGGCAATACCACATTTTCTTTCTTATTTAACGGCTTTGATCAACACGTGGCCATCGCGCTGAATATGAATGGCGCACACATTATAAAATCTGGGTATCGTGACAATATACTATTCGAAGGAAAAGGCCACCAATATTTTTCTTTTCACTATCTTATTTATTCCGATAAATTCTATAACCTAAACACACAAATTCTATAACCTACAACAATAACACATGAGAAATTCCGCCCAGTGGGCATGGCTTTACATTGGTGATTCTCTATCTTATGGTCTCGTAATTATTTAACGCTACAGTGCACTTTCTGGATAGGATGGTGGATCTTTTTCTACACTCCTGGAAATTGAAATAAGAACACCGTGAATTCATTGTCCCAGGAAGGGGAAACTTTATTGACACATTCCTGGGGTAAGATACATCACATGATCACACTGACAGAACCACAGGCACATAGACACAGGCAACAGAGCATGCACAATGTCGGCACTAGTACAGTGTATATCCACCTTTCGCAGCAATGCAGGCTGCTATTCTCCCATGGAGACGATCGTAGAGATGCTGGATGTAGTCCTGTGGAACGGCTTGCCATGCCATTTCCACCTGGCGCCTCAGTTGGACCAGCGTTCGTGCTGGACGTGCAGACCGCGTGAGACGACGCTTCATCCAGTCCCAAACATGCTCAATGGGGGACAGATCCGGAGATCTTGCTGGCCAGGGTAGTTGACTTACACCTTCTAGAGCACGTTGGGTGGCACGGGATACATGTGGACGTGCATTGTCCTGTTGGAACAGCAAGTTCCCTTGCCGGTCTAGGAATGGTAGAACGATGGGTTCGATGACGGTTTGGATGTACCGTGCACTATTCAGTGTCCCCTCGACGATCACGAGTGGTGTACGGCCAGTGTAGGAGATCGCTCCCCACACCATGATGCCGGGTGTTGGCCCTGTGTGCCTCGGTCGTATGCAGTCCTGATTGTGGCGCTCACCTGCACGGCGCCAAACACGCATACGACCATCATTGGCACCAAGGCAGAAGCGACTCTCATCGCTGAAGACGACACGCCTCCATTCGTCCCTTCATTCACGCCTGTCGCGACACCACTGGAGGCGGGCTGCACGATGTTGGGGCGTGAGCGGAAGACGGCCTAACGGTGTGCGGGACCGTAGTCCAGCTTCATGGAGACGGTTGCGAATGGTCCTCGCCGATACTCCAGGAGCAACAGTGTCCCTAATTTGCTGGGAAGTGGCGGTGCGGTCCCCTACGGCACTGCGTAGGATCCTACGGTCTTGGCGTGCATCCGTGCGTCGCTGCGGTCCGGTCCCAGGTCGACGGGCACGTGCACCTTCCGCCGACCACTGGCGACAACATCGATGTACTGTGGAGACCTCACGCCCCACGTGTTGAGCAATTCGGCGGTACGTCCACCCGGCCTCCCGCATGCCCACTATACGCCCTCGCTCAAAGTCCGTCAACTGCACATACGGTTCACGTCCACGCTGTCGCGGCATGCTACCAGTGTTAAAGACTGCGATGGAGCTCCGTATGCCACGGCAAACTGGCTGACACTGACGGCGGCGGTGCACAAATGCTGCGCAGCTAGCGCCATTCGACGGCCAACACCGCGGTTCCTGGTGTGTCCGCTGTGCCGTGCGTGTGATCCTTGCTTGTACAGCCCTCTCGCAGTGTCCGGAGCAAGTATGGTGGGTCTGGCACACCGGTGTCAATGTGTTCTTTTTTCCATTTCCAGGAGTGTAGAACGATGTAAATAGAACGATAGATAGTGAGCAGCCAAAAATCGTCATTGTGAAAGTACCCCGGAAGCTACATCGCCGTCCTGGCGCTGCCCACCAATCAGCAGTGCTACTCAGTCGTTGCTGGAGTACTGATTATTTGTCGTTCTTTTGCTGTCCCTGTTTATACACATTGATAAAATTAATGTCGCAATAAACTGATCTGGGGCCGCTCTATTGAATGGTCTCGTAACATTAATCTTTAAAAATCATTTTGTTTGTAACGGGAAGGAAACCGATGCTTTTCGATCACACTGGCCATCGCTTGAAATACGTGACGACTAGTACTTGTTTATGCTGACTCCAAGTACACACATTGTTAAAATGAAATTGCAGATATCTGCCGAAACACCACAGAAAACGCGCCTGATGATTCTTAGAAGAGACAACCTGTACATAAAGGGACGTTCAATAAGTAAGGCAGAACTTTTTTTCAGAAAGCAGGTTGATTTTAACCTGGATTCCAATACATGATGTTATTCCCCACTGTTTTCACTACAAAACCTTATTTTTCATTATGATCGCCGTTCGATACGATGGTCTTACGCCACCTTCCTGTGTATTGTTTCCCGCGGAGTACATACTTTATTGGGGCGAATAGATGGACACCGGAAGGTGCGAGATCCAGGCTGTAGAGTGAATGGCGAAGAACAGTCCAATGAAGTTTTTTGGGCTCCTCTCCGGTGCATAGGCTTGCATGAGACCTTGTATTGCCATGGAGAAGAAGTTCTTTTGCATATTCGTTGCGACAAACGAGCTGAAGTCTTTTCTCCAGTTTTCTGCGGACAGCACAGTACGCTTCCAACTTGATCGTTGCACCATGATGGAGGACATCAAACAGAATAACTCCTTCACATGCCCGGAAGACCGTCGCCGTGGCTTTACCGGCCGAGAATGCAGCTTTAAAGTTTTTCTTCGGAGGAGTGGTGGTGTGGTGCCACTCCATGGATTGCTGCTTTTTTTCGGTTCCAAGTGATGTACCCATGTTTCGTCACCTTTGACGATGTTTGACGAAAACTGTCACGATCAGCCTCGTAGTCACAAGCAATTCTGCACAGATGGTGCTTCGTAGCTCTTTATACGTGGGTTGAAACTTTAGTAGTGGCAACTATTTATTTACAACTCGTACAAAATAGGTACGTGTTTCAAAATATTACTGACTTTCCACCATTGTGTATAACCCGTTGCCACCGACGTGGAAGTCAGTGCCAGTTGTGTGGACAGTTCGAGCGGCGCGATCTGTTGCCCGACGTATTTGTAGCAGTTCTGAAGCGAATTCCATGAAGTGTTTCCCTCAGTTTAGAAAACGAGTTGAACTCACGAGGGCTTAAGTCAGGGGATTGCAGTAGGTGGTATAGCATATAGCAGCGCAACAAATCAGTTCAAATGGTTCAAATGGCTCTGAGCAGTATGGGACTTAACATTAGTCATTAGTCCCTAGAACTTAGAACTACTTAAAGCTAACGAACCTAAGGACATCACATACATCCATGCCCGAGGCAGGATTCGAACCTGCGACCGAAGCGTTCGCGCGGTTCCAGACTGAAGCGACTAGAACCGCTTGCTTGAGCATTGTCCTGCAAAATGATGGTCAGGTCCTGCAGAACGTGTCATCACTGCTGTCTCTCTCTATGCTGTTCATTTTTGGAACACAACCTACGACCAGCTTTCAGACAGAAGGGATGACAATGCTCAAGCACGTACAGCGTATGCTGTTACTGATTTGTTTGACTGATGGGCCTGCTAAGTGCTACACCACCTACTGCACTCCCCTGGCTCAAGCCCTCGTAAGTTCACTCGATTTTTAAAGTGACTAAAACACTTCACGGCATTCCTTTCAGAACTGCTACAAATTAGTCGGGCAGTAGACCGCGCCGCTCGAACTGTCAACACAACTGGCACTGCTAAGAGTATGCTACGACTTCCACATTCCTGGCAACGGGTTATACACAATGCTGGTGACTACTTTGAAGGTCAGTAAAACTTTGAAACACGTATCTATTTTGTACGAGTTGTAAATACACAGTTGCCACTATTAAAGTTCCAACCCTTGTAGTCCTCTGTCAGGCGCCGAGGAACCCAGCGCGCAGCAGTCTGATGGCTGGAAATTCCTGGTCTCCTGCTGTGATCGAAGTATTAGCCTGTTGGCTTCGCCTTCGAGCTTGGCTTGTACCGGAAAGTTTTGTGATACATATCTGTTAAGGTTGTCATGTCTATTAACTGCGGTAATGTTTTTTTTTTGGGAAGTATAGTTGGAGACGAGATAGAATGATGATGATGTGCATGAGTGTGAGTTGGTGTTTGATGAGGTGTGGAGATGCTTGAGATGATTAATTATGGAGATAGAGAGAGAGATGGAGACAAATACAGATCAGTTGTTGGTGGTCCGTTTACAATCATATTGCCCATGTGTGCTAGTTCCCAAAAGTACTACGTCTAGTCAAATGTAACATCTATATTTGTTGTGTCTTATCTATGATTAAGTAGGTAGTGCTAGTTCCCCAAAAGTACTACGTCTAGTCAAATGTAACATCTATATTTGTTGTGTCTTATCTATGATTAAGTAGGTAGAGAGACAAGTTCTAGGATGCTCTGGGTTATTATGGTGTAGTTTAGTAAATATTTCTTATAGTGCTAAGCCTATTCTTAGTGTTACATTTCTTCGCTACATCTGATTTATTATTTAAATATTTATATATGTTTTTTTGTGTAATTTTTATAAAATTTTTTTTAATTAATTTTTTTTAATAACTGTACAGTACAGTACTGCGAAGGTTATTTCCTTCGATACAATTTTTATTTCACTCTGGGGGATACTTAGCTAAACTTTATGTTATGTGGTGATCTATTATGCTTGCTTACTTTGTAATTGTTTATATTTTCAGTGTGATACATGTAACTGAAGGTTCGTTTGTTAATTACAGACTGATTTTTAGGTTAGTTGACAAGTTTGGGGTGTTGTCTTTTTTCAGTTTCTCAGTAGATCTGGCCATCCTGTAGTGGCCAATCTGTGTATTATGTGACCTAGGTTTCTTATTAGTGTATTTTGTGAGTTCTGTGTTTTTTTTGTAGAACATCCGTGCTGACTGACGGATTCTCTCTTGTAGCGGCTGGATTTGTGCGAGGTGGTGCAGCTCGGCTGTCGGGAAGTCCGCTGGCAGGTGTAGGGCTCTCCGGAGAGTGCGGTTTTGCACCCGTTGTAGTCTTCTTGTGTGAGTGATGGCCGCATTACCCCACACGACCGCGGCGTACTCGAGGACTGGTCTCACCAGGGTGAGGTAGAGCACGACCCCCAGCCGTGGTGGTAGAGATGAGTTCTGGTTCAGGACTGGGTAGAGTTGCCTTAGTCTTCCCAGTGCTTTGGAACGTATTGCCTCGATGTGTGGTTTCCATGTCAGACTTATATCCAATGTCAGGCCCAGGTATTTAGCTGTTTTCGTCCATAGTACCGGTGTGCCTGTGATAGTTATTTGCCGATACCTGGCTGGTAGCCTTCGACGGCAAATAGCAATAGCCTGGGTCTTGGTTGGGTTAAAGGACAGTCGCCATTTCTTTGCCCATTCCGTTAGTGTGTCGCAGGCTCCCTGTAGTCGTGCTTGTAGGTGGTTGGCACTTCTGCTCCGCGCGTACACGGCGGTATCGTCCGCGTATAGGGCGAACTGACTGTTTACTGTCGGGAGGTCTGCAGTGTACAAGATGTAGAGCAGGGGGCCGAGTACACTACCCTGTGGTACCGCTGGCTCAAATGGCTCTGAGCACTATGCGACTTAACTTCTGAGGTCATCAGTCGCCTAGAACTTAGAACTAATTAAACCTAACTAACCTAAGGACATCACACACATCCATGCCCGAGGCAGGATTCGAACCTGCGACCGTAGCGGTCACGCGGTTTCAGACTGAAGCGCCTAGAACCGCACGGCCATACCGGCCGGCCGTGGTACCCCTGCTTGGATTCTTCTTCCTCCGGATGTGCCGTCCTGCGCCCTCGCGTGAAAAGTGCGTCCTTCCAGGTAGCTCCGGACCAGCCGTACGTGCGGCACTGGTACCCCCTGTACGAGTAGTTTGTACAGGAGGCCCTTGTGCCAGACGCAGTCGAATGCGCGGGAGACATCTAGTAGTACTGCTCCAAAGTACTCCTTGCGCTCGATGGCGTCCAGCGCCTCTTCGACGACCCTCAGCAGTTGGTGTGTAGTAGCGTGCCCGCGTCGGAATCAAACTGTTCTTCTGGCAGCACTCGTTCAACTTCTATATTTTGGAGGAGTCGTTTAGCGTATATCCGTTCGAATATTTTTGAGACCGCTGGCTGGAGACTTATCGGGCGGTAGCTGTTTGGTGACCTGGGGTCTTTTTCTGGTTTGGGCAGTGCTATGATTTCTGCATGTTTCCACGCCAGTGGCTACTGTGCAGATGTTAAGATGTTATTGAACGCTGCGGCGAGTAATGAGCTTGCAATTGGCGGCATTTGTTGTATCAGTTTGTTCGTTACTAGGTCTGGACCTCCTGCCTTTCTTGGGTTGAGGGCTTTAATTTCTAGCTCCACTTCTTCGACTGATATGGGTTCTATGATATCGTCTGCTTGTTGCTGTAGGAAAATTGGTAGTCGCTCTTCAACTAGCTGAATATGGGCATCGTCTACCGGGTCTTCGACTGGTTTGAAATTTTCTGCGAATACGTCCGCCAGGGCATTTGCCTTTGCGTCCGGTTCGCAGATGAATTCGTTGTTCACTTCTATCGGCGGTATTCTGCTGCCGTTTTGTAGCAGGCTCTTCGTGAGTTTCCATACTGATTGGTCGCTTGTGTCTATTTGCGCGACTTTTTCTTCCCATTCTTGGTATCTGTGGGCTTGTATATCTGCTTTTATTTGTCTCTGTAGTCTGTTGACCGTTCGTTTGGTGGCTGGCAGTCTGGTGTACAGCCACTCCCGGTTAAGGCGGTTCTTCTCCGCGATCATGGCGAGAATTGTGGGTGGCAGTTGCCTTGAGTTGTCCCTCTGATGTTGCGGTCTGTGTCGAGTCGCTGCTGCTGCTGCGTCTAGTGCTTTTGAAGTAAAATGTAGTAGCGTGGCGTCCACCCTTGCTTCTGTGGGATCCGGGAATGCCACTAGTTCATGCTCCAAGTTGTGATGGTACATTTCCCAGTTAATTCCGCGAGAGTTTATTCCTCTGTGTGCGGGTGCTTGGACTCCATCTAGGTCTAGGTCAATGATGACAGGGAGATGATCCGATGACAGAGCCTTTCGTGTGTTGGCGCCGATGGCGTGTGGCACTCCTTTGACGACTGCAGTATCTAGCACGTCGTGACGTCCTCTGGATGGGATGCTGGTAGGATCATGTGGCCCAATGACTATGGCATTATGTCTGTCTGCTGTGCGCAGGAGTCGTCGTCCGCTGTTGTTCGTGATCCTGCTATTCCAGGCAGTATTCTTGGCGTTAAAGTCTCCGCCTAAGAAGGTGTTCCCTCTCATTGAAAGCAGTGCGTCGAAGTCTGCTTCCTCAAGGGTGCCTCTAGGCGGCCTGTATACTGCCACTAATTGAATGCGTCCCCTCGATGTGTCTATTGCCACTCCTGTTGCTTCTGTTGTGGCGAGTGGTGGTAGTTGTATTGGGTGATGTCGAAGAGACTTGCGGATGTAAACTGCTGTACCTCCTCCAGCTGTTGGTCTGTCCGTCCTGAAGCAGGTGTAATTAGGGACCTTCACATTTACCCCCGTTTTCAGATGTGTCTCAACAACTAGACGCACGTCAACTCCCTCTTCTTTTAAGAAGTGGCGAAATTCGCCTTCCTGTCTTGTTATGCCATTGGCATTCCATATACATATGGTCAGTCCGTAATGTCTAATGGCCATATTTTTGTTGGCTGCTGGCTGATGGTGTTGCCGCGAGGGCGGCTTGGATTGCCGCGGCTATTTGTTCTGGGATAGCCATGGCAATAGTTTCCATTGCTGTTGTGACGGCGGCGGTCACTGCTTTCAGGAGAGGCGCGATCACCTCAGTTAGCTGTGGCGTATGCTGTTGGGTATTGGCGTCTGCCTTGGCTGTGCTGTAGGTGCTTGTTGCGGAGAGACTCGTGTTGTCCTTCGGTTGATTTTGTCGCGTCCCTTGGCCGTCTCCTCTTCTGACGACTGCCGATGCGTAGCTGGCACCTGGGTGTGCTGCCGATGCAGTTCGTTGCTTGGCAACATGGTCTTTTATCACCTTGCAGCCAGGGTGTGCCTCCAACGGGCGCATTTCGGTGCTTCGTCCGTCGGTTTTTGACATTTGTCACTTGGGTGGTCCCCGGTACATCTAACACACTTCGGCTGCATCATGCAGTGTCGGGCTACATGATCGAGCCCCTGGCATCTGAAGCAAAGCCGCGGTCCGCGTTTTCGGTGTGGCTTCTCCATAGTCACGCTCATATTGGCGATGTTTGTGACATTACGGAGTTGGCGGTTGTCTGCTGTGTCAGGGGCTATAATCATAAACAGAGGTGTCTCTTTGCCCGTTTTAGGTGACTTTATCTTCGTTACAGAGCTCGGGACAATCTTCAGCACAAGCAACTGCTTCTGCAGGTCTTGAATACTGAACTTATAAGGAAGACCTCTCATTACTAAGCTGATGGGTTTTTCGTGATCTGTGACATAGGTGTAGTAGCCCCAGTTTTTGCTTGTCAACTCCTTGGTGACATTCTCAAAGTCGGACATTGACCTCGTGTGTAGCCTGAGGAACCCAGTGAGGACACATCTCTGTGTACCACAACTGATCGACAAGTACGTCAGTGCTGCCAACGTCTCGTCCAGTTGTGCAGCGAGGTCACCTCGAATGAGGTGTCCACATGTTCCAACATTGAAAGAGGCGCAGCGGTGTGCGATTGGCCGGCCCACAGGATATCGGACGGCTTACGCAGCCTTTTTGGAGTGATGACAGGCGCCTCACCCAACGACTCACCGTGCTTTTGTTCACAGCTATGTTTCTGAAGACATTCTGAATGCATATGTGAATATCTGTGATGCTCTGGTTTTTCGTCTAAGGAAACTCAGTGGCAGCTCTCTGCTTGGAACGCACATCTGTTACAGACGCAATTTTGAGTACTACGTCTAGCGCACCACCTATAGGAACTTCATGAATTTAGGAGCTGAAGCGGAATATTCCACGGTGTCCCACAACAAATTCTCCATTTTTTCACAGAAATTCACGGAACTGAAAAAAAATTACTTACTGAACACTCCTCGTGAATGCCACGGTGAGTAACTTTTGAAGCTCCTTCAGCTTTTTCAAGAATAAAGCTGTTGTATATAATGGAGTCACAACGACAAAAAATTGTAGCGCAGTGCAGAAAGGAAGAAATTTAACGCTTTGTGTATGAATCGAGAGAGACACCATAAAATGCAACGCATTGTACATATATAAGCGGAGAGACCATTATTATTTGATCATCCAATTGGTGATCAAGATCTTTATGCCGTGACAACCGTAAAACAAAAGTAGGTATGCGGATGTACGTAACGTGGAGCGACCACATAAAAATTCACCTCAAGAAAAGTAAATGTCAAACAGAGCTTCCTTCGACGAACCGTAGAGAAATTTTGTTGTGTCTAGTAGCAAGACTAGATCTACTTCAGGAGGAGGTCGAGCGGGTAGTGCAGCACATAGATGTTAGTTAAGTTCAGTATAAAGTATTTAATATCGAATGTCTGCAGTCTATGTCCACTTGAATGGCTATATATATTTATTAATATCGCACAGTACAAATATTACTGTTTATAACTTTGAATAGTTTTGAATGACAGTCACATACCAATGTACATTTAACTACAAACTTCGGTACGGAGTTCTGAATAATAATACTAGCCCTGCTGGATCTGAGCTACGATGATGCTGCTCTGCTATGACGGAGTGGGGCGAGCGGCGCTGCGCTCTGACGTAAGTAGACATCCAGCAGCGGCGGCCTTGGGAGCTCTTGAGGGTGGGTCTTCGCCGACGTCTGGCAGTGACTGTCGTTAGCTTCTGGTGCAGTCGTGAGGTACCAACTCTAATCTGATACTTCACTCTTCGTACGACAGCACAAACGTTATTGAACTAAGAAAGAAGTGGTTTACAAAATTTCTGGTGCTTTCGAATGTGGGACATGTCTTATCAGTGCGGCACTCCTAACAGGTAGGATAAATTGAGAAGTTTGAAAAGACACAAACAATAGCACTGCACTTCGTCGTGGGATTGTTTTGTATACACATCACGGAACTGGTTACTATTAAAGTTTGAGAGAGAGCGTTCCAAGATGAGTGAGGACGACCTGTAGCTCGGGGAATGACAGTGTCAGTGAAAGCAATATAGTTCGAGCGGAGATTCTTTCCGTTCAGTGTTCCTTGAAGGAAGAGGACGGGGAGGGGGAGGGAGCGTTGATGCTACTGGGTGTAGACGTCGCGAACTGTACAGCGGATGTTCAGGTAGACGTTGTCACCCAGCTTAACTACATCCCATCACTGGTCGGCCATTGTTAGCACTATCTCCAGCTCCACGTATCTCACCTGCTGTCATAGTTACGTGCACAGAACACTTTCCACGCGCCTAATTGTCGGACTGGCAAGCGCTGATCCTAGTTGTCCAGTGATAAGACAGTTTATGAAGAACACCCTGAGAGGCGACAGGCCACGACGCTTCAGTACTGTCTTTCAAAAACTGAAATCTACGTAACTTTTTTGTCCTTAGGGAACACCACCATCCTGCCTATACTTATTGGGGTATCACTTATAGATACCACCAGACAGTCTATCGTAGTTGGTATCTGAATGGAAATCCGAGGTATGGCGGATCCAACAATGCGTGTCTGCTGCGCCACCCCTCTAGCATCTCTGTGCTATGGTCGACCTCTGCTGCTACAGTATAAGACGGTCAGCGCTATCTCTCGACCCACTCTGCCTTGGAGCCACTTCACTACGTGATGCTATGCAAACTCCACCTAGTCGTGGGCCCGACATCATTGTTCGTGCTGTACTACAGGGTGCCTCTTCCTTGCGACGCTGATAGTTGGAGTCTGCTTCTTGCTGTTAATACAGGGTGATTATAATTAAAGTTAAACTTTCAAAACGCTGTAGAAATAACACCACTGGTCAGAATGACATCAAATGGCAACGGAATATTATCGGAGAAGAAAACTAAATAGTATGAAAATCGATCAATAGACGGCGCTCTGTGTGTCAGAATACGTAAATGAAAGCACCTGTCACGCGCACGACCCATTGAAGTTGGTATAAACATGGTGGGAACACGGCTTTTCCTTCTTTCACGCCTGCGACGTTCGCCAAGACTGTCTCAATGCTGGATCGCGCTCTGCTTGTAAAGCTGTATTACTGTGCTCACGTCGCCCTGCAGAAGTTCCAGACACTGAAGGGTTTGAAAAAAGGAGTTGGTCCGATGAATGCCGTTGGTCTGGAGAAAATGACTCGGAAATTCGAAAAGACGGGTTCTTTTTGTGTCCATCATTGTAGAGGGAGCAAAATAATTGATTCGACGTCAGTGAAACCAATGCCCACAGCAGTGGAGGAGGAAACGAGTGGTGATGTACACACATGTAGTGCACGGAGAATTGCCCAAACATTGGACATGCCCGTGAACACAGTGCGTAAAATGCTACGGAACATCCTTCTTTGCTATCCATTCAAAATTGCCGATGTGCACGAGTTGTTTCCTGTTGACCTGCCAGCAAGAGAGACCTTTGCTTTAGAATTTCTTGCTTGTATCGAAGTGGACAATGATTGCCCGTGGAGGGTTTTGTGGACAGACGAGGCCCTTTTCCATCTGACAGGATATGTCAATACTCAGAATTGTCGAATATGGGCAACGGAAAATCCACACGTAAATCAACCAGTACCACCTTATCCTGAAAAGGTCACTGTGTGGTTAGGGTTTACGACATCATTTATCATAGGGCCATATTTTTTCGAAAAGACAGGTGCTTCCGGTCCTGTTACCTGTACTGTCACTGGTAAGCGCTGTGAGTGTCTTTTGCGCAACCACGTCATTCCAACCCTCCAACAGCGTGGATGCTTGCATGGGATCATTTTTATGCAAGATGGCGCACCTCCGCACGTTTCAAATCCAGTTAAGCAGCTGCTGAAGCGCCATTCCGGAAATGATAGAATTATCAGCTGCCATTTCTGTACAGCCTGGTCGTCCCGATCACCTGATCTTAATCCATGTGACTTCTGGCTGTGGGGCTATCTGAAAGATATTGTGTTCAGTATTCCGATTGCAAACTTAGCTGCATTGAAGGCACACATTGCGCAACACATTCTGAGCGCGACCCCGGAAACGCTTCAATCAGTTATGGAACATGCTGTTTCTCGATTTCAACTTGTTGCAGAAAACGGTGGAAAGCGTATTGAACATGTTTTGCGCCAGTCACACGGAAATTAATAGTCCGATTTAGTTTTGATTGAAGCTTTTTATGCGGTTTGTGGCCTCAGGACGATTAAAAACCGATGTGCCATGCTTTTTCTGCGGCCTTTGGCCTCAAGACAGTTAAAAATCGATTTTTCCCGTACGATGTTACATGACCTTGCCGTAGTGGATCGGCTTACGTAACTAACAGTATCACACCTGTTCACCCATGCACACTGAGTAGTACAGTTATTTCTACAGCGGTTTGGAAGTTTAACTTTAATTATAATCACCCAGTATTTGGAATGAGTCTGCGTACCCATGGGGAAATACAAGTTAAGTAAATCTTCCGTTTTCTATGTTAACTTGTTCACTAATCATTTCTGCTCCAGATTTCCTACGACGACAGTTGCTGCACCGCTCTGTAGCCCACGTCTCCTTATCATTGTTTACGAAGTCATACGAAACTTTTATTGTGACCCTTCCTAAGTATTTAACTTCCCCATCGCCTGATTGGGCGTTGCTCTTAGTACAAGCATCTACGCTGTTTAATATTTACAATAATGAATTCGCACTCCTCGTTGATCACTTACTGGTCGATCAGCATCCATTATTATCACTGAATTGGTAATTCTTGAGGACCTGACAGGAGTCGATGTTTACCATGGTCGCTGTCTTGCTAAGATTACGTTTGTGAGACCTACCGACAAAGCCAAGATTTTGTCAAGACATTTTGGTCGCACACTACATGTGTATGGAGTATTACATTGCATTTACTAACTATTTTGCCAAGAAGCTGATTCAGTTATACTGGTAACAGCGGAAAGTAAGTGGCAAGGTGATTGGCCGAAATTACTTTACAGATTTTACCAAAAAATAATTCATTAGACGAAGAATGGATTTTAATATATAAGCTCACAGCTTAGTTTTCGCTCACAAATAAACGTCACATACCCTTAATTCATATTACAGTTTCTAATGACACCGTCCCACAAAAATAAGAGCTTAATAGTTTGATGGGAACATACATAAAATCAAGCTGAAATTACAACTTTTACACACTGACTGTAAGAAAAATAAAGTTTCAAAACTGACAACAGTTTCACAAACCTTAGGTAACAATTATAAAAGTTGAAGCCGGGGTTAGAAAACCCACACGAGCTTCTGCAAATTTTGACATATTGCAATTCCAGAAGAATGAAGTTGTAAGTCCCATATATATATTAAAACTTGTAAAGGGCGTTATACCAAAGTTCACTGCAACGAACAGATTTTAAAAGAAAGTGTAAATAACTACATAACTTCAATTAGTGAATACTTTAAAGTTTAAGCTTGAATACAGAAATACAACGTAAATCTCTGGCGCACAGTCTTTCCAAGCAGGATCTACCTATCGGAGCAGATGTAACAACATTAGAAACAGTGGTAGTTCCAAGAAAATAACAATGATAGATTAGAATTAAACAGCGATTTTCTGTAACTAACAAAAAGTAATAATTAGCACTGAATAGCTTACAACACGACAAACTAAAACATTGACTAGCTTACAACACGACAAATTAAAATCCAGACTACTTAACTTACGAGACTAGCTCAAATAATAAAACAGGTACAAATGCGACTGTCAAAGGGCTCCTTCCTGGGTGATCGACAAAACGTCAGTCATCAAGCGCGTTAAGAAAGAAAAACGTTTGTTTAGAAATACTTGAAACATAGATTTGTTACCACAAACAACTAACATAGTTAAAACAAAATAGATAGCACTTATACGCTTGTCACTCGCAGTAACTATTAATTTGAATGTACACAGAATTCGACCAACCTGAGGTCACTGCACTGTTCAAACGATGACATGAGAATGAACATAACTCGGATTTAAGAAGTAACCACGGCGCGGGAACAGTAAGTAGTATAAAAATTCTCGCCGATTTCTGGAGGACTCGGTAGAAGAAAACCACCGGCAACCAGCTTAGCTCTCTAGACCAGGTAAACTGTCACGATGGTGACTGGGTACCAGAATCAGAATAACTGACAAAACTCCCACAATAGTCTGCCACAATGTCAGCAATTAATTGCAGACTTCACAAGGGCCTACTCTACAGAATTTCAGATTGTCACACAGTCTCCTGATCTTAGCAGGTTGCTAAGAGAACCCTTCGATACACACGTTGTAAGTAGGCTGTTTAGGTTTTTGTGTTGGTAACGCCACGTAGTGCTCAGTATGAAAATCGCTGACAGCGCTGTGTGCAGTCTGTGGCTGGTTGGACTCATTGTCGGAATATTCCCTAGTGTAGTGCTGGGTAGTTGGATGTGAACAGCGTGTAGAGTTGGGCAGTTGGAGGTGAGCCGCCAGCAGTGGTGGATGTGGGGAGAGAGATGCCACAGTTTTGGAGGTTACTATGAGCGGACGATCTGGACGTGTGTCCGTCAGAAAAACGAAATTTGTTTAATTGGATGTCACAAAATTATATTATGACTTTTGAACGCTATTAAGGTAAATAAATTATTTGTTCTCTATGAAAATATGTCATTTGCTAACTATGCCTATCAGTAGTTAGTGCCTTCAGTAGTTAGAATCTTTTATTTAGCTGGCAGTATTGGCGCTCGCTTCATTGCAGTAGTTCGAGTAACGAAGATTTTTGTGAGGTAAGTGGTTCATGAAAGGTATAAGTCATTGTTAGTCAGGGCCATTCTTGTGTAGGGATTATTGAAAGTCAGATTGCGTTGCGCTAAAATATTGTGTGTCAGTTTTGTGATGATCGGAGTAATTAAAGAGAAAACTGTCTGAGTGCGTTGACTTTTGCTCAGCTGTTTGGAAATCAAATACCGTAAGAGTTTTTCCAGCACTGTCATTTTCTTTTACATACAAAGGGGAAGTTTCAACGTGCTTTTACCAATGACAGGCCGGGCCACGCTACTACACAAGTAACAGACACCTTGGACAGACTACGGCCGACTGGCCCGGCGCCTGTAGTCACAGTCCGCGGCGCCTCGCAGGGACCCACCATGCAACCCACGACGCTAAATTCCAAGCCTAAACAACGCCAAAGCGCACGAGCCCAAATAGCCACCTGCTGGCTGCGCAAGAAACCTTCTGACCAGAAAATTTCCAGAAACAATCGAATTAGCCAAAAAGTCAGAAAGTGCAGCAAAACCATAGCAAAAGAATTTGATAAAAGCAAGCCGGACGGTTCACCAATCTAAGGCCACTCCTACCGGCCTTCGTCGGTCCTGTTTCTTCTAGTGCCACATTAATACACTACTGGCCATTAAAATTGCTACACCAACACGAAATGCAGATGATAAATGCGTATTCATTGGACAAATATATTATACTAGAACGGACATGTGATTACATTTTCACGCAATTTGGGTACCCAGGACAACCACCTCTGGCCGTAATAACGGCCTCGATACGCCTGGGCATTTAGTCAAACAGAGCTTCGATGGCGTGTACAGGTACAGCTGCCCATGCAGCTTCAACACGATACCACAGTCCATCAAGAGTAGTGACTGGCGCATTGTGACGAGCCAGTTGCTCGGCCATCATTGACCAGACGTTTTCAGTTGGTGAGAGATCTGGAGAATGTCCTGACCAAGGCAGCAGTCGATCATTTTCTGTGTCCAGAAAGGCCCGTAAAGGACCTGCAACATGCGGTCGTGCATTATCCTGCTGAAATGTAAGGTTTCGCAGGGATCGAATGAAGGGTAGAGTCACGGGTCGTAACACATCTGAAATGTAACGTCCACTGTCCAAAGTGCCGTCAATGCGAACAAGAGGTGACCGAGACGTGTAACCAGTGGCACCCCATACCATCACGCCGGGTGATACGCCAGTATGGTGATGACGAATAGACGCTTCCAATGTGCGTTCACCGCGATGTCGCCAAACACGGGTGCGTCCATCATGATGCTGTAAATAGAACCTGGATTCATCCAAAACAATGACGTTTCGCCCTTCGTGCACCCAGGTTCATCGTTGAGTACACCATCGCAGGCGCTCCTGTCTGTGATGCAGCGTCAAGGGTAACCGCAGCCACGGTCTCCGAGCTGATAGTCCATGCTGCTGCAAACGTCGTCGAACTGTCCGTGCAGATGGTTGTTCTCTTGCAAACGTCCCCATCTATTGACTCAGGGATCGAGACGTGGCTGCACGATTCGTTACAGCCATGCGGTTAAAATGCCTGTCGTCTCGACTGCTTGTGATATGAGGCTGTTGGGATCCAGCACGGCGTTCCGTATTACCCTCCTGAACCTACCGATTCCATATTCTGCTAAAAGTCATCGGATCTCGACTAACACGAGCAGCAATGTCGCGATACGATAAACCGCAATCGCGATAGGCTACAATCCGACCTTTATCAAAGTCAGAAACGTGATGGCACGCATTTCTCCTCCTATACAAGGCATCAGAACAACGTTTCTCCAGGCAGCGCCGGTCAACTGCTGTTTGTGTATGAGAAATCGGTTGGAAACTTTCCTCATGTCAGCACGTTGTAGGTGTCGCCACCGGCGCCAACCTTGTGTTGATGCTCTGAAAAGCTAATCATTTGCATATCACAGCATCTTCTTCCTGTCGGTTACATTTCGCGTCTGTAGCACGTCGTCTTCGTTGTGTAGCAATTTTAATGGCCAGTAGTGTAATTCTAGCTTGCAGTGGCACGTGTCCGTTGTTCTTACTGACTACCAACCATTTTTGCGGAGCAGTTCTTTCGGCTGGGAATCGCAGCTTCGTTGTGGGCCCTCTCCCCTGGGCCGTGGCCCGCGCGGTCGCTGCGCAGAGGCGGGCAGCGCGCGTGCGTGGCCGACCCGGCTCATTATGCTAATAGCGGTGGCAGCAGCGAACCGCGCACTCCGGGACAAGCGAACACGGCGGCACGCGGCCGCGGCCGTAAACCACGGCCTCAGCAGCCCGCAATGGCGAGGGGAGGGGAGGGGCGAACTGAACACAACACGGCAGGCACATTCGCAGCCTGCCGGGCCTTACTACCGGGACGCACGAAACCCACCGGCGTTGTGTGGGATGGCCACTCTTCCGCACCGCGATCACGATGAGCTTCTTTACATAGTCAAGAAAACACTGTGAAGACATGGAGTAGGGGACACCTTCTTTTATGCAGATCTAACAGCTGGTAGATAGGCAACGACACCTGGTAACCTCTGTTTGCAGTGCGCACAGGTGCTAAAACCTGGGAGTCACGTGTTTGTAGGTATTTACACGTATCTCGACCCACGCTGATGGTACTGCTTCTGCTCGGGATGTTCTAAAATCTGTAAGTCGACGCTCTTGGTTAGTGAACCGGAATTCTGGTAGTCGTCACAAAGGAATGCGTAGTTACCCTCCAAAATAAAATGTCAGGGGGAATTTATATTTATTAAATGAGACACATATTACACTTACTTTGCTTTATTCCAGTCAAATGATTGAAAAGTAAATGGTAACCTATGACAACGGTAATATTCGTCCAAGAAAGTCATAAACAAAGGGCAACCTCTCGCAACATTATTATAATAAGACCTTGTGACTTATGACACAGATGTTTCGTAAGGTAAGAAAACTGTCCACTGGTGATAAAATCTTGAAGAGTGAAGCTTGAAGTAATTGGATTACTATAAAGTGATGTTAATGTCCCGAACATCGTCTCTTGCTTGCGGCTCGCTCTCACCATCATATGGCAGAGGTTCTAGGCACTTCAGTCTGGAACCGCGAGACCGCTACGGTCGCAGGTTCGAATCCTGCCTCGGGCATGGATGTGTGTGATGTCCTTAGGTTATTTAGGTTTAAGTAGGTCTAACTTCTAGAGGACTGATGACCTCAGATGTTAAGTCCCATAGTGCTCAGAGCCATTTGAAGTGGCTGCAGAGTCCATCATTGGCGGAACCCTCACCAGCAAGCAAGTACAGTCACCCAATTGAATGCGTGGTGTCTGTTCTTTCACACATGTCCGAAATATCAGACGCCACATGAAATTCGTAGCTGTGATATATATTATGTAAATTGAAGGTGGATTGGGGGGGGGGGGGGGGGGGGAGAGAAAGGAAAGGGAAGGAAGTAATGGTATCACTGGCATTAGGACTTTACGTGGAATCAACACCAATGTGAAAACGTCTACCGGACTGGGGCTCGAACCTGGGATCATCCTCTTACGAGGCAGTTGCGTTAGCTACTGTGCCAACTGGACACAGTGATTGTCACAAATGAGGGGTCTATCCCAGCATGCTCCCTGGTCGACTCACATCTCACATTCCCACATAGGGCCATCTGTCTACAGTCGCCATCCATGTCCACCATGCACTCTAGTTCCAGATTCACGCCGAAAGAACGGGCACCACGCAGTCATATGATTGATTTGCTTCAATGAACACTGAGTCTATCACTTTCAATGCGGATGCACGCTTACAGTCAACTTCCAGCAGGAATCTAAAATTAGCAAGCATGGATGTGGACTGTGGACAGGCGGTGAGTGTAAGTCAACCAGGGAGCATGTCAAGATAGCCCATGCAATTGCTGTAAACACTGTGTCTGGTTGGTGCAGTGGTTAACGCTACTGCCTTGTAAGCAGGAGATCCTTGGTTTAAGTCCCAGAGTGGCATACTCTTTCACTCATCGCAGCAGATTCCACATCAAGTCCCGACAGAGCTGATATCATTACTTTCTTTCCTTTCTCTGCCTCCCCACCTTCAGTTTACAGAAAAAGTACAGATCAGTCCCCAGTACATCAGTCCAGGTGGCACTGCACGCTGACAGTGGCTCTCAAAATAGAGGTCTGGCATTGGAGGCTCTCAACAATTGTCGTGAAGCTGGAGAGATCTCTAATCGAATGCTATTTGAAAGGAAACCTTGCACTGCCACATTTTGCGTCTCTTACTGATTTTTGACTGGCTCGCTTCTGGCTCTTCTGAACACTGACCCGTAAAACTACTCCTTACAAAACATCGGACTCTTTCCCCTAGCTTGTTAACAAATAAGTTTCATTCTACAACCCTCCACAAAAATAGCCACTTTACTCTCTTTCCATCTCTCCTTTGACAAGTGAGGCGCTCTTTGTTTTTGCCGTCCTGTGTCTCTTTCTAACTTACAGTTTCTTCACGTAGTCAATGCTAGCTGTTTTTACACTGCATAAGCATTTACTTCTTGCTGAGTCAAAATGTTCAGCAGTGTCTTATGTTTACGAAGTTCCAGGACAGGGGGTCCCCAGTAGGTGTTTGAAATGTTTATCTGCAGCTTTCAGTGCTTTGTGCAGAAAAAGCCCGATTTCTACATTTTGAGCACAATGGCGCCTCCCACTTAAGGGGCTCCGGAACGCCCTATACTTGCAATGTTAAAATAACGCTTATAAATTACATCTTTCCTCACAAAGTATTTGAGGTAGGAAGTTGAACTTTTTACAGATTATTTATTGCAATATGGGCTACAACTTAACACAGGGATTTTACAAAATTTTAGTTCAGTTATTAAAGATGATTTTTTTCAATTGTAATGAAAATTCACAACATTTTTTTGCAATTTTTTATTTATATATTCAAAAATATACAGTTTTTTGGAAAAAGGCTGTGTTAAATTATGCAGAAGGTACTGTGTAACATTTACTGAAAGTTTGAAACAAATATGTTTGGAAGATCCTTAGAAAACATGTAATTAGTATGAGAAAATAAAAGTTTTGGGAATCGAGCGACAAAGATTGGATTAACTTTTTAGTGCATTCCAGGTCCGTAGGATGGATTATCTTCATCCTCTGCAAACTCCTCCTCCAGCTTCCTCTTGTTCCTCCTCCTGTTTACTCTTGCTTGTATTTCTAGACTCTTTACGGCCCTGTCTGCAGCCCGAAGGCGTTCCTTGTCTAAAGCAAGTATCGCTCGTACCATGTTAGAACCTATCTTCATTCCCATATTTCTAAATACCTTGCACCTTACAATGTTACCATCATTGAAAGTCGCAACAGCATCATACACACCAAAGTGAAGTGTTTCTATTCCAACAAATACAGTCTTGGGGATTCTCGACCATATAACACTATTTACACTTTCATTGGGGTTTTGAGTTTTTCCGTGAATACACTTTTTCAACAGTTCAGGTGCTGCTAAGTCTCTGAAAATAGGTTTTATCACCTTCATTATTGCATGAGGCAGACTATGCTTATGAGTGTACATTTCACCAGTTAGCAATCCTTTGTTATATTTACACCAACTGTCTTCTTCTTTGGGACACAAGCTATGTTGGGGATTTTCATCGATTGAAGAAATATGAAAAAAGAGCCCAAACAGCCTTCTTCATTTCGTCGACACTTTGTGTATTTTGCCTAATAGCCATTCCATAATAGTTCTGTATTTTGTCAATTACACTGTCAGTTAACCTTCCCTTCCCATCCAACCCTTTACCATCACTGAGTTTTTGTTTTTTGTACGAAGCTTTCAGTCGCCGAAGTCTTGTTCCCATTCGCTTCTGTACGTGTCCAATACACTCAAATTTCTGCACTACAACATCATCACCATAAGGCTTCAGTCCTTGAACATGTTTGAAACTTTTAGAATCACCGTCACCAAGGTAATTAACATATCGCACTCTATCACACGCCTCAGAACGCTGGAATATACTGGCAACACCAGCCACTTCCATTCCTCCACTACTGCCACTATAGTTAGCTTTGCAATTATTTTCATGTGTACCTTTATATTTTTGTGGACATCTACAATACTTTGATATTACTGCTACATCTAAAACTTTCCCTGTATACATACTGGTGGCAGATACTACACCATGAAGAGATGTGTGTCCCCGTTTATGCCAGGTACCATCGAACGCTGCAGTCAAATCTCTGTTACCATTATTTTCCATTACTGCCTCTTCCACAGCGTTCTTCATAGATTCTATACAGACAGCTTCTACTTTAGACTCTATTAATTTATTATAGGTCGTAAACTTGGTTGGGGGATTTGGAAGATTCATGATGCCACAGAAAATTGCACCTGCAGTAGCACCCTTACCAACTGAACGCAAGGAATAAGCAAATCTAATGTTGTGTTCGTAGATTTTGCTACCATTTTCTTCAGTTGCAGTTATTGCAACACTGTTTCAAAAGGTGGTCATGTATGAACACTTATCACATTTCAGTTGTATTTCACTAGCAAGTCCTACGTGCTTTATTATGGAGAGTTCCAGACCAACTTCACTACAATGAATACATCTTACACAGTTTGAAAAAACTCCTTTGAGAACCGCCATATCAAATATTTCAGCCCATAAAACATTCATAGTTTTCACTCATTGAACCAAGCTTCTATTGTGAAGTATTTTCTTTCCCACTTTGACTGCTATGGGCAGGTGTACTTGAGAGGTTAGGTTCACTCACTTGGTTATCGTCTTTATTGTTTACAGTAATAACACATACCTTTGGCTTTCCAACATTTCTCCTTTTCTTAAAAGCCTTCAGAGGATTTCTAATAACTTTACTTTTACTCATTATTATACTTCAACATAACAGAGACTCAAGAAACAGAATTAATTACGAATATTTTCGAGATAACGACAGAGTAAATAAACATGAAACAATCGACAATCACACCAGCGATATATATTGAACCATCACAGGTTAGCCACAACACATACTTTATCTCACATCACTAAAATGTACCTGATGAACACGGACGTTAATAATAACACCATTTGACAGCAGTTTAACAGCGCCACAGTGGGTCACGCCCATGTAGAACACATTTCAAAAAAAATTTAAAAACAGTTGTAGTCTTCGGAATTGAATAAATTATATATCTATTAAAAGGTAATAGTCTGCAGATTCAGAAAACGTAAAAAGTAAAAATTGAACTTTTCATGATTTTGAGCCTTTCCGGAGCCCCTTAAAAGAAAGCCTTCCACATCACTCCCCGGTTGTGAAATGATTTTGCCAGGAGATTGCTTCATGACAGATGTTGTCTGTGTTTGTGCACAAGGCCAGACATCCTAGGACAGAAACAAAAAGCGATGGCCGATGGCCAGTGGGCTGTCGGGCGTTGGCTCTCCCTCAACAGTCCTTCCGTGAACTGGCTCCAAGGAGTGGTCGACTATACTGCCCCTGGCGATCCGCGTGCCCCCTCACCATTCAGAATGCTTTCAACGTTTTCTCACTTCTGCAAGGCACACAAATCCGAATTAATAGTGAGAGATCAGTAAGGTTGTATTAGTCAGTTAGTGAGAATCAGTAGTACTGTTGTTTATCATATTCCTCAATGTCAATTAAATATTCTGATCAAATGGGACTTTCATTATGAATTTCCGTATGTTCTGTGACTCTTTCCAGAAATATGTTCCTGTAACACTTCCAGCACTTCAAAGAGTGCATTGTGGGGTATTTCACATGACGAACAGTACCCTTACCAGAAATGTTTACTTGGAGTACAGTATGGGGAACTTGATTAGCGAAGTCCTTTGAAGTAAGCAGCCATTTGCTTGTCTCTTTATCCGTGTGCTATTATGTCATTGACAAGTTCCATCTTGCACTGGGCACTTGGATAGCTCGTGTTAGTTGTCCAGGAATACATATCGGTATGCATTTCTTGTGGTCCCATGGAATGTCGCACAAACTTGCCATAAATCAAGACACCACCCACACATTCGAACTACGAGTATTTTGATATATATTCCTAAATCTTCATTGTATGATCAATTATGACCACCTAGCAAATAGTATTTAAGTATATTTTGTGCTTTCCATACAGAATCGCCCTCAAATTGCAATGAAATTCAAACAGTGGTTTTGTACCACAGTCCCTCTCTCTACCACGTCCCACCCCCCACCCCACCTCCTCCATTCCCACATCCTAATGCTGCATACTACGCATCTTACCACGTCGATACAAAACTACTCGATCAGGTACAGATTTAGTGCATTCGAGACAATTGCAAATACTGAAAGCCCGTGATTTGTTCTTCAAATCACTCGTGTATATGCGTCATTGTCCAGTGACAGTTCCATTTAGCAAAAATTTAATAATGCACCCAACCAGCAAGAACATAGTGGTACCAGAATTGCCCTCACAGTATATATTTTCTTTAATGTCGTTTGCTGTTAGCAATATTAGCTTATTCCCAAGAGTTAGCAGCTTTCACTCAGTTAATACTAGGCAGAAATCAAATCTGCATGTGGAATGCACTTCCTTGACTCTTGTGCAGAAAGGAGTGCAGTATTCTGCTGCATCCATTTTCAATAAGCTACCACAAGAACTCCAAAATCTTAGCAGTAGCCCAAACTCTTTTAAGTCTAAACTGAAGAGTTTCCTCATGGCTCACTCCTTCTATTCTGTCGAGGAGCTCCTGGAAGAGCTAAAAAATTAAGCAAATTCCAGTGTTACATTCTTGATTTCTTTATCTAAACTAATGACGTGTCGCCTGAATATGTTTCTTATATTTCATTTTATCTGTTTCTACAATCGTGTTATAATTTCATGTGTTGATTCGTTCCATGACCATGGAGACTTCTCCTTAATGTGGTCCCACGGAACAATAAATAAATAAATAAATAAAATAAAAAAAAATAAACCAGAAATTGTGTAAACATGCCACACACCCCACAGAGGTCACGACACCACCTTACATCGTAGACGTCATTCAGCTGATGTGAAATAACCCCCTTCTAAGCCACTGGGTGGAATAAAAACTGGTTTTACACAATTAGCTGCCGATGGCAGCGTTTCTTGGTAATAACTATCTTTACTTACAGCTGGGATGACCTATCATTTTCATATGTTATCACCAGTCCCAGAACACTGCAGGCAGTCCTAGAATACTACACACGTGTAGCATCCTGTTTAGTGGACAGAATGAGATGGTAAGCCACTTTCTCATTTTAACTACTCTGTCAGATTAATATTCATATTTTAGGTCATGATCTTCGTGTTCTCCAATACTACATTTGGTATGTGTGGCTTATGACTCTTTTACATGAGGATATTGTGAGCAGAATGTTCTTATAACTGCGTGTGTAGCCTGTAGAGAACTTGTACCCAAGGGACCTTAGTGGAGGCGTTGGAGGCCAGGGAGAAAGATGGATTGTGGGCCATAGAAGTAATGTCCAGCGACATGGCTGCGCGAGTGATTCGGGGAAGCAGAGACCTGTGTATTGTACCTGCAGAGGGACCTCAGGCCGGGCCGCTCCGTTCTTCCCACTTCGAGTCAGAGCAGGAGACCGCCGGCTCACAAAACATTTTACCTGGGCCAGCTAACAGGCCATCATGAAGGCGGCCAGATGGCAGAAAGTGGGTGGAGGAAGCCATTTAAGAGAGACTGCTTTAATCTGAGCTTTCATGCAAACTGCAGGACATTCATAAAACTATAAGTATTCTCATGTTAGAAACTGGGATGATACGATCAGGTGATGCACGTGTTTAGTGAAGGCAGGACTGCAACTCCCCTGACGCCAGGAATTCGCCTGGTTCTTTTAGCGAGTGGGGAAAAAAATATATATCACAGGCACGACTGTCTGGGAAGCTTAACAGCCTTCTTTCAGAAATTGGAAATGGTCATCCTGGAAAGATCTCTTCGTAAATGATAGATTGTGGTACCGTCTATGTAGACGTCTTTTGCCAAAAAAATGGACATGCTTACCACGAGAACGACGTCTCCCTAGTCTAAAATCTTCATTGTTCAGACAAGATAGATTTTGAGTCGCTGATTGGCCTCCCCTCAGGATACGCAAAGCAGAGGCTTGCTCCTTCTGCCTGGGAACCCCAGTGATGTGTCTGGATTGGCTACCAGGCCAGTCAAGGGGGGAGATTCAATGAGTGGAAGATAGTTCGATTGGTTTGAACAACGTGGAGACGGGTTTTTTCTCCTAATCTGGCTCCTGCCCGAGGCTAGGAGGAAAGTATTTGTGATTCTTAGCTTTCTTCGCCTTCTGATCCTCCCCTGCTGGAGAACTTCAGGCCTTTCCCTAGTGAATGAGTCTTGTGGTATGCAACTTGTGGTGGTCTAAGAGCCAGCGGCAGTTTACAACTGTGGCTCTTTATGATCTCGACATATCGTGTGTCACGAGGGTGAACTTACTCGTCCTCAGTCGGTTGTATGACGTTTGACAATTCCAGAATGCGCCGTCTTGCCTGTGAGTCAGATTTGTTGGCCAGAGCAGAAATCTGCCAGGCTTTCAGGGCTCTGATAGGGAAATGTGCCGCATTCCAGTTATCAGAACGCCAGTCTGCGTAGTTTGCAAGCGTTTGTGGACGCGTCGGATCATTGCAGCTGCTGCTGCGCTCTGGCCCTCGCCCATAGCGTGCCGTTTTCTGCTGCCGCCTGAATCGAGGTGAAAGGGTAAAGTATTGCTGCACCGGCGTAGGATTGTTAAGTGATATTCACGGCTCTCTGTTCTCTGCGAATCATAGTTTGTAGTGTACCTGGTCGTAGTTGAGTCCATTTGAATAGAGTTTGGCATCATAGTGGATTCTTGTAAACAAAGTCTGATTACGCTGTAAAAGGGATTAATTCAGGAGAGTTTACACCCAAATGAATGCTTTGCCAAACGAGCTCCATTCCTTTCCTGATTCATGTTTGTCATTTTTTGCAAGATTTATCAGCTCGATTGTAGTTATAGATGGATGAATAAAAGTCTTGTCATTATTTTTGTAAACTTAAATACACTATACTCTAAATGCAAACATTTTTAGGTTAGGCTTTACCGTGACTGTTACTGACATTAAATGAAACAACAAGTTTACTGTTACCAGTCACCGTTCTGGTAACAGTAAACTAGTTGTTTCATTTAATACACTATACTCCTCCAGCGATTCACTTTTTATTTTATTGTGGTGATACATGGATACAACAGCAATTCAGAATACAATCGTACTTAATTAGTTAATTTGATGATTAATTTCAGTTCTGAAAGTGACCACAGACAAAAGCAACAAAAGTGCCCTGGGCAAATTCACTAATTTAATATATAAAAATTAAGGATGTAGCTCACGATTTGAAGATTGTTGAGAAGATAATACTTATCTTTATGTAAAGATATTTAGCATTCTTGGACACATATTTATGGCAGAGAAAGCGACCGCTTGCACAGTTGTGCATCCCTTCGCTCACAGCTGCAAGCGGCGCTGACTTCGGTCGCGCAGCTTGAGGCTGTTGCAAATGGGTACCACTGTGGGGAGCCGGACTTGGGTATCACGGGGATGTCAACCTCGTCCCGTCTGTCCCCAGATCGGTCTGCCGCTGTGGTTGCCCCGGTTGCTGCCCGCAGTGGGTCTGAGCCCGCGCCTGTGGTTGATTGGGAGGTCGTTCCAAGGCGTGGCAGGCAGCGGAAGATGTCCCCGGAGGCTGATCAGAAAGCCTCCCCGGTGCGTCTGACAAACACTGACACTGTCTCTGGCTGAACCAGATGCAGCTGCCTGCCCTGTTTCAGAGGATGATTCTCATCCTTCAAGGTCCGGGCAATCACAGAGGGTGGGCTTGTTGGTAGTTGGGAGCTCCAATGTTAGGCGCGTAATGGGGCCCCTTAGGGATATGGCGGCTAAGGAGGGAAGAAATCCAGTGTGCACTCCTTGTGCATTCCGGGTGGAGTCATTCCTGATGTGGAAAGGATCTTTCCGGATGCCATGAAGAGCACAGGGTGCAGACAGCTGCAGGTGGTGGCACATGTCGGCACTAATGACGTGTGTCTCGTTGGATCTGAGGAAATTCTCTCTAGATTCCAGCGGCTATCTGATTTGGTGAAGGCTGCCGGTCTTGCTTACGAGATGAAGGCAGAGCTCACCATCTGCAGCATCGTTGACACAACCGACTGCGGACCTTTGGTGCAGAGCCGGGTGGAGTGTCTGAATCAGAGGCTCAGACGGTTTTGCGACCGTGTTGGCTGCATATTCCTTGACTTGCGCCGTAGGGTGGTGGGTTTTCGGGTTCCGCTGAATAGGTCAGGAGTTCACTACACTCAGCTGGCGGCTACACGGGTAGCGGAGGCTGTGTGGCGTGGACTTGGCGGTTTTTTAGGTTAGAAGGCCTCGGGAAAGTACGGGGTGGGCTGCAATCTCAAAGGATGCATGGCAAATACAGGACGTGCTTGGATCAAGGAACAGTCGGAATTGTAGTTGTAGTTGTAAATTGTTGTAGTTGTGCTGGGGAAGTCCCTGAGCTTCAAGCGCTAATAGAAAGCACAGAAGCTGAAATCGTTATAGGTACAGAAAGCTGGCTAAAGCCTGAAATAAGTTCTGCAGAAATTTTTACGAAGTCTCAGACGGTGTTCAGGAAAGACAGATTAGGCAGAATTGGTGGTGGAGTGTTTGTGTCTGTCAGTAGTGTCTTGTAGTGAAGTCGAAGTAGATACTCCGTGCGAATTGGTATGGGTGGAGGTTATACTTAACAGCCGAACTAAGTTAATAAATGGCTCCTTCTACCGACCCCCAGACTCCGATGATATAGTTGCTGAACAGTTCAGAGAAAATTTGAGTCTCGTAACAAATAAATACCCCACTCATACGGTTATAGTTGGTGGGGACTTCAACCTTCCCTCGATATGTTGGCAAAAATACTTGTTCAATACCGGTGGTAGGCAGAAAACATCTACCGAGATTGTCCTAAATGCTTCCTCCGAAAATTATTTCGAGCAGTTAGTCCACGAACCCACGCGAATTGTAAATGGTTGCGAAAACACACTTGACCTCTTAGCCACAAACAATCCAGAGCTGAAAGAGAGCATCATGACTAATACAGGGATTAGTGATCACAAGGTCGTTGTAGCTACGCTCAATACCGTTTCTTCCAAATCCACCAGAAACAAACGCAAAATAATTTTATTTAAAAAAGCGGATAAAGTGTCACTAGAAGCCTTCCTAAGAGAATCTCCATTCCTTCCGAACTGACTATGCCAATGTAGACGAGATGTGGCTCAAATTCAAAGATATAGTAGCAACAGCAATTGAGAGATTCATACCTCATAAATTGGTAAGAGATGGAACTGATCCCCCGTGGTACACAAAACAGGTCCGAACGCTGCTGCAGAGGCAACGGAAAAAGCATGCGAAGTTCAGAAGAACGCGAAATCCCGAAGATTGGCTAACATTTACAGACGCGCGACATTTGACACGGACTTCAATGCGAGATGTCTTTAATAGGTTCCACAACGAAACATTGTCTCGAAATTTGATATAAAATCCGAAGAAATTCTGGTCGTATGTAAAGTACACAAGCGGCAAGACGCAGTCAATTCCTTCGCTGCGCAGTGCTGATGGTACTGTTACCTGCGACTGTTACGCTAAAGCGGAGTTATTAAACGCAGTTTTCCGAAATTCCTTCACCATGGAAGACGAATGGAATATTCCAGAATTTGAAACACGAACAGTTGCTAGCTTGAGTTTCTTAGAAGTAGATACCTTAGGGGTTGCGAAGCAGCTCAAATCGCTCGATACGGGCAAGTCTTCAGGTCCAGATTGTATACCGATTAGGTTCCTTTCAGATTACGCTGATACAATAGCTCCCTACTTAGCAATCATATACAACCGCTCGCTCACCAATAGATCTGTACCTACAGATTGGAAAATTGCGCAGGTCGCACCAGTGTTTAAGAGGGGTAGTAGGAGTAATCCATCTAACTACAGACCTATATCATTGACGTCGGTTTGCAGTAGGGTTTTGGAACATATACTGTATTCAAACATTATGAATCACCTCGAAGGGAACGATCTATTGATACGTAATCAGCATGGTTTCAGAAAACATCGTTCTTGTGCAACGCAGCTAGCTCTTTATTCGCACGAAGTAATGGCCGCTATCGACAGGGGATGTCAAGTTGATTCCGTATTTCTAAATTTCCGGAAAGCTTTTGACACCGTTCCTCACAAGCGACTTCTAATCAAGCTGCGGGCCTATGGGGTATCGTCTCAGTTGTGCGACTGGATTCGTGATTTCCTTTCAGGAAGGTCGCAGATCGTAGTAATAGACGGCAAATCACCGAGTAAAATTGAAGTGATATCAGGTGTTCCCCAGGGAAGCGTCCTGGGACCTCTGCTGTTCCGGATCTATATAAATGACCTGGGTGAAAATCTGAGCAGTTCTCTTAGGTTGTTTGCAGATGATGCTGTAATTTACCGTCTAGTAAGGTCATCTGAAGACCAGTATCACTTGCAAAGCGAGTTAGAAAAGATTGCTGTATGGTGTGGCAGGTGGCAGTTGACGGTAAATAACGAAAAGTGTGAGGTGATCCACATGAGTTCCAAAAGAAATCCGTTGGAATTCGATTACTCGATAAATAGTACAATTCTCAAGCCTGTCAATTCAACTAAGTACGTGGGTGTTAAAATTACGAACAACTTCAGTTGGAAAGACCACATAGATAATATTGTGGGGAAGGCGAGCCAAAGGTTGCGTTTCATTGGCAGGACACTTAGAAGATGCAACAAGTCCACTAAAGAGACAGCTTACACTACACTCGTTCGTCCTCTGTTAGAATATTGCTGCGCGGTGTGGGATCCTTACCAGGTGGGATTGACGGAGGACATCGAAAGGGTGCAGAAAAGGGCAGCTCGTTTTGTATTATCACGTAATAGGGGAGAGAGAGTGGCAGATATGATACCGAGTTGGGATGGAAGGCATTACAGCAAAGACGTTTTTCGTCGCGGCGAGATCTATTTACGAAATTTCAGTCACCAACTTTCTCTTCCGAATGCGAAAATATTTTGTTCAGCCCAACCTACATAGGTAGGATGATCATCAAAATAAAATAAGAGAAATCAGAGCTCGAACAGAAAGGTTTAGGTGCTCGTTTTTCCCGCGCGCTGTTCGGGAGTGGAATAGTAGAGCGATAGTATGATTGTGGTTCGATGAACCCTCTGCCAAGCACTTAAATGTGAATTTCTGAGTAGTGATGTAGATGTAGACAGCATGCATGCTCCGCACCAGTGAAAGTAGCCATTTTAACTGTGCACTACGCTGGCGCTCCTGGTGCAGGAATGAGGTACTGTTGGACCACGTGAATCAAACTTGAGGTTGTTTACTACAAAATGACACCTCTACCGATTCTGTAAATTATCTCAATAAATTTCTGTCCTAGATCATCGTTACAAAGTATCAACGTACGGGAACTGGGTACTGAAACACTGAGGAATGGTGATGTGTTCTGCAAGGACACTGAGGCAGCATATGCGATAGTGAATACCGCATTAGGTGCTGCAGTTGCCGTAGAATGGACTTCTCTAAACATACTGATAAAAGAAGTTCGACAGAAATGTACGGATATAAAAACGACAATTGTGACCAAAGTATGGTTAACAGAAGAAATACGTCTGTTGAAGAAAACACAAAAATGTTCAGGAAAAGAAATGGACACCGACATTTGTAACTTCGTAAGTAAATCAGTAGAAAGCGTAAGAAAGATGAAACGAAATGGTGGCATGAAAAAATGAAGAAATTTAAATGGAAGTGATCGTCAGAAGGATAGTTTTAGCACTCAGAAATGTCTAAACAACTTTTGAGAACTTTAAACAAACATTGAGTGCTCAAAAGGAATTCAAATGAGTTTACTATTAAACGCAAAGAAAAGAGGGGATACATTAAGAGAATCAATTGATAGTCACTACGAGGAGAAAGGGGGGAGGGGGAGTCAGAGTTGGGAGGTAAATGCTGAATGTGATACTAGAAGATATAGTTAGGGAGACTGGGAGGATTCAGTATTTGACTTCGCAAAGGAGGTAGCTAAGTGTGATTTCCATAGTATTTGTAATAACATCGATTGTTTAGCTTCTGTAAATAAGTGTAAAACCAAGTGCACTATATCCTGTGTATATTTGTGTGATTACCTAATAATGCAAATTATGGGGACGGTTTTGCTATGCATATTACGATGCAGTGCATTGTAAGTACACGAAACATGACAGTCCTTCTGATTCATAAACGTTTTGTTACCAGCAACTAGATATCCGTCATTTTCGCCAGCAACCATCGTCTAGCTACATTCGATCCACGATATAACGTTTCTGTAACATCTCCATCCGATGAGCCTACAGTGGCTCAAAAACATGATAATGGTACAATAAATCGTATCAAAAATCCAAAAAAGCGACTGGTTGCATATTCATTCCAAAACTAATCAGCACAGTAAATCTCTTGCACAGCAAAAAATAGTTTTGGAGTGGTTAATAACCCATAACTGTCATACATGAACACGATCCTTATCACTAGTTCAAGAGCTCTATTGACAATTGATAGCACACATGTGAAGAGAATTGTGGGAAGTTTAACAGAGTTCTTAGTGGCGGCAGAAGGGCTTCACTTCGTCTTCTCCGATACGTAGCAAGCAGGTTGTTGGACGCAGGACAGGAGTAGCATGTGGATAAGCCAATGGGAAGGGGGGGGGGTGGAGGGGCAGGGGGCACCGTCGTCGGAGAAAAATTCTTCGACCATAGTGACTATGTGCAGGCGATCACTATCGCCTGTGAAGAATATGTTCGGTCAAGTTAGATATGAACTTATTCATACATAGAACATGATTTCCATTATACGACAATATCATCATGAAACTGACCAGTATTTCTATAATTGCATCAACTTCACCTCCAGAGGAAACAGTGACCGCAACCGTTATAGAATATCAAGCGCGTTTCAGCCAAGAAGAGCAATATCCTCTAGTCATTTGTGGCACAGTGTTGGGTCATTTGCGGTTTCTACAATGAACAGACACTTCTCTGCACTGTCGCAAGACACACAGTGCTCTGGGTATGGAATAGAGACCAACCGCTCCGAGACCGCGTCACACAGTTTGTAGGGGAACTCTCGAGGAAGGTTCTGGGACAGTTGTCTTGCCGATGTTGTACCCTTATCGCGTGGAGTTATAAGGCTAGACATTGGTCCTGTTGTGAAGTCCATAGTTTTGGTTGACCTTGCGCTGGCCTAAGAAGACCATGCCACATTTAACACAACTGTCCCTCTGCGTCAAGGCGAACGACTATTCCGTCTTGCAAAGCCCAACCCAAATGGCATTGTCACGGCACTACTTTGTGAAGCGCGCCAAGGAGCTACGATTTGCTGGTAACGGCAGTTGGAACGCGACTGAGACGTTACGTGTCTAATACACTGATTTCAGTTTTGTTTGATCCTTGTGTCTATTCAAAAGCAAGGAAGTTTTCGTTCTTGCGCAGCTGTCAACGCACAAATCATGCCGGTCATTTCCAGGGATCCTCACAATTTATCTTCCCGTTTCCTCTTTTCACACGATTATGCTTAGCTTTTGGACACTAGTGTATTTTACGTTAGTCGCATACCCTTGTATTCTGTCGGTCACCCCATACTGAAAAATCAAACTGTACAAGTAGATCTGTTGTTATTAAACGTGAAGTTTCCACTTGTAGATTTTGCAGTGTATATTGACCTCTTGCGTGAGAAAGTCTGCGTAAGTGCAGAATGTCAAAACGAACTCATGTTGTCCATGTGGGATGTGATTTTGAAACTGTGACTGTTTATTTGGAAATTTATGGTAAGGACTATGAGACCAAACTGCTGAGGTCATCGGTCCCTAGGCTTACGCACTACTTAATCTAACTTAAACTAACTTACGCTAAGGACAACACACACACACACATGCTCGAGGGAGGACTCGAACCTCCGACGGGGGGTGCCGCGCGAACCGTGACAAGACGCCTAGACCGCATTACTACCCCGCGCGGTGACTGTTTATTTTTCAAATTATCGGTGTCATTCCTCTTATTTACTTCCACAATTCCTTTCGACGGCTTATATCCTTATCTTCTGATTGGATCAGTTGACTACGTTAGAATTTCTTTTCCTGGATGTCTACAGGATGCCTTGTCCGTCATTTCGCTACAGATATGAGGAACCTGAGAAAGTAGGCCAAGTAACATTTATGGAGTGCTCCATTACAGTTCAATGTGACACAGTCGTCAACTATCAACAACGGTCGAAACATTCTACCAATCGCTCAATTCCTGGGCGACATAAGTCCGCTCCTTAGTCACGGTGCTATTCGAGAACTACTCTCGCTGGAAAATTTCTTTCTCCCAAAATTTCATGGTTAATCTCTGTGAAATTTGGAAATTCTACCCAGAATCATAGTACTGGTACATATACTTAAACTCAGAAGTTCATTTACAGTTGTCGCTCTATTTCAGTCGCACGCTGTAATGCACTTGTTATCCGTATCGCAGCAGAAATGTGTCTGCAGGAAACCCGGATCATGTACACTCTTCTGGCAACGCGCCACTATTGTCACGCAATGCTCTTAATGTGAGATGACGTACATAACTTACTTTCTCAAGTCCCTATGTGAGTTGACTCTATGTCACCTGTTATCATAATATGGCGTTGAACTCGGGCAGTAAAACAAAAGATACACTGACGGAAAAAAAATCGCAACACCAAGTCATGCGCCACGAACGAAAGTTGGTAGGCGTGTTTCTACATCTGAAAAATGACGTCTATTGACGTTTCGCGTCAGTCGCATAAGGGGGGGGGGGGCACTAGTAGCACCACTACGACGAAGAAAATCAGATTTGTTTTAAATAAAGACTGTAACGGCCGTGAACATTAGTTACCTTTGAGACAGGACGCGTGAGTTGATGTTATGTCTTTAAGGCCTCAAAGACGCCATTATCAACACCTCAGTGAGTTTGAACGAAGTCCTGTAATACGGCACGAGAAGCTGAATGTTCCTTTTGCGATATTGCAGAAATATTTAGCAGGAATGTAGCCACTGTACCTGATCGCTAGCAGCGGTGGTCACGAGAATGTATGGTGGCAAGAATACCGGGCTCCGGACGGCCACATGGCACAACCGAGAAGCCGGCCGGAGTGGCCGAGCGGTTCTAGGCGCTACAGTCTGGAACCGTGCGACCGCTACGGTCGCAGGTTCTAATCCTGCCTCGGGCATGGATGTGTGTGATGTCTTTAGGTTAGTTAGGGTTAAGTAGTTCTAAGTTCTAGGGGACTGATGACCTCAGAAGTTACGTCCCATCGTGCTCGGAGACATTTTGAACTGCCGAGAAGAAAGACCATCGTGTTTGGCGTATAGCTCCGGCCCGTCGTACCGCATCTATACCAGCTATTTGAGCAGCAGTTGACACCTTAGTCACAGAACGAACTGTTACTTCAAGGACAGCTCCGAACCAGGAGCCCTGTAGCGTGCCTGCCACTGACCCCAAACCACGGCGATTTGCGACCTCAGTGGTGTCAGGCGAGAGTTCATTGGAGGGTAGGGTGGAGGTCTGTTGTGTTTTCTGATGAAAGCTGGTTCTGCCGCGGTGCCAGTGATGACCGTGTTAGTTACAACAAGGGGAGCGGGGGTTCTGCAACTAACCTGTCTGCGTGCGTGACACACTGAACCTACGTGTGGAGTTATGATCTGGGGTGCGATTTCGTATGACAGCAGAAGCACTCTCGCGCCTATCCTACGCACCCTAACTGCAAATTTGTGCGTCAGTCTGGCGATTCAACCTGTTGTGCTGCCACTCATGAACAGCTCTCCAGAGGATAACGCTTGCCCACATACTGCTGTTGTAGGCCAACATGTTATGCAGAGTGTCTTCAGGTTGCCTTGGTCCGCTCGATCACTAGATCTGTCTCCAATCCACCACATGTGGGACATCATCGGACGGCAATTCCAGTATCGTCCACAATCGGCATTAACCGTCCCTGCATTGACTGACCAAGAACAACAGGCACGGAATTCCGTCCCACGAACTGACATCCGTTACCTGTAAAACACAATGGATGCACGTTTTCATGCTTCCATTCAACAGTCTGGCTGTTTCAGTTGCGATTAATATACCAGCATTTCGCATTTGTAATGGCTTACTTTGCGGTCACATTAACCTCTGATCTTAAAATGTTACTCACTAGATAAATGTATTGCCGAAAATTTCATTACTGAACATTAATTGTTTTTGGTGTTGCGACTTTTTCCGTCAGGGTAATTACAGGACACACCAGCAAAAAGAACGACACTTGTTACAAACAGTCTTTCGTATCAGTGAGTAGCACACAAACCACAAATAAAAATACACAGATCAAAAAAAGCTTTGCATTACCCTAGTTCCCAGAACTCCTGAAGACAGACGTTGACTATGGATATTGTATCACAGACACCTTCTGATTGTTCAGAGATGTCACTAAACCCGCCCAAACATGTAAACAACCATGGATGAGCAGCGCCTATTAGACGGAGGGGGTCCGACAGCCGATCAGTTCAGTCATTCGACCAGGAAGGAGCTATACGACTAGTGTTGTCCGTAGTTCAACCATGCCTAGATGGTCAATACCGCGGGTTGATAGCGTCCGCGTTGGTACTTTGAGCCAGGAACGGCTCTCAACAAGGGAAGTATCAGGCGTCTCAAAGTGAACCAAAGCGTTCTTGTTCGGACATGAAGGAGATACAGAGAGACAGGAACTGTCGATGAAATGCCTCGCTCAGGCCGCCCGAGGGCTACTACTGCAGTGGATGGCCGCTACCTACGGATTATGGCTAGGGGGAACCCTGACAGCAACGCCACCATGTTGAGTAATGCTTTTCGTGCAGCCACAGGACGTCGTGTTACGACTCAAACTGTGCGCAATTGGCTGCATGATGCGCAACTTGACTCCCCACGTCCATGGCGAGGTCCATCTTTGCAACCACAACACCGTGCAGCGCGGTAGAGATGGGCCCAATAACATGTCGAATGGACCGCTGAGGATTGACATTACGTTCTCCTCACCGATGAGTGTCGCAAATGCCTTCATCCAGACAATCCTCGGAGACGTGTTTGGAGGTAACCTGGTCAGGCTGAACACCTTCAACACAGTGTCCAGCGAGTGCAGCAACGTGAAGGTTCCCTGCAGTTTTGGGATGGCATTATATGGGGCCGACGTACGCCACTGGTGATCATTGAAGGTGCCGTAACGGCTGCACGATACGTGAATGTCATCCTCTGACCGATAGTGCTACCATATCGGCGGCATTTTGGCGAGGCATTCGTCTTCATGGACGACAATTTGCGCCCCCCATCGTGCACATCTTGTGAATGACTTCCTTCACGATAACGACATCGCTCGACCAGAGTGGCCAGCATGTTCTCCAGACATGAACGCTCTCGAACATGCCTGGGATAGACTGAAAAGGGCATTTTATAGATAACGTGACCCACCAACTACTCTTAGGGATCAACGCCGAATCGCCATTGAGGAGTGGGACAATCTGGACCAACAGTGCCTTGATGAACTTATGGATAGTATCCCATGACGAATACAGTTATGCAAGAGGACGTGGTACTGACTTTTAGAGGTACCGGTGTGTACAGCAATGTGGACCACCACATCTGATGGTCTCGCTGTATGGTGGTACAACATGCAATGTGTGGTTTGCGTGTGTAATAAAAATGGTGTAAATGATGTTTATGTTGATCTCTATTCCAGTTTTCTGTACAGGTTCCGGAACTCTCGGAACCCAGGTGATACTATGCTTTTTTGGTGTATGTAGAAGAGATCGTATTTTTACAACTGTATGAATTTAATTTCTCTTTTGGAAGTTCTAATAACGAAAATATGAATGAGATTTTCACTCTGCAGCGGAGTGTGCGCCGATATGAAACTTCCTGGCAGATTAAAACTGTGTGCCCGACCGAGACTCGAACTCGGGACCTTTGCCTTTCGCGGGCAAATGCTCTACCAACTGAGCTACCGAAGCACGACTCACGCCCGGTACTCACAGCTTCACTTCTGCCAGTACCGTTGGTAGAGCACTTGCCCGCGAAAGGCAAAGGTCCCGAGTTCGAGTCTCGGTCGGGCACACAGTTTTAATCTGCCAGGAAGTTTCAACGAAGATATGAATTACAAATCTCACTACGAACTCGCAGTCATATTTCTCTTTATAAAACTTGAGAAAATGGAACGATCATTTGCTTAATGTGCCACGACGTATGAATTTTTCTCTACAGTCGTTTGGGGTTGTCCTCTTAGCGCATGGCTGGAAACGCTTCTCAGAGGTTAGTACCGAGTCTTACAACGAGTTCGTCAGCAGGTGTTGTGGTGTCATGGTCGAAGCATAATGCGTGTGCGGCACCGATATCGTGGAGCTCTTAGCGACGCGCAAGACGATCGGAGGCGACTACGCGCCACTGACAAGGAAACAAACAGTGTTCATTTTCTGGGCTCGTAAAAAAAGAATCGTCAATTGTTGAAATCATATAAGTCTTTTTTTCACTTCTCAGAAGAAACAAAAAACTAATACTGCCATATACAGGGTGTTACAAAAAGGTACGGTCAAACTTTCAGGAAACATTCCTCACACACAAAGAAAGAAAATATGTTATATGGACATGTGTCCGGTAACGCTTACTTTCCATGTTAGACCTCATTTTATTACTTCTCTTCAAATCACATTAATCATGGAATGGAAACACACAGCAACAGAACGTACCAGCGTGACTTCACTTTGTTACAGGAAATGTTCAAAATGTCCTCCATTAGCGAGGATACATGCATCCACCCTCCGTCGCATGGAATCTCTGATGCGCTGATGCAGCCCTGGAGAATGGCGTATTGTATCACAGCCGTCCACAACACGAGCACGAAGAGTCTCTACATTTGGTACCGGGGTTGCGTAGACAAGAGCTTTCAAATGCCCCCATAAATGAAAGTCAAGAGGGTTGAGGTCAGGAGAGCGTGGAGGCCATGGAATTGGTCCGCCTCTACCAATCCATCGGTCACCGAATTGTTGTTGAGAAGCGTACGAACACTTCGACTGAAATGTACAGGAGCTCCATCGTGCATGAACCACATGTTGTGTCGTACTTGTAAAGGCACGTGTTCTAGCAGCACAGGTAGAGTATCCCGTATGAAATCATGATAACATGCTCGATTGAGCGTAGGTGGAAGAACATGGGGCCCAATCAAGACAACACGGATTTTCTGTGAACGTTTGGGCAGGTATTGTTGGTGATGATGACGTAATTGCACAATTGCTTGCGGATTCTCGTCGGCCCACACATGTTGATTGCGAAAATTTACAATTTGATCACGTTGGAATGAAGCCTCATCCGTAAAGAGAACATTTGCACTGAAATGAGGATTGACACATTGTTGGTTGAACCATTCGCAGAAGTGTACCCGTGGAGGCCAATCAGCTGCTGCTAGTGCCTGCACATGCTGTACACGGTACGGAAACAACTGGTTCTCCCGTAGCACTCTCCATACAGTGACGTGGTCAACGTTATCTTGTACAGCAGCAACTTCTCTGACGCTGACATTAGGGTTATCGTCAACTGCACGAAGAATTGCCTCGTCCGTTGCAAGTGTCCTCGTCGTTCTAGATCTTCCCCAGTCGCGAGTCATGGGCTGTAATGTTCCGTGCTCCCTAAGACGCCGATCAATTGCTTCGAACGTCTTCCTGTCGGGACACCTTCGTTCTGGAAATCTGTCTCGATACAAACGTACCGCGCCATGGCTATTGCCCCTTGCTAATCCATACATCAAATGGGCATCTGCCAACTCCGGATCTGTAAACATTGCACTGACTGCAAAACCACGTTCGTGATGAACACTAACCTGTTGATGCTACGTACTGATGTGCTTGATGCTAGTACTGTAGAGCAATGAGTCGCATGTCAACACAAGCACCGAAGTCAACATTACCTTCCTTCAATTGGGCCAACTGGCGGTAAATCGAGGAAGTACAGTACATTCTGACGAAACTAAAATGAGCTCTAACATGGAAATCAAGCGTTTCCGGACACATGTCCACATAACATCTTTTCTTTATTTGTGTGTGAGGAATGTTTCCTGAAAGTTTGGCCGTACCTTTTTGTAACACCCTGTATATTATCGCTACGTTACTGAAATTTTTGAGAGCTGAAAATGATTTCATTCTGCTTTTATTGAGAGAGAAATAACTAACTTAGAGTGCATCATTTTTATATTTGATGATTTCAAAGTTTTTTCACTTATTTGGTTTCAACAATTTATAAACATAATTTTTTTTCCTTTTTTAGGATTTTATTGTATGAACACTTTATAATACATTAGCACGGTTGACAAAATAGAACAAACAGAATTAGTTTAACAGCTATAATGATTAACTGTACATTAGCTATAATTTTAGTCAATCACTGGCCAAGAAAGCACTTCTTCACAGAATGATCTCTTTGCAGCAGGCACATATTCAATGACTTTCTTCACATCTTCCATCTTCATTCTGGAAATAGGTACTTTTTATGTTGGGTAGGCCATTGGAATGCTGTCAATTAAAGCTGGAACGATAGGCTCACGTCTTTTTTTTACGTGAAAAGTACGTGTTACTAATCCATCGATATACGGAAGCCCAACCACCTCTCCAGTCTCAAGGTACTGTATTTCTTTGAAGCTACTCGGAGTGAAGAAATCTTTTTTCCGTTGTTCTGTCATTGTCTCACACGAAACAATATTTTTTCTGAAATATTTTGGTCACCAGTTGTCGAAATCTAGTATTTCCTCTCCATTAACTAATTTTACTGTCACATTCCTTTTACTGGTTACTATCAGTTGCATGTATCCGTAAGGGCTGTGAATGCGGTCATGGGTTTTCATTTTCCTCTTATATTGTCCAAAGTCGTGATCTCACGGCAGAAATGAGTGGCCTCCGTCTGGAAATCTGTGTATTAAGTTCTTGAGTATTCCTTCTTAATCCATGTCCATACACACGCGCATAAAGGTTTTATTTTTGTTCTGGCCGACACAGCCATCAGAAAACAAAGAAGATCAGTCACATTTTAATGAGATTCTTTTCAAGTAATCAGAAACGAAAGATGCTACTTCGTTTGCACCTTTCTGTGGAGTGTTCAGTGTTCAGATCATGTATGCTGAAACAGTACACCCACAGTTGGTGCAGGTAGAATATCTGTTGGATCGGGATATGAGGAAGCGGCATGCTTTGCATATAATCAAAAACTATGGCTCCCACAGTTTCAATAGACTGGCCTCTTCTCCTGGCAATCCGAAGTGAGTTGTGAAATTTACAAATACGACGCTTATGAACATTTAATTCCACTCTGGCGACAAGCCTGTCTTTTTCATTTAAATGTGGGCTTTCCAGTTTGAGTTCAAGCTCTTCAGATATACAACAGACATCCCCTTGGGGTCCACCAAATAAATAATTATAATTGTCCCAATAATAATTACGATAAGCATCACATTTTACTTTACAATCTGCATATATGTCGTTGAACGTACTATGCATTATCCACACATTTAGTTCACAGTTTAAATATGTTACTTCTTTTTGTGAATAAAATGAAGTTTTTGTGGGAAAAGACTTTATATGCTCGTGAATGAGTGCAAGGGTATTGTGTGGTGTCTTCTCGGTGTTCGGGTTTTTCCCGCGTTTGTCAAGAGGTGTGATTCCCTTAAGTACCAGTTTACAGATTCGAAACACCAGCATATTCGCCAGTGCATGTATATTCAGGAAATCTTTCTTTCAAACCAGTTTCCTTTCACCTCCAAGCATATGGTAAAGAAACGCTGCATCCCCACAGTTTTCACAACATTCTAGATCAGATTTCCGAGGACGCCTCTGCTTTTCTTCCTTTGCTTCAATAAGGAGCTGCAGATTTAAGTCCTGGGCATCTTTGGTAGGAAGATCAAGAAATTTTGCCAAAATATAATTACGCTGAATTACGTCAATGGAGTCATGACATTTAATTCTGCAGCTGAAAGGAAATTAACAATATAAGATTGGCATTTCTGGTAATATTGATATTATTTACTTCCATACAGTTTCATACAGTTGTTCCAAGAAAAACTTATATTTACTTGCAAGATTCCCTAACTTCTTTCCCTGGAACATAACCTCCTCTGTAATTTCGACAAGGCAGTCCTTTGGTACGAGCTGTCTTTTCTTATTTCTATCATAATCTGCACTACTATTCTTCCTTTTTGGAGCCATAATAGTACAATCTACTGCCGCTCAATGAACATTAACAGTGACTGTTAGTGCGACAAGAAAGGAAGTGGACAATTTTATCAACAACGTGTAGTATTCGAGGAAAACAGATTCTGCGCGGGAACGAGCAGCATCTGTTCAAACGAAATAAGTCAGTGGCTCATTTGGTTTCAACAACAAACAGCGTAAAGTGCACCACCGTTTCTGCTATTTGTAGGGGCAAGACATGTTTCATTTCAATGTCAAACGATAAGCTATACTCTTAAATGTAGTATTCAGTGAAAATTTGAAAATTTTGACTTATTTGGTTTCAACAATTTGCGATTCGTACTGTAAGAGAGTCTGAATTAAAATCAGTTTTGCGTTGTACTCCGCAGCTTTAATAAAAGATGTGCCAGCACAGCATGGAATTCAACCTTTTACGCAACGACACAAGCGCAGCACAATAGGCTGTGGGGCGGTAGGACTGGACCAAGTGACACATCAGGCAATCACCATCGACAGTTGAACTAAACATTTATTTTGCACATTTAAACAAGACAAATAACAAATAAAACCATCAACACACTTTTAAAATTACCACACATCGTTAAATTTACCATTTAGATGAGAGCAAGTTACTTCAAAATTTAAACATTCTTAAACAACGGCCTATTACACATTTAGTGAAATGAGTTAAAAATTATTGACTCAGAAACTGTGAACAACCTGAAGAACAATTTACTAAAAGTTAACGAGAAAATGTAGTCTTTCGTTACTGCAGTGACTGATATTACCAAAGCAATTCAGAGTACAGGCAACAGCAAATAAGATACCATGGCACACAACAACATTACTTAAATGGCAGGCACCCTACAATGTGTCTTCAATACAGGCTCGGCATGGACCCTCAGACGGGAGCAGCAATGGTCACGAATAGGCACGAAAGATCTCACAACTAGTGGGTATCTACAACAGACTGACATCTGCCTTAAGTAACTAGAAACACAATAATTCATTGCAGCACATCATCTGTAGAATTAATCAACATATTAATGAACATCAGCTAAGCAGTACAAATCTATTATCTTATGGGCGTAAGGCCATTTATACATTAAGCCGCGAGCGAACTGGATAATCGGCCAGCCGGCACGAGCGGGCAAAGGTGGCAGAAAATACACAACAGCACAAGCAGGACACAACCCAGGACACCGCAACCGCTACCATGACAAACAGCAGAAGTGCCGATAAAACGAAATCAAAATGCAAGTAACTAGCGTGCAGGCTAACGGTATATCAAGATCCCCCCCCCCCCCTTCCCGGCGCAAAACACAAAGCGACTTACAGCAAATAGCAACACATAAATTTGTGATTAAATCAGAATTAATTACAATACCCACACACTGTCATTGAAGGAATTCTTGTACTTTCATTAACAGAATCATTTTCCAACTATTTAAACACACAATAACAACTGGCCTCTCAGTAACTCGTAAGAATTTATGAAACTACTCATTTAGAATTAGACACGTGCCTCTCAGACACACTATTACTTAATATAGAAAAGTAACAGGAATGTTATTGCAATGCACGGCAAAATATATCCAGGGAAAATTTTATCCATGTATATCTATAGCAATTGGCCAACTTAACTCTATCATGTGATATAAATACAATAACCAGGCGGCACTTAGACAAGGACCAGCCAAACTGTTTTCAATGACGGTTAAACACTGATAGTAGCAACCTACAAACAGAATGTATAAGCACTCCAGGCATTAGTAAATGTTAATCATCATATCACATACAGCTCTCACTAGAACCTTGTGTAATAAGCAAGTTGAAATTAAACACATTCGACGACATACTAAGTAGCAATAGCAACGGCCGACCAAGAAAATGAAGGCAACAGCACAGAACCCAGTAGTCGATTCCGGCCACAATTTACAGCACAAGCGAGGCCCTTACCCTCTTGCTGGTCTGACGAAGCCAGCCGCCGCAGATCCCGGTGCCAGGAGACATACAGCAAAGCGAAATGCACCAACGGCTTCCCATTAACGTGACTGCTTCCACGCCGGCGATATTTCCTACGGCGCCGTCAGACGGGTAAACAGCCCCTTTTAGATGTGCTCTTCCTGCTGCCTCGCACGGTACCTGTACTGTCCGCTAGACTTGGCAAGCGACGTTGCTGCTAGGCGCCCCAAAGCAGAAATCCACGCTACTTGCTAGAGATTACCGCTCGCTCCCCAATCGGCCGGGTAGGTGGCGCCACCGCGCGCTCTGCGCACACCACCGGAAAGATGGCCCATACCGGCGGCGGGAATATCGCTGATCGAGCCACACGGCTCACTGCTAATACACTCCTGGAAATTGAAATAAGAACACCGTGAATTCATTGTCCCAGGAAGGGGAAACTTTATTGACACATTCCTGGGGTCAGATACATCACATGATCACACTGACAGAACCACAGGCACATAGACACAGGCAACAGAGCATGCACAATGTCGGCACTAGTACAGTGTATATCCACCTTTCGCAGCAATGCAGGCTGCTATTCTCCCATGGAGACGATCGTAGAGATGCTGGATGTAGTCCTGTGGAACGGCTTGCCATGCCATTTCCACCTGGCGCCTCAGTTGGACCAGCATTCGTGCTGGACGTGCAGACCGCGTGAGACGACGCTTCATCCAGTCCCAAACATGCTCAATGGGGGACAGATCCGGAGATCTTGCTGGCCAGGGTAGTTGACTTACACCTTCTAGAGCACGTTGAGTGGCACGGGATACATGCGGACGTGCATTGTCCTGTTGGAACAGCAAGTTCCCTTGCCGGTCTAGGAATGGTAGAACGATGGGTTCGATGACGGTTTGGATGTACCGTGCACTATTCAGTGTCCCCTCGACGATCACCAGTGGTGTACGGCCAGTGTAGGAGATCGCTCCCCACACCATGATGCCGGGTGTTGGCCCTGTGTGCCTCGGTCGTATGCAGTCCTGATTGTGCCGCTCACCTGCACGGCGCCAAACACGCATACTACCATCATTGGCACCAAGGCAGAAGCGACTCTCATCGCTGAAGACGACACGTCTCCATTCGTCCCTCCATTCACGCCTGTCGCGACATCACTGGAGGCGGGCTGCACGATGTTGGGGCGTGAGCGGAAGACGGCCTAACGGTGTGCGGGACCGTAGCCCAGCTTCATGGAGACGGTTGCGAATGGTCCTCGCCGATACCCCAGGAGCAACAGTGTCCCTAATTTGCTGGGAAGTGGCGGTGCGGTCCCCTACGGCACTGCGTAGGATCCTACGGTCTTGGCGTGCATCCGTGCGTCGCTGCGGTCCGGTCCCAGGTCGACGGGCACGTGCACCTTCCGCCGACCACTGGCGACAACATCGATGTACTGTGGAGACCTCACGCCCCACGTGTTGAGCAATTCGGCGGTACGTCCACCCGGTCTCCCGCATGCCCACTATACGCCCTCGCTCAAAGTCCGTCAGCTGCACATACGGTTCACGTCCACGCTGTCGCGGCATGCTACCAGTGTTAAAGACTGCGATGGAGCTCCGTATGCCACGGCAAACTGGCTGACACTGACGGCGGCGGTGCACAAATGCTGCGCAGCTAGCGCCATTCGACGGCCAACACCGCGGTTCCTGGTGTGTCCGCTGTGCCGTGCGTGTGATCATTGCTTGTACAGCCCTCTCGCAGTGTCCGGAGCAAGTATGGTGGGTCTGACACACCGGTGTCAATGTGTTCTTTTTTCCATTTCCAGGAGTGTATCTTTATGCTGCTGCAACTAGTTTTTAGCGCTCGTGTCATGGTAATGCAGACTTTAGAGCTTAAAAAGGGCGTACACTGTATTTTATTTTCCAAATATATTACATAACCAGTCACTGACGTGGAAACAAGAGAGCTGGAGAATAGCACGACATCATCTAGTCCACAACACAATCACAAACTGCCCTAAGGTCGCCCGCTGGTCAAGGGTAAAACATTCACTACTACAACACCTATGATAAATTTCCTGTAACAGTTTGTACTGAGGTGACAAGTCATGGGATAGCGATTTAGACATATATAGATGGCGGTAAAATCGCGTACACACAGTATAAAACGGCAATGCTTTGGCGGAGTCGATATTTATATTCAGGTGAGTCATGTGAAAAGGTTTCCGATGTGATGATGTCTGCACGACAGGAAGCAGCAGACGTTGAAGGCGCAGTGGTAGTTGGAGCTAGACGCATAGGACGTTCCATTTCGGAAATCGTTAGGTAATTCAGTATTCTGAGATCCAAAGTGTGCCAAGAATACCAAAGTCGAGGCATTACCTCTCACCAAAGACAACGCAGTGGCCGACGGACTTCACATAATGCTAACAGAGAAGCAACGCTGCGTGAAATAAGCACAGAAATCATTGTAGGCATAGGACGTACGTGTCCGTTGTGACACTGCGGCAAAGTTTGGCGTTACTCGGCAACGGCATCTGTGGAATATAACCGAGAGGCCACTTCGTCCACAAATTCCTGCACCGGCAACACTTTCGCAGTTATGGTCAGCTATAGAGGCAGCATGGCTCAATACATCTTCAGGGGACCTCCAGCGACTTGTTTAGTAAATGCCACGTCGAGTATCTCCACTACGCCGGGCAAAGAAAGTCCGACACGATATTAGGAAGTATTCCACGATGTTTGTCACTTCAGGGTGTAAGTGCCCTCATAATAATTACAAGATCTAGGCTCTCTGCCGGGAAACGCACACCGCTAACAGCCAAAACACTGCCTCCAAACGTTTCCTTGCAAATGGGGAAAAATTGTCATAAATATAAAATGGGGTAACTGTTCGAAGCTATGAAGGCCGAGAGCCACGTCAGACTCATAACATTTCAAATTTCATTGGATACAATTACAGGTTATTAGGTTCAATAGGCCTCACCAAGACTGTTAGTTCCATCAGAAAGTAGCTCCAGCTAACTACTCCATGATCAAACGCACTACCTATCACTTGCGCACTGATTGAGTCCCAACGCTCACCTATAAAAACCGGAGAATCTGAACAAGGTTTCATAGCCACACATGGTAAACACGCATCCCAAGCGTCGTAAGCTCTCTCTAAGTGCAGAATAACTTGATCAATAGACTGCAGTGACTAACCTCCGACATCCTTGTAATCGTCAGGACCACTCCAGCGACCTCACGTCTTTATGTCCTGCACCAAGGAGAGCTGCTGGTCGACAGTGAGCTTCAAATGACTTCTGGAGTTGTTCAAACATCGAGGAAAACTGTCAGACATTCATGCATCACATGCAAAATAATTGTTTTTTTTTTTTTTACTTCAATGCAGGCATTCTCGTTAGTTATTATCTTTTCCCGCTAACTGTCCTTGGCGTCTACCTAGAATTTCGTTGTATACTTTTAAAAAAGCTAGCATCCAACAGCAGATTCTCAAATCCCCAACTCCTTTTGACATACTTTTCTTGTGGTCGTTTCTTGTCCAGGGTTGCAGATGTTTACGTTTGAGGTGATCCTGACTCTATAAATAAAAAAAAAAAGAATCTTTGTGTGATTTTTGTATGTTACTGTTCAGTGCCACAACTTGACAAGAAGAAGGGAGGGACCGGTTGGTAGGACATGTTCTGAAGCATCAAGGGATGACAAATTTAGCATTGCAGGGCAGCGTGGAGGGTAAAAATCGTAGAGGGAGACCAAAAGATGAATACACTAAGCAGATTGAGAAGGATGTAGGTTGTAGTAAGTACTGAGAGATGAAGAAGCTTGCACAGGATAGGGTAGTATGGAGAGCTGCATCAAACCAGTCTCAGGACTGAAGACAACAACAGCAACACTGTTCAGTACAAGGACCAGTGACACCAGTGCGATTTACTGAAATATCTCGTTGCATTAGTATTGCCATCTTCACTCTCGGCTAAAAAACATCTTACCATCTTGAAGGCACGCAGATGTGTAATTGTCAATGCATCTGCTTCCCGCACCTGTTGACATCCTCTCGAGACTGCCCTCACAGCTCGCCACTTTCATCTGATGCCACTTTTTTCATCTTGGTGGCTTTTGATGTCTTAAATGGCATCAAACATGCCCTACGTCAGGACAGCGATGTCTCTCATGAATCAAATTGAGTTCAGTGCCATTTTAAGCAATGCTGACGGCCAATTATATAGATAATTCAGTGCACCCAAATTATATTTGGAGTGCCTCACAAATTGCCGGTTCTGTTCTCATGTAAATGTTTACAATATCTTGATTGGAACGGTTTGAAAGGAGGAGGGAAGACTGTTGAGATTCATATATAAAAATCACTAGAAAAACACTAGAAACACAATGTTATGGTGATGAATATCAAACGATTGTGCTCGATCAAAGTGAAATTGGATTTTATTTAAGCAAAGAGTTACAAGAGTTATCGATGTTTTAAATAATTAATAGCAATTAAAAAATCTTCTTCTAAGGAAAGAATCAAGGAATTTTGATCTCGCGCTTCGTTTGAAATACCTTAAGTGCTTCAAGAGGTTTATCTAAAAAATTGTCAAAATTACAATGAGCAGAGTTCTCATATAACGCTTTGTAGCATTAGTTGGGGAAGATAGCCTCCATAGAGCCTGTTATTTTATTTCGAACAAGGGATAGTTCGGACTTCCAACAACTGTTAGTAAAACTGGTAGTAACTTCTAAAAGAGAAACAGAATGCAAAAAGATGACCCACACGAAGAAAGTTGACGAAGTAATTACAGATGAAAAGCAATTCTGTGTAGTGACTGAAAGTGTTTGTTATGTCACATAAGAACCAACAATCTGACTTGGAATGTTAGGCTTTACCACGCAGCTTCCTTTTGAAGCAATATATTTTGAGTAAACCAGATGGTCGAAATCGATCTTAGATTTATAAAAGGAAAGTCATGCTCAATAGAATTATATCATACCCTTTTATGGCAGAATTTCTTTCATACTGTTAATACCAGCACACTAGGTACCCATTGTTTTGTAAGCATTATGAATCTCCCATGATGCTCAGTTGAGGTGGATTAGGGAGAAACAAACCCATCAAGACCCGGCTTCAAATCAAAGAGTCCTAGTCATCGGAAACTCCACGGGTCGCCAGTTTCAATAGCCAACATGGCATCTATAAGACGCGGTCGGCTACCCAGTGTAGATTCTAGATAAAATAATGCCCCTTCTCCCGGTAAAGCCAAATTGGATTACTACTTCTCGGAATTATCATTTCAGCAGACTCGGAAATGAAATGTTACCCTGCATTTAAGAATTTTCATTACATCGAACTGGCTGCTGGGTAGTAAGTACGTTAATGAAAGTAAATGGTTCTTGCAACTTCCTACGTAACTCAAAAAATGCACAATCTCACACCACGCACAAATTCTCTACGCTGCTTTTTTCCTCTCTCGTTGTCCGAAAATTGTTTGCACGACTGTAAAATCGATTTAAATCCATATGCTGGAAAATTGGAAAACTTTTTATCTATTTAAAACGCAGCTTTGAGTACTGTGAATGCAGTATAACAGATGCAGGGTTTGTGAAACAACAAAGAAGTTTATAGCCCGCTAAAAATCTCACTGTTTCGCCTCATATTACCAATAGAAACCCAGCGGAAAATTCAGATAATGCATGGTCTGATGCACCCAGTGTCAAGACCATGCCAAGTTCAAGAAGATAATATGTCTCTGACGCAACATGCACTGGCGTATTATCAAAAACACACCAGGGACGCAGCCTCTTACGCGGTGTCCCAATAAAACCGTTCGTGACGTCTTAATTTAAAAAGTTCGCTGCATAGTATCTCACACAAACACTAATTGTTCCGTGCTAGCTACGGGCGCATGTGTACCGGCTACATGAATATCTATACCAAGACTCCGCAAGCCACCTGACGGCGTTTGGCGGAGGGTACTACTGGTACCAATCACTGATCCCTCCTTCTTCCCTGTTCTACTCGCGAATGGCACGAGAGAAGAATGATTTTTGATAAGCCTCTGTATTTGCTCTTATCTCTCGAATTTTCTCGTCGTGGTCATTTCGCGAGCTGTTGTGGGAGGAAGTAATATGTTGTCCTACGCTTCGCAGAGAGAACTCTCTCGAAATTTCAATAGTAAACTTCTCCTTGATGCACAAGGCCTCCCTTGAAGTGTCTGCCACTGTGGTTTGTTGAGCATTTCTCTAACGCTCTCGCACCAGCTAAACGATCCCGTGACGAAACCCTCCAGATCTTCGTTGGATCTTCCCTATCTCATCTATCAGTCTTGCGTGATAAGGGTCCCAAATCATGAACAATACCCGAGAATAGATCGAACAAGTGCCTTTTAAACCCTTTTGCGTTGATGAATTTCACTTCTGTAGGATTCTTCCAATGAATCTTAACGGGACACCTGTTTTTCTTGTTATTTGCTTTATCTGGTCATTCCACTCAACGTATCTTTGGATATTTACTTCTAGAAATTTTCAAAATGGTTCTAATGGCTCTGAACACTATGGGGCTTAACATCTGACATCATCAGTCCCCTAGAACTTAGAACTACTTAAACCGAACTAACCTAAGTACATCACACACATCCATGCCCGACGCAGGATTCTAACCTGCGACCGCAGTGGTCGCGCGGTTCCAGACTGAAGCGCCTAGAACCGCACGGCCACAATGGCCGGCTGACTACTCACACAGTTTGTAATTTGTATCCTATCACTATTTATAAGCAAAAATGTTGTTCTACCCTTCTTGACATTGCTTGTAATGCCAGTAGTCATAGTTGTTATCATAGCCTTATGATCCTCTAAGGAAACTGATTCGGTAAGTTCAGATGGTTCAAATGGCTCTGAGCACTATGCGACTTAACTTCTGAGGTCATCAGTCACCTAGAATTTAGAACTACTTAAACCTAACTAAGTACATTACACACATCCATGCCCGAGGCAGGATTCGAACCTGCGACCGCAGCGGTCGCTCGGCTCCAGAGTGCAGCGCCTAGAACTGCATGGCCACTCTGACCGGCTCGGTAAGTTCAGGTCTGTTTGTTGCTAAGAGGTTTACGACGTTACCTTCCCAAGTTTTTTCTCTAACTATGTTCCGGTATGAGGGTGAGTAATGCCACACGACTCTCTGTCTCTGGTGCCAGTTTTGATAGCGTGACTGTGCCAATCTATACCTGGCAAGTTGAAGCTACCCCGTATTGCAACGGCATGATCAAGAAAATCACTAAAGATATTCTGCAAGTTCTCTCTGAAGCGTTCTACCAGTAGAGCTCTTGACCCAGACGGTCTGCAAAAGATTCCGGTTACAATTTTTATCCACCTTTGGGGCTCAGAGTAACTTGCTTATTTATGGTTCAGAATCGCCTCAGGCCGAACGGTTCTAGGCGCTACAGTCCGGAACCGCGCGATCGCCACGGTCGTAGGTTCGAATACTGCCTCGGGCATGGATGTGTGTGATGTCCTTAGGTTAGTTAGGTTTAAGTAGTTCTAAGTTCTATGGGACTGATGACCTCAGCAGTTAAGTCCCATAGTGCTCAGAGCCATTTGAACCATTTTTAGTATCGCCTCAAAATCGGGAATGAAATTCGTAATCAAAATATAACTGTTCGAACAGTTCCCATTTACTTTGCGTAAACGTCTACTGTATAGATTATCGTTATGAATGCTGGAGTTTATCATAAAGTTTTAATAAGCTTCCAATTTGCTGTGATAAATGGCTTCTTGACTTAAATGTCGGTAAAAGTTAGTTAATGAAGATGAATATGTAAAACAATTCTGTAGTTTTTTAATACAGTATTAGTGGTGTGGTGCTCGACACAGTGACTTCTGTTAAACATCCAATAATGTTACAAACGACATGAAAAGGAACTAAAATTTAAGATCGGTTGTAGGGGAGGCGAATGGTCGACTTCGGTTTATTGGGGAAACTCTAGGAAAGTGTACCTCATCTGCAAAGGAGACAGCGTACAGAACACTTGCACGACTCATTCTTGAGTAGTCCATGTGTGATTGGGGTTCCCACCAGTTCAGATTCAAGGAAGACATCAAAGTAATTCAGCTACGTGCTGCTAGATTTGTTAACGATAGGTTCTATCAGTACTCGACTATTAGGGAAATGTTCCGTGAACTCGTAAGCGAATCCCTGTAGGGAAGACGACGTCGTTCACGCGAAACAATATTGAGAAATTTTAGAGTTCTGGCATTTGTCGCAGACTGCAGAACATCCGCGTGGAGTGGCCGCGCGGTCTCAGGCGCTATGTCACGGATTGCGCGGCCCCTCCCGCCGGAGGTTCGAGTCCTACCTAGGGCGTGGGTGTGGGTGTGTTGTTCTTAGCATACGTTAGTTTAGGTAGTGTGTAAGTCCAGAGACCGATGACATCATCTGTTTGGTGCCTTAGGAATTCACACACATTTGAATATTCTAATACTCCAGAACGAGCCTACAACTAACAGCATACATCTCGCCTAAGGACCGGAAATACAAGGTAAGACATATCAGGGATCGTAGAGAAGGATATAGACATTCTCTTGGATGGACCATTTGGGATCATAACGTGAAAGAAAATGACTAATAGTGGTACAGAGTAACCTCCGTCACGAACCGTATGATGGCTTACGGATTGTGTATGTTGACGTGTGTGTAGAAAAAATCAAGCAATGGTCATAAAAGTAGATGGTGGTGTTAGCTCTTATCTGAATATTAATGGTTAAATGCGACATGTTTTTCCCCCGATGATGTATGATTGGCTGAGACCTTCCGTCGAGAATTCTGCGTTTTGGCTGTTAAGGAAACAATCCAACCTTAAAAAATCAACGCGTCATCGTTCTGGAAATGCCTGCCTCATCAATAGTTTATTCATACGAGGAAAGGAGACGAAATAGTTGCTGGTCCCATGTCAGGAGAACAAGGGAGGGGGAAGAGAGGATATAAACAGAAGTTGACAACCTAAAGAAGGAGCATGTGTGACTGTTCAGTGCAGAATAATCTGGGTGTGGAGCAGAAATACTCCCCATGTTCCTTTGGCTGCTTGTCCCTTCCGAGCATAACCCGACAGCATCACACCATGGTAGTCCCAAAAACCTCTGGCCGGCCGCTGTGGTCGAGCGGTTCTAGGCGCTTCGATCCGGAACCGCGCTGCTGCTACGTTCGCAGGTTCGAATCCTCGGCATGGATGTGTGTGATGTCCTTAGGTTAGTTAAGTTTAAGTAGTTCTAAGTCTAGAGGACTGATAATCTGAGATGTTAAGTCCCATAGTGCTTAGAACCATTTGAACCATTTTGAACCAAAAACCTCTCAGGCGATGAACGCTGGCTGTTTTAGCAGTTGTGTTTTGAGTCTTTGCCTTGGAGTCATACAGATACATCCGCCATCCGTCCTTGGTGATCAGGAAGCTGAAGTAGTCACTATGAACGGGCCTTCACTGTTGCAACTTTTCCGTTACTGCCTCTCTTTGTTCTTTTTTTTTATGGCTGTCAGTAGTCAGGGAGCGTAGTGGAAGCGACCTTTGTAAAGTTCAAAACGTCATGTAAGATGCTGAAAACTGTTCGCTGACTGGTTTTCACTTTTCCACTGTTGCGTCGACTGTGATACACCGGTTCTCGGGCATCAGGAACTTCATTTCTGTTGCCATTCCCGGTTCTTCAGAGAGAAGTAGTTTGCCATAGGGATGAGAAAAGCCGATATGTTAAAACCGGCAACGGTATTTTTGTTCTGAATAACCGATATTTGTTTGGTCTCGGTAATAGCAGGTTTATTTTTATTTTTTAATTTCTTATTAATTATCATGTAAGTAAACGGCTATATAAATATGCCATAGCAGTAGTTCTAAATTTTTTTGTTCTTGGATGTTTATTGGTAAAATGTCTGTTTTTTGAAATATTGGTTTGTTATAGAACATCGGAAACGTGATCAGTGCTGTTTTAATAACAATACCGACAGTTATGAATAAATAACAAGCGCATGGCATAAAAATTGGTACAACATTGCTAACACAAAAATCTAGCTGCTGCAATGTGGCATGATCAGTTATATGAAGTGCGTGCATGTGCAGTGCGCAAGACTTGCTCCCCTCCCCCCCACCCCCCCCGCCCTTACTGCCAGTCTCTGGTTTATGCAGTGGTTTCTCGCCGTGGTCGCCGATCGTATGTTGTATCAACCCCAGTTACGTAATTCGCAGGCCTGGTGCGTATTACTGCCATAACTTGACCTAAGAGCGGAAGGACTACGGGTAACACCTTACCACTGCATATGCAGGCCCAGGGAGTGACAGCAAAAATTTAAAGCATCTTGATCCTTGTATCAACCCCAGTCTGGGAATACTTTATAGAATGTAGTAGCAATGAAGTACAATGCTGCATTTGCTTCAAAAGATTAAATATCTGTCAGCCATTTCTATGGAATAATAAAAGAGAAAGAAAATTTCGGCAACAGTAATAAATTAAAAACTTAAAAATTCATTCACAGCAGATCTGCTGTCTTTGTCTACGTAATGCACCTTTTCCAGCTTACAGCCGTAGGAAATGGACGGTTTAATACGAAAAATATAGTTCTGCAACCACAATTTTCACCATTTAGCACTTATTGCTGATAACACTGAGACAGTGGTATGATCCTCCATGACAACATGATTTTTGAGCAGAGTATAAAAAAATTTGAATCAGTCGCTAATATTTTGTGGTATTCATCCCCTCATCTGACTAAGTTTTCTTTTATTTGTCTGTTATATTCAGTATTTTGATTCTACGTATCTTGAAATGCTTAAAGCTAAATTCTGGGAGGATCATCGCATTTTTTAATCTATGTTCAGTGTGTATATTTATTACTCTAAATAAAAGCAATAAAAAACTGAAAGTCGATTATTTCGGATACCGGTTCTTTTGAGCAGTTTTAACAATCGGGTTTTACTGGATATGAAAAAACTCTCTTCTTAAGTTGCCAATCCTAAGATTGATTTGCAGCAGCTCTCCATTCAGTGCGATTGTCGGCCAGCCTCTTCAATTCCGTGAAACTTCCGCATCCTAGGTCCTGCATTATCTGGCTTATGTACTTTCTTCTAGGTCTGCCTCTTGCCCTTTTGCCCTCCACAAGGCCTTCCGTTATAGTGTGGAGAAGACTTCCATGTCTCAGAATGTGTCCCATCTATATATCTCTCCTCTGCTTGACCGTCTTCCAAAGAACTGGAACTTCCTCCGCTCTCTGCAGGACTTCTTCATTTGTCATCCTGGCCGTCCATGGAATTTTTAACATCCTTCTCAGACACCACATTTCGAATCCTTCAATCCTTCTTCTTTCGTCCTCTCCAAGTGTCCAGGTTTCGCTGCCGCAGAGAAGCACACTCCAAACAAAGGTCTTTATTAACCGCTTCCTTAACGACAGACTTATCATATTTGATGTGAGGAGTCCTTTCCTTTTATAGAATGCAATCTTGGCCTGATTTATTCTACTTATTACATCTTTCCTACTACGACCATCTGATGTTATTCTGCTTCCCAAGTAGACAAAGTCTTGTATTTCTTTCAGCTTCTCTCCATTCAGCCTTATATTCGTAATTGCTTGATTATTTTGTTTGCTTGAAACTAAGATTTTTGTTTTTGACTTATTAATTTTCATGTTGTACCGTGTAGCAAGAGTGTTTTCCATTTCCTCCAACACTACTTGTAATTCTTCCTCATTTTCCGCTAGGACAGCAATGTCATCCGCAAAACGCAGCATATCAACTATTTTTCCCTGGATCCTGATTCCATTAGCTTGTCCTAACTTTTCTCTGACCTCGTCCATTGCTTTCTGTATGTACATATTAAAGAGGACAGGGGAGAGTGCACATCCCTGTCTCACACCCTGTTTAATTTTTGCTTGTTGTTGATGTTCTCCACATCTCACTATTGCCACCTCTTCTTTGTATATGTTCCATATCGTTCTCCTGTCCTTATACTTAGCTCCAGTTTCCCTCAATATCTGGAATAGCTTTTTCCATTCAACCTTATCAAAGGCTTTTTCGAGGTCAATAAGTGCTATGTAGGTGTCCTTTCCTTTTTCCATTCTTTTTTCTATTATGAGCCTTAGGGCCATAATGGCTTCTCGCGTACCTCTCCCTCTTCTAAAGCCAAACTGGTCTTCTGTGAGCATGCATTCCACGTTCCCTTCAATTCTTCTAAGGAGGATGGTCGTCAAAATTTTTGATGCATGTGATGTTAGGCTGAGGGTTCTGTATTGTGCACACGATTTTGCTGGCATTTTCTTTGGTAATGGAACAATAATACACTTTTTGAAGTCCTCAGGCAGCTCTCCAGTATCATATATTTGGCAGATTAATTTATACAATTTATTTTTTATTTCTGTTCCAGCTGCTTTGATGATTTCTGCAGGCAGTTAGTCAATTCCTGGTGCTTTTCCGTGCTTAAGTGCCTGTAGTGCCTGATCAAATTCAGACCTTAGTATGCTGTCTCCTAGTTCATCTTTATCTACTTCGTCCTCACTTTCAATCATGTCATCTTGTGAAAAAACTAGTATGACCAAAGCCAGTTGTTTCGGCCTGAACCGCCATCCTCATTTTCTGCCACTTCATACTTCGTCATTCAGACTCGTTTGACAACAACGAACGCGTGTGCGCCACCTAAGCGCTATGTTATATAATGATGCTTGGTTGGCGTACACTTTGTCCAACTCACAGTGGGTGTTCCAGCATTTTTCGCCTTCAAATGAGAAAACCAAATACAATTCGTAACTTTATTGTTCCGGTGTGATAGTTAAAAGGCGATGAGTATACATCATTATTCTTTGTGTGCATTTCTACAGAGGTCTCGACTTGTTACGTAATTTGAAAGCTTGGTGTGTATCGCTGCCATAAGTTGTCCTAAGAGCGGAGGGAGTACAGGTAACACCATACCACTGCATAAGCACGCCCAGGGAATGACAGCAAAAATTTAAAGCATCTCGATCCTTTTCCTAACGTAGGTTCGGTATACGCACCTGTTGCTGGCACTCTCACCAGCTGCATTATACTAATGGCATTCCTTTAACGAGAGTTCTCTCTGAGGCTCTGACGCAAATCGTCCTCCTGAAAAAATCGGTAGTGGTCACCAGTTCTACATCCCTCGTAACCAAGCGCTCCACAGATTTAGTGTGCCGTTCCTGGAGTACTGTGGAAGGGGCAAAACATGGCACGAGCACGGTAACCATTAACGATTTCCTGCTCACTGTTGAGTAACGACGTCATTTAATCCGTAGCCTAGTGGAGACTCCTAGCTGTGTCAGGTGACAAGTTCTCGTAGTTTAGATTCCGCGGAGGACCACCACAAGCTATTTCCAGTGTGCTGTTAAGCGGCAACGACTGTGTATATTAGCAGAAAGTGGTAACTGTGTGAACCAACAAGTTTTCAGGTTTTAAACTCCGTGGAAATGAGATTCATTAAATCAGCGCGAAGGAGCGCGCGAGTGAAGCGCAGGAGGTTGGTTACAAGGCGCCGACCGGGCACGCTCGATGCAGCAGATACGCTGGGACACAGAGTGGCTGCGGCCAGGGCTACGCCGAGCTTAAGCCGAACACCACAGCGTCTGCCTCGCCTCCTTGTGCAACGGTCGCCGTACGGCGCTTTAGGTCATCAAGCATAGGCTCTGGCCGCTTCTAGGACACTGAACTAGGTCGCCCCCTTTCACTCAGGTGTTCGTTTCTAGTCACACCTAGGGATTAGGATCTGCAGTTACGGCTGCACATTGGCCGTGGCGGATCGGTGTAGCCATTACAGCCGGTGTGTCAGCCCTGTCAGGTGTGTGGGAGTAGACTCACTACGGATCGTATCTCCTATATCGGGAAGCCGGTAACAGAAGCAATATTCGGAGGCAAACATTCGCTGACATTATCCTGTAGTCGTGCTGACAGCCGTATTGTCAATTCGTATAATCTGGTCGCGTGCGAAACTCGGATATGCACTGGCGGAAATGGAAAGTGTTACACGTTGAACCTCTTGACCGAACGCTAGTCTTCTTATGCACTACTGCCCATTAAAATTGCTACACCACGAAGATGACGTGCTACAGGCGCGAGATTTAACTGACAGGAAGAAGATGCTGTGATATGCAAATGATTAGCTTTTCAGAGCATTCACACAAGGTTGGCGCCACTGGCGACACCTACAACGTGCTGACATGAGGAAAGTTTCCAACCGATTTCTCATACACAAACAGCAGTTGACTGGCGTTGACTGGTTCGACAAAGTTTGCAGCTGCATGGACTATCAGCTCGGAGACCGTGGCTGCGGTTACCCCTGACGCTGCATCACAGACAGGAGCGCGTGCAATGGTGTACTCAACGACGAACCTGGGTGCACAATGGCAAAACGTAATTTTTTCGGATGAATACAGGTTCTGTTTACAGCATCATGATGGACGCATCCGTGTTTGGTGACATCGCGGTGAACGCACATTGGAAGCGTCTATTCGTAATCACCATACTGGCGTATCAC